>NW_004955449.1:2432573-2437405 GCF_000276665.1 Chinchilla lanigera
TTTTTTTTTTTTGGTTTTTCTCCGGTACCAGGAACCAAACTCACGACCTTGCACTTGCCAGGCAGGCGCTTTTGCCGCCGAGCTAAATCCCCAGCCCCCTTTTTTTTTTTTGGTTTTCTTCTGGTACCAGGAATTGAACTCACGACGTTGCACTTGCCAGGCAGGCGCTTTTGCCGCTGAGCTAAATCCCCAGCCCCTATACATCTTTAATTTAATCTCATTTCTCCCATGCCCCTTAGTTTTACTCTTTTTGCTGTTTCTTCTTTATTTATCCCTAGATTCCTTTTTAGCTTCTCAATTTCTCTCTGCCTCAGGAAGTTCTTTTAGTCATTTTTTTTGTGAAGGACGATTGACTACAAACCCTCTTAGTTTTCCTTCACTGGAGAGTATCTTGTGTGTATAGATTAGAGAATATCACTGTGTATAGAGTTCCGAGAGCACAATTCTTCTCTTTCCACACTTGAAAAATACTGTTTCCCTACATCCTGGGCTCCATGGTTTCTGACGAGAAATCCTCGTCATTCTAATTGTTTTTCTCTATAAATAAGCTGTCATTTTTCTCTTCTCACTTTAACATTTTCTTTCTTTATTTTTTGTTTTCAGGCATATAAATATGTTTTTGGTCATGAATTTCTTTCAGTTTATCGTGACTGAGATTTACTCAGCTTCTTGAAATTTCTTTTGCCCTGTTTGACACATTCTCAGCCATTATTTCAAGTACCTTTGCAGCACTGTCCTTGTTCTCCTCCCAGAATTCCAAAGACAAGAACATTGGATCCTTTGTTCAATCCCTTAGAGCCCTGAGCCTGTCTTCATTTGGCGTTTGGCCTATCTTCTCTTTGTTGTTCAAATTGGGTCACTCTATTGTTCTCCGCCTTTCCTCTGTCCTTTCCTCAGCTGTTAAGGCATTCATTGAAATTTTAATTTCAATTATTGAGCTTTTCAGTTCTAACATTTCCATTTTTCTTTTTTTCTTTTTTTTTTTTTTTTTTTTTCTCCGGTACTGGGAACCGAACTCGTGACCTTGCGCTTGCCAGGCAGGCGCTTTGCCGCTGAGCTAAATCCCCAGCCCCACCAGTGGTGTTTTGTCTTTTTTTTTTTTTTTTTTTTTTTTTTTTTTTTTTTTTTTTTTTGGCTTTGGTAAGGCTTTCTGATTTTTTTGTCTTAGTTATTGTATTTTTTAGAAATTTATTCCAAGTGTGTTCATAATGGCTCACTGAAATACTTGCAAGATGGTTGTTTTAAAATCTAGGCCAGAAGGGCTGCTCCATGACAGCCAGACAAGGGTGGGAAATCAGGCTCTTCACTTGGTCTTTGCTAACAGGGGTAGAGGCAGGCTGGCGGGTTCTTTTCTGTGCTGCTTGATTACATAGTTACTGTCTAAAAATTTCTGATTTCCTTAGGCTTTCCCTATCTTTCTTCAGTGGCTACAGAGGGCAGGCTTTTCTTGGAGCATTTTTTTTAGTCAATACTCACTGGTGTATCTTGGTCACTGTCTACTCCAGCACCCATTATTGGATACATGGGACAAAAAGCAAACTCAAAGAACTCACTACTGTGACATTCTTCCAATAGAGAAGGCTCAAGCCAGTCTCATTTTTTTCCCTCAACCTTTTAGAATTGTTCTCTGTTTATTTTACAGGTAATGTCCAGGATTTCTAGGGGAGAAGTAGGGAGAGCTGAGTCCCCTGAGGCCAGAACCAGAAATCCACAGTGGTCTTTGGGGCAGCAGTTTTTCTTCGGTCAACTGGGTAGGTACAATTTCACAACGGCCATATGTATCAAAAGCAAGTATGCATGAACTAAAAACTCATTTACAGAAGCACACTATCTCCGAAGAGGATATGTTTCCAGGGATGTGGCAACCAATGAGCCATATGTTGTTTATTTGTTAATCACTTGCCAACTCTGGCTTTATTGATAATATCACTTCTGAGTTTCACAGCAGCTCGCATGCCTCAGCTGTGATAGTTTGCTTCCTTGCTGTTCAGTATTTATCGCAGTGATGTTGCTTCTCTGTTCTTTTCCCCATCTGTCACAGAAAACTAATACACTATGATTTCATAATTACGTATCCATGTTATTCTCCCTCATGCCCTCTACACCTCTATACCTTGATTTTTCAACAGTCCTTACCTGGACTTTCCCATTTACCCGCCTTCTAGCTGGCTGACTTCACAGTAGTTTGAACTATGCATCTGGCCAGCACTTCGGGTGTGAGATCTTTAATTTTTGTTTTTAGTACTGCCAGCTTCCTCACAACCCCATTCCAAGACCTCACACAGAGCCTAACTAGCCCAATGGAAATCCAACCTGAAAAAGAAGCCCTAGTAGCCGTATCACTTGTAAGATATAAAACTTCATATGCAAACCCGGACTTCGGCCTTTCTCCTGCCTGATTTTTAATCCTCTGTTTCATCAACATGACACAATCTGTCCAGTAGCTGAAAACATCTTCATTTTCAGATCCACTCCATATTCTTTTGTTTCCCTCCTACCTCACTGGTCACTCCAACAGAGCTTTTTTTGCAAGCCACCCTCCTTCCTCCTAAGCTTTTCTCTTAACACATGTATCTGTGGTGTTCTCCAACCTTACGGCTTTAAATATCACCTACATATTAATGATTCCCAAATTTCTAACTCTAGCTCAGACCTTGCTCCTAAGCTCCAGAGTTACATACCCAATTTCACAGTTAACTTCTCCAGTTGAACATCTATTAAACATGTCAATTCAACACGTCCACAAGTGAATTATGCTTTTCCTTCAAACATGCCTTATTTATAGCCTTTTGTAGCACAATGGATGGCCCCATCATCTTTCCAATTAAACAGCCCAAAACCCTTACAGCTATCCTTGAGTCTTCTTTCCCACACATTCTCAGATCTGATTGGTGAGGAAATCCTATTGGTTCCATCTCCATCGTGCATCCCACCACTTCTCACCCTTTCACGGCTATCACGCTGATTCAAGCCACCACCCTCTTTTTTCTGGACTACCTCATAGGTCTCCCTTCTTCCTCCCCTGTCCTCTTCCGCGCATCTTCTCCACAGTATAATCACAGTGATATTTTAGGAATGTAAGTCAGGTTATCTCATTCCTCTGCTCAAAATCCTTTAGCGGCTCTCCATTTCACCCAAAAGTAAAAGCCAAAGCCCTTATAATGGGGGGCAAGTCCTTACATGGTCTTCCCTCATTCTTTCTGTCTTCCTCTCCAACTCTTGGCCTCGCTCACCTTTGTGATAGCCTCGTCATCCCTCAAATAAGCCATACCTGAACCCACACAGGGTCACTGCACTGTCCCCACTGCTGGGAATTCTTACTCTAAATGCATGGAAATGTACAAAACCCCTGACTCTTTACTGAAATCACTTTCCCAAGGAACCCTATTCTGACCACACTATAGAATATCATAACCTTCACCAGGCTCCATTAACACTCCTGATCTCTTACTGGGCTCCACTTGGCTTTTAAGGGATTTTTCCATAATAATGTTTAATGTGTATGTTGATTATGTGTATTATTATCTCTTTCCTCTGTTAGAGAATACTCTCTATGAAAGCAGGATCTTCTGTTCTGCTCACTGATGAACCCTAAGCGCTTAAAAAATGTTTCCTTGGCATTCAGTAAGTATTTATTGAATGCAGCACGAATTAAGCTCATTACAGCAATGCCACAACTATCTAGAGAATAATTATCTGGAAATTCAGTTATTTAAAAATAATAATAATAACAAGAGGGAGATTGTATGCCAAGTAAATTTAAAAGGATTGGTAACTCCAAAACCAAGGCTCTCAATAGTAAAACTAAAATTTATATACTTTACTCAGAAGAAAAATAGGGCATAAGAACACATACAGTTATATTACACATACAGCTTTAATAAATTTGACTGCCTGGATTCCAAGTCCAAAGGATTAGAAGCAATATACAATGTTTGTACAAGAAAAGGAGAAAGGACAGAAACCTAAAGGGCAGAAAGCAAGGAGTGACAGCTTCTGCGCACCAGGGAAGAGACAAAAATAAAACAGAAACAGGCTGAATTTTAAAAAATCACTGGAGGCATTTGGTGTTTTAACAGATAATCCACATACTTCCAAATCGGAGTACTGTGACACAGGACACTAATTTATGTTCAAAATACTGAGCCTCAGTTATCAAGGAAAAGAAAAGTTAAGTTGGTATAGTTTAGAAAAGAGTCATGTTAAATTGCATTTAAGTATGTCTATCAGAATCATTAAATAGTGCTAAATCAGGGTGATTTGTTGGGATAAATTTGTATGAAATTCACTCCTCTGTGATGTTAGGTAACTGCAGACTCATGGAAAAAGCTACACCACTTGGCTTTCAGCTACTTGCTTATTGTTATAGATCTACCAATTAATCTTATGTTCCAAAACAGCACATTCCAGTCAACTCTGAGATTTCAACAGGTTTTCAGAATTCCACTTTTGTCAAGGTTTTTATAATTTAGACATCACATATAGATCCTTTTTTCATTTATTTTATTACTTGTTTATAGGACATAATGATCACATTCATCATGAGTTGGCACATGTATACAATATATAATAATATATGTTAAGATATATTCTTTTTATAACCCTTCTTCCTCCCTCTGTTTCTTGGCAGGAGATTCTGGACTGGTCAAAATGCTTCGGAAATGGTCCACCCTGTGCAGGTGGATTATTTAGAATTCGGTTAGAAGACACATATCTAGATAACCAGATCTTGAAAAGGCCACCAGGTTCTTACTGTTTAAGTTCCATCTTAGTCTTTTTGTTAAGGATGCCTCATCTCGGTGAAGGCTGGGGAAGTCTGTGACTGCTACCCA
>NW_004955449.1:2442915-2463108 GCF_000276665.1 Chinchilla lanigera
CACTTTGTTTGTAACTCTGTATTGTCTGTATTGTGCTTGTGATATGTTGTAAAATGTTGTATGTCTGTTAATGTTTCCCTCCTTTTATCTTTAAAATAAAAAAAAAAGGATGCCTCATCTCTAGGAATTCTTATTTTGAAATACGATCATTTCTACAATTAAACTCTTTAAGCCCGTATCATTTTACTAATGGATACAAAATTTGGGACCATAAGGCTTTGAGCAAATAAAAGATATTAAAGAAGAATAATACGTAGTGCCCTACCATCCTATGTCCGCCTCCAGGAACCCTAACTGTCTGTTCCGCTTTTCTCATTTAAGAGACTGACCTACAAGAGGTATTTGACAGGAAGAAATACTATCCCAAAGACTGGTGGGAGTGTGGAGAGCAGAATCAAGCAAGTGGGGACACTTAGGAAGTTAACTGGGTGGAAAACAGCTCTTTGCATGACTCCTGCAAGCTCAGCCACCGTGGGAAGAGCAGTGTGAGGGGTAGGAGTCGGGGGAGCCTGTCATCCTGCCAGTCCTGGCCACTCGAGGTGTCACAAGGGGTGCAAGGGGGGCAAGCAAAGTGCAGTAGTGCACAGAAAGCTGCAGAAATGGAACTGGAGCACACAGAGCACCTTTCATTTTGCTTAGGGGCACCCCCAAACTGGAAACTAAGGGCAGCTTTCTTGGGTGTTAAAAATACTTAACAACTAGACCGGCTGTCTTTCCTCAGCTAGTAAACACCGCCTAGCAGGTGATATTTGAAGCTCCATTAGTTATAAACGTAGAGTCCTACAGAATCGATGAAAGAAATGAAGCCGGTTCAGATCTATCTCCTAAGATCTATCTGCTCATTTTTTAAACAAGATGTTATTGACAGGACAGGAGCAGGCATGGCTATGAAGACATAGCAGGGAGAAGTCCTACAGAAACGGAACACTCTGTAAGTGGATAATGACGGTATGTACTTGACTCTAAGCAAGAGAAGAAATTGCACAGAACTCTGTATATACACACTTGAGTGCATAAAACCTGAAAAAACTCTGGACTGCACTAATGTCATTTTCCTGCTTTTGATCTTATCCTGTAGTTTAGTTACATGAGCATAGGACCTCCATATATATATATATATATATATATATATATATATATATATATTTGCAATTTCTTGCAAATCTGTAATTATTTAAAAATGTTAAAAGTCTTTTTTTAAATGTAGTTATGCACAGTGGAGTACTATTCTGCCATAAAGAAGGATAAATTTGAGTCTTTTGTGGGAAAATCAATGCATCTTGAGACCACAGTGTTAAGTGAAATAAATCAGGCACACAAGCTTAAATGTCACATGGTGTCTCTTATACAAGAAACCCAAAATATAAAGAAAGAGTAAGATAAGAGATAATAGGAAGCAGGGAGGCAGAGCTTTCTCAAATGGGGAGGGCATCAAGAGATGGAGGAAAGGTGGAAAGAAAGGAGAAGAAGGGGATTTAAACAATTAAGTGTTACATACATGTACCAACTCCCCACAAGGAATATGGACTACAAACATGTAATAAAAATCAAAACTTTAAAAAGTCCTTAAAATAATAATAATAATAATTTTTAAAATGGCTGCTGTTAGTTCAATTTGTGTTACTTTATTTTTTAAGACATTCATAAAATCTCATGGGACTGAACTTAGTAAGATTTTAATTATTCACTTCACTGTTCTTTGGTCATTTAATCCTAACTCAAGAGACAGATTTTAGACTCTTAGGGTTCCTGAGTTTAAAAAGTTTCTGTACTGGGGCCACCAAAATACAAAACTCAACTTCTAGGCAAGAGCCTGCTTTCATCATCACACACATAGCAGCCTGTGCTGGCCAGAACATTCTAGAATGTTCCTACAGATCTGCAGCCACATAGCATCTTTTCTTTATAGTGATGCCGGGGGGCTCTGGGGATTTCTAAAAGGTTGAATTGACATTTTCCAATTTTTAAACTTTTTTCTTTTTATTAGTATATATTTGTCATACACACTGATCACATTTACCATAGGGAATGTGTACCTGTACATATACATCTTAATTCTTTTTTTCCCATTGCCTTCCCCTGCCTTTAGCTCTCCCCATTTACACAAGTTTTGTTTCCATTTTTTTACTTCCAGTCTCTTTTGCTCCCTTGTCCCTTCCCTCCCTCTCCCTACCATTCCCCTTCCCATCTGAACATGTTCTTCCTACTTCCCAGTATCTATCCTCCATGATGCTCCAAGTTTGCTTTTTCATCACAAGCCCCTTTATCCCTGCATTATACAGTCACATTCCAAGGAACTTAAAACATAGTAGTAGGGAAAAGGGTCTGAGTTTCCTACCCTGCATTGTTCTCTGGCATTTATCAGCTGTGAGACTCTAGATGAATAATTTAACTTTCCAACCCTCAATGTCCTTATTTATACAGCATGGACAATAGCAGCAATCACACTGCTTTTACAAACAAGTAATGTGAAGATATATACAAAAATCTCAAATCTCTTCTTACACATTCATTTTAGTTCTGTGGCTAGCTCTGTTAAGGTTTATATCTAGATGTCCCACTGCAAGGCCTCATGCAATCATACGCAGGGATTTGGGGTGGTGATTGATCACAGGGGTGTTATTCTTATTGATGGATTAGTCCATGATGAGTTATGGCACAACATGTATGTTTGGAGGTGGAGCCTGGTCAGAGGAAGTGCGTCACTGAGGGTGTGACCCGGAAGGGATCATCTCACTCCCTGGCTCTGCCCTTCTCTCTCTACTTCCTGTCCACCATGCCTAGAGCAGTGTTTCCTCTGCCATGTCTGTCTGCCATGCTGTTTCTTCCTTAGAGTCAGCCAACCATGGACTGAAACATGATCCAAAATAAGCCATTCCTCCTTTACATTATGGGTGTCAGGTATTGTGCCCCAAAAACACGGATAGTAAGACATGCTCTACTGTAAGGAGGCATAAAACACAGGAAAAGATGAATACTGTACGAAACATTACTGAGTTAGTTACAATGGTAACAATCATTTTCAAATGTCTTAACTGTCCAAAAATAAAAAACAACTTAAACCATATGATCCAAATTATTTCAGCCAATAAAAATTATATGTATAAAGATTTCAAATAACCTAGGAAATAATTATCCTATAATGTTCATTTTAAGAGGCATGAACCACGAAACATAAGCTGAAAGATGTTTTAAAAATACACTAAAATTTTACGACCAGTCAGTCCTGATGATAAGGTTGGTAGAAAAAAAATAATAATTATAAACCAGAAATTCTTTGAAAGGGAAATATATTTAAATCACTATTTGTGACCTTTCGCAAGCTCCTGCCATTCCCCATCTGGAAGGAGAAAGACAAGTCAGCATGTATCAACTGGTAGCTCAGACGGAAGCTGGCGGCCGTGGATGAAGGGGCCTGGGGGGACACTCAGCTCTCAGTTCAGTCCACAGCAACCCTCACAGCCCAAGGAAAGTCGAAGGGTCACGGTGGCAGCAACTGTGCCACAGGTCAGTGGTCTGCTGTCACAGCCAGCGGTTCTAGTACCTAAGCATCACTGAGCTTTTCTAAAAACATGTTTTTCTTCCCTCCTAGCTTTCCTCATTATCAATATTTCATGTTCTGAAAATCAATCTCTTTTTAATTCCTTCAGTGGCAGTCCTATGAGATAAAAGTACCTATCAATGTAGTGTCACTTACACAGTGATACCTTGGTTTATGAACTTAATTCTTTCCATGATTCTGGTCAATAACTGGGCTGGATGAGAACCAAATCAAATTTCCCTATAAGGTCAACACTGATCCTAACCACTGAATGTCATTCAGTTCTTGTCCAATGAAGTTTGTGATCAAAATTGTGGAAAGAATTAAATTCATGAACTGAGACACCACTGTATTTATTAATGTAAATAGGCAGAAAGAATTCAACATAAAGGTAATTGTATACCTCTATTGTTTGTTTCAATTCAAAAGAGATTGAAAGGTTTCTCTATTTGTAGAAGCTTTTATTATGGCAGAATTTAAATGTAAAATTCTTTATAGGTACATAAAAATCATAATAGGTTAATAAATAAAAGATAATTGAGATTAGAAGAAAAGTCCCTTGTAGGTAATTTTTCAGCTTTTTTCCCTCCTGTAGTATCGAGGATTAAACCCAAGGTTTTCACACTGAGCTACATTCTCTGCAGTTTTTGGTTCCATTTTTCTGGGAGTCTTGCTAAGTCATTAAATTGCTTGAACTGGGCCAGGAAGGAACCCAAGGGCAAAAACCACCGCCCGGCAAACAAAAAGGCCCGAAGTCAAATTCCGGATACAAAAAAAAAAAAAAAAAAAAAAAAAAAAGGCCTGAAGGGAAACCAAATTTGCAATCCTTCTTCATTAGGCTGCCAGAGTACTGGCAATACAGGCATGCGCTACCATGTGTGCTACCATGAGACAAGGTTTCATGAACTCACTAAGCTGTGCAAACTGGGCTCGAATTTAGGGTCCTCCTGCCTCAGCCTCCCAGCATGTTGGGATTACAGGTGAATACCACTATGCCTACCTCTTCTATTTTTTAAATTTTGTTACTGCTCACTGTCCCTTCTCACCAATGCCTATTCTCTTTCCCTAAATGTGAATAATATATACATTTTCAAAATTATTTCTATGCTGCAATTTGACTACTACATTATCTTCAGATAACCCAAAACAATACCAAGGTTAAGTGACGCCCCCTTTTGATTTCTATAAATTCCTCTAAGGAGCAGTTTCAGTGTTCATTTCTCCTGTGATACTTACAGTTAGAATTTCTGATCAGACAAAAAAAATTAATCTTCTGAACCCAAGAAGTTGTTAAAACTACATTTACCTTGATATCTGTAGCCGGCTGAACACTGAATTCTAAGCCCCAGCCACTAAAGTTGTTAAGATAAATACCCAATAAAGTGCCGAAAAGGTAGGAAGCAAAGCAATCGAGATAATGTAAAATGCAATGGAGAACAAGATAAGGAGCATTCACACACCGATAATGCAGTTACAGCACATGGCGAGCAGAGCACAATAAAGTCATATTCTATTCACATTCACCCACTGGGCAGGCTCCGGAGATTCCCGGGATAAGGGAGCCTTATTTTCCTCCTCCCTGGAGTTTTCTGTTATAGCACTAGATGGCTCCCTTATTTATGCTCTGATGGTCTGCATAATTAAACAGGGACTCCTCATCTAAGTTTAAAAATGATTTTAGGTGAGTCAAATGTACAATCTGGCTAATTACGTAGCTCTAGCTCAAAACTTAGATCTTCAAATATCGCCTGGGAATATTTAAGAGTCTGATGCACATGTGGAGTCCTAACATCATAACAGAGTTCCATTATTCTCATTTGCCTTCCATTTTTGACCAGAAAAAAAATTTTACGCATATTGCTACATCACAATGAGGAAAATACTGTATGATAAAAATTCCACGCAAATGTTATTAAGAGGAAAATGGCGGAATGATAGAAAAATTGTTTAAGACAGCAAACAAAGACTTCAAATGAGAAATTGGGAGCAGGGCATGGTGGTGCACGCTTGTAATGCCAGCACTTGGGAGGCTGAGGCAGGGAGATCACCCCAACCTTGGAGCCAGCCTGGGCTACATAGTGAGGTCAAGGTCAGCCTGAACTACACAGTGAGATTCTGTGTCAAAAAAACACACACAAATGAGAAACTGTTGAGACTGATATGTATGCAAGACCATTTTCTTGTTCAAAGACATTAGCCTGACAGGCCTAAAATGACACTGACTCTACAGAGCTACCAGGCAGATTCATCCCTGTAAAACTAAACTGGCTAAATCTGAAAAGCAAAAGTCCATCGGGAACTGATGACACTGACAGGGATGGTGACATGACCACCAGCCAGATATCAGCATCCATTGTATCTTTATTCACTCTTACATGAAAGTGCTTCCCATCTGAACAGAACACCAGTTCAGTTCTCCAAGGGATGCTTTCTATTTCCTGAAAAATTATCATGAAGGAAAACTAAAGTGCACACTCTTTTTCACATCTTTAAATAATAACATTGAAAGGATAAGCCAAAATTCCAAACCTTCCCTTTATCCCCTTGGCCATTTTATGAGTTTATCTTCTCCTACTAGGGTAATAAGAGCAGTTAATAAACTGGAAGTATTTTCCCCAAAGCAGGTCTTGTTATCAAACAGAAGGGGAGAGCTACATTTTATCAGCCTGTGTCCTCACCACAGGAGTGAGCCTTGCTCTGTTCTCTGAGATATCTCATGCACTATTCAGCAAAGCCTGGCTCACACTGATTTAAATTCAAACCAGATGACCTCTCCGTTCTGTCAAGGTCTTTGATCAAATGTTACTTGAGGAACAACTTCTCTGGGCATTCTCTCTCAGTACCTACCTTCCTTGGCTTTATTTTCCTTCACTGCTCTTATCACTAACCTGCACTGTGGTAGAGATGATCCAGTCTTGCCTACTGGGTCTCCCTATCCCCACATCTTCTTATCTTTGGCATCAAGGAATTGATGAGCACTTAACTTTTCCTGTCTTGTCCCCTGTCATGGTCCTCACCAGCTGGAACAGTACCCAGCACACACTAGGTGCTCAAAAATTTGTTTGTTTTTTAAACTAAATGAATGAATGATTGTCTTCGAACTTAGTACATATTTCAATTCACGAGGTCAAGGGCCTTGTCAGTTTCTCTCACTAATATGTACCAGCAAGGGTGCCTGGCACACACGGAGCGGAGAGTGAAACTGGCATGCAGAATAGAAGGGACAGACAATATGTAATGATTAAAGTCTGATCCTTTTCCTATGACATATTTGGGTTGGGGAAGGTGGAAGAGAGCATAAGCCTGGAAAAAGAAGCCGACTAAAGGAGGGACAAAAGGAATGGCAGGTAGCACGAAAGGCAGACCTTTCTTCCACCCCACTTCTGTTTAGAGCTGATAAAGAAAACATGTAAGATTCAATAACCTAACCTTTTCTGTAATGTATCCAATAAATAACGAATACTGCTTAGCACAGGAAACAATCAAGAGAGTGAAAAGGCCACCTGTAGAATGGGAGAAAATATACACAAACTATGTATTTTATTAAAGGTTAATATCCAAAATAAACAAGGAACTCATACAACTCAATAATGAAAACATGATTAAAAAGTTAGCACATCATTCGAGAAATGCAAATTAAAACAACACTGAGATTCCATCTCACCCCAGAAAGAATGGCTATCATTAAGAAATCAACCAGTAACAAATGCTGGAGAGGCTGTGGGGAGAAAGGAACCCTACTCCACTGCTGGTGGGAAGGCAGACTGGTGAAACCACTATGGAAATCAATTTGGAGATTCCTCACAAAACTAGGATTAGAAGTCCCATTCAACCCAGCTATTCCCCTTCTGGGTATTTTCCCAGAGAATTAAAGACATCATACCACAGTGATATGTGTGCACCCATGTTTATAGCAGCATAATTTGTCATAGCTAAATCTTGGAAACAACCCAGATGCCCATTCACTGAGGAGTACACAAAAAAGTTGTGGTATTTTTCTACAATGGAGTATTACTCAGCTATTAGAAAAGATAAACTAGAGGCTTTTGTAGGTAAATGGATGCAACTAGAGACCATACTCATAAGTGAAATAAATCAGACCCACATGTGTAAACATCATATTGTCTCCTTGGTGTAGGAACATGAAAGACTAGGTAAAACTCAAAACGTACAACAGATGATAGAAAAGGGAAAGAAATTGCTAAAGGAAGGAATGACTGGGATGAGAGAAAGAAGAAAAAAGAAGGAGGCAAAACATAAATATATATATGAATAGCTGCAATGACTGTATTGCTGTTGTCTGATGGTGTATTGAAATGAACAGCTAATGCTCACAATTTTTTAGGTTCTGATCAACTTTGCATGCTTGTGTCTGGTAGTCTTAGCAAATGATTTGAAGGTAACAATATGCAATGGAATTAGAGTGGTGAACTCCTACCATCTTGTCTAGTGAAACTATATTATCTCTAATGCTTTATTGAAGAATTATTTTCTCATTCTCTTTAATGGTTTGAGCAAACTTTCATTCTTATATCTGATAATCTGAGCAGTGTAGTTGAGGATAGCGATATGCAATGTAATAACCACTGTTGATTTGTATTAATTTGTCTTGAGACCCTATACCACTTTGAATGTTCTTGCTTTGATTTGTTTATGTTTGTGATACTGGTGTGCTGCTACTGTTTTATTTTTCTGTTTGTTTGTTTCTCACGTACTACTCTTTTTAAAATTTAAAAAAAAAGTAAGCACAGACTGAATGGACATTTTTCCAAAGAAGACATACAAAATGCCCAACCAACACATGAAAAGGTTCTCAACATCCCTAATCAAGAAGGAAATGCAAGTCAAAATAGTGAGCTATCATCTCACACCAGGAAAATGTCTATTACGAAGAAAAAGTACGAGGGGCTGGGGATTTAGCTCAGCGTCAAAGCGCCTGCCTGGCAAGTGCAAGGTCGTGAGTTCGGTTCCCGGTACTGGAGAAAAACAAAAACAAACAAAAAAAAAAAAGTACTGGCAAGGATGTGGAAAAAGAGCCCTTGGGCACTCCGGGTGGGAATGTATATTGTACATTTGTTATGGAAAGCAGTAAAGAGGTTCTGAGTATACGTCCTAAAATATCAAATGAGTATCTTGAAGATACTTCTGCACTCCCATCTTTACTGCCGTGTTATTCATATCAGCCAAGATCTGTAAAAGCGTAACAGATCCATCAACAGATGAATGGATAAAGAAACATGAACAGTGTGTGTGTGTGTGTGTGTGTGTGTGTGTGTGTGTGTTCATGTCTGTATCTGTGTGTGTTTGTGTGTGTGATTCTGTGTATACAGTGGACTACCACTCAGCCTTAAAAAATGAAAGAAATCCTGACATTTATGACATGGATAAACCCGGAGGTCACTTTGCTAAGTAAAATAAGCCACACACAGGAAACCAAAAACCAATGACCTCATTGTGGAATGGAAAACTATCAAACTGGTTGAAGCAGGGCACAGAATGGTAGTTGGCAGAGCCTAAGAGAGGGGAAATGGGGAGATGCTGGTCAAGGGGGACAACATTTCACTGACGCAGGTTGAATAAGTGTGGAGATCAAATATACAACAATGTGACTATAGCTAACAGTATTGCATCGTTACACATGAGATATGCTGAGAGGGTAGGTCCTGCAAGTTCTCACTACACACATGCAACTATATCAGGTGATGAACATGAGGATCAGCTTGATTGTGGCAATCATTTCACAGTGAATTCATATATCAAAACATGAAGTTGTGTATCCTAACTATATATAATTTTTGTTAGCTGTACTTCAATAAAGATGGAAGAAATCAATGACTGGAACCATAAGGCTGTTCAAATACCAGGCAAAACATTAAGGCCTTCACTTAGGGTTTAAACAGAATTGAAATTTCACACACCCACAATCAGATCATTAAATTGCACATAATGTCCGTTTCCTATCAAAGATTTTTTTCCACTTATCTTCAGTATCTCAAATATTAGCCCTTTTGAAGTGGTCTTTAACAGTTATTTCTCCATTTAATCAAAAAAGAGAATCTTGAACTTTTAACTAACTTATAAGTAATACTCCTATAAAGCAAATCATCCTATTAATATGCTTACATTTTACATTTGATTTTATTCAATAAAGGTTTTTTAGAAAATTTTGTTACCCACATATGACTAAATATTTTAAGATTGTGTCATCACAACATATGTTCCTTGGTTTCCACAATTACAGTTATAGGGTCATGCACAGCATAATGGCAAAAACCTCTGGGATGTTGGTCACTATGCATCTGTCATTTAAAGTGGTACCAATATTCCTCTTCCTCACCTGTACATCTTCACCGAGATGTAGGTAAACTACCATTAAGACATGCATTTTTGTTTGACTAAGATATAAGAATGTAATTTTCCCCCAGTCTGACTGACTCCAAAGTATTACTCTTCACCTAACCAATAACATAAAATAGCAGCATTCCAAGTACAGCATTTACTGGAAAATACTACTGCAAAGTCATTGCAACCAAATTTTAGTCATTAGCAATGGCTCAAATGTGGAATAAAATATTTATGGAGGATTTTTTGAAAAAGAAGCAATCCATCTATTCCTAAAATATCCTAAAATCTTTTACTGGTTTAAGCCAGACCATCAGGAAGTTACATATTATATTCGTCCCCAGGAAAACTTCAATTCCTTAATGTTCCTTAATGCTATACTAGGATGTCATTGAGAATACTGTTCTTCACCTTGCAAAGTATCTTCTCCACATGGCTGAGGGGTCCAACAGGTCCCAGCGTTAGCCTGATTTACTGTTCTTCTCCAGCAGGGAAAGTTTTCGTTTTAAAGACTGAATAATGAAATAATCTTGCTTTCTTCTTTATGCTGGTCATGAGAAATTCTAGCTTAAAGGTTTACATTCCTAAAGAAAAAAAGATTTAGAATTAATATTACATTTCTACTCTTAGGAAGCCAGGTGGGGGGAACAAGTTAAACCCAAAGTGAGAAGAAAAGGGGAAACAATAATGAGAACAAATCAGTGAGTTTCTCAAAAGCAATAATGAACTAAAATTTGGTTCTTTGAAAAGATGAACAAAACTGAGGAGTTCCTAGCACGGATAATCAGGAACCAGCAAACATAAATTACACATATAAAAAGAGGGATCACTGCTATGTATACTGAGGATAGTAAGAGAACAATATCCTCCATGAACTTATGACAATAAATTTGATGCCTCAGATGAAATGAGTGAATGAATTTGAAAGAACTTACCAAAACTGACACAAGAAGAAACAGAAATTGAAAAGTCCTCTATTCAAAACACTTAACATAGCTGGGCATGGTGTTACACACCTATCATCCCAGCACTCCAGGAGCTCAATCAAGATGATCACAAGTTCGAGACCAGCCTGAACAATTTAATGACTTAGAGAGACACTACCTCAAAACAAAAAAAAAGGGTGGGGGACGTAGGTCAGTGAGAAGGTCCTGGGCTCAATCCCTCATAACAACAACCACCAAAATTGAATCTCCCATAAAGCAACTTTTCACACCCAGGCATGGTAGTGGCCTGAAGAAACCAGAAGAGAAACCAGATACTCAGAAAGCTGAGGAAAGAAGATGGACAGTTCAAGGTCAGCTTGGCAATTTAGCAAGACCTTGTCTCACAATTTAAAAATAAATAAATACAGCTAGTGATATAGCTCAAAACTCCTTGGGTTCAATTCTTCAGCACAAACAGAAAGACTTTACACAAAGAAAACAGTTGACCCAGTTGATAAACATTTTTAAGGGAAACTATCAATCTCTGACAAGTTCTTTTAAAAATAGAGGGAATAAAATTGAGCAAAACCAAACCATTTTTGATTTATCTTATGCCAAAACAACCTTGATACTAAACCCTGAAAAAAGATTATAGAAAAAGCTACAAGTTTATATTCCTCATTACTAGATATAAAAATATCATTAATAAAACATTACTAAGTTGAATACAGCAATATACTAAAATTATAATGCATCATGACCAACTGGTATTTATCCCAGGAAGGCAAGGTTGATTTAACATTTGAAGATCAATCACAGCAAACTCTCTATATTTATAGAATAAAAGAAAAAAAAAATCATATGACCATCTCAATAATTTCAGAAAAAAAGAATTTGTGGAAGGGAGAGGGAGGGGAAAAACAGCTAACATGATGGCAAAACAGTAAAGTCTTTCCAGTAAGGTAAGAAATCAAACAAGGATGTGCATTCTCACCTCTTCAACATTTTGCTGGGAGGCCTAGCCAATACAACAAGGCAAGAAAAATAAACAATAAAGGACATAAAGAACAAAAAGAATAAGTAAACTACCATTATTAAAAAGAGAGCTACACAAAAACATCCTAAAGAATCAATAAAACAACTACTAGAACTGAATAACTTGCCCAAAGTTACACCATTAATAAAATCAAAACTGAAATTTGAACTCACACACTCAGGCTTCCAAGATCTTAATCCCTACAATACACTCTATTTAGAAATAACTATGCAGCTGCACCTGCATTGGCCCACAAACTTCAACTCGGCCGTCACTATAGGTATAGTGGCCTCATGTGAAGATTTGGGAACAGAGGTTAGAAAGATTAGCAACTTGGTTCATGCGTTAGCTTCTCATCGCTGTGACCAAATACCTAAGAAAAACAATTTAAAGGAGGAAAGACTTATTTTTTGCTCGTGGTTTCAGAGGTTTCAGTCCATGGTTGGCTGGTTCTATTGCTTTCAGGCTTTGGGCAAGGCAGAAATATCATGGCAGAACAGCATGGTGGTAGAAAACCCATGGCAACCAGGAACAACAAATGCAGGAAGGATCCCAAGAGGAAGGAGGCAGGGGCCAGACAGAGTACCTTCGGGCACATACTCATCATCCACCCTCTTCAACTAGGCCCCTCCTCCTGTTTCCATCACCTCTCAAGAATGCCCTCTAATTATGGTCTCATCAGTAAGATTATTCCACTGCTGAAGTTACAGCCCCTCTGACCCCATCACCTTCCAAAAAGTTCACTCCTGAACACATGACTTTGGGGATACTTTAAATCTAAATCACAATAGCTCACATAGCTAGAAGTAGAGATCACCTAGCAAGGCGATGGAGGTGACAGACTTTGCATCTAGTTCTGATCATAAAACAAAGCTGATTTGAATACATCATGTTTTCCAGACCAGAAGCAAGAAACAACAAGGAGACCCAAATGATAAGGCCTTAAAGTAATGCAGGGATAATGTCATAAAAGTCAAAGAATATGTGATTGGTTAGATGTAAAATGACGCAGGAAAGGGAGAACATAGGTAACTTCAAACTTTTGAGAATGAAAGCACTGTAACTTCATTAATAAAACAGTAAAGTAAGAAGAAAAACATACTGCTATGGGGAGAAGGATAGAGAGAGATGAAAACTTTAAATAAGTATCAACTTGGTAGCTTGGAGATAGTTTTGATGGCAAATGACAGAAAGCCTAAGAAATAGCGGTTTATAAAAACAGAGGTGAGTCTATCATAAAACAAAAACTTTGGAGGTGGCAACTACTGATCTACCTTCAACAGCTGGACAAAGCCAGAACTGGGTTTCATGTTTCTCTCAGACCTTCTTGATGACAAGCTGACTGCCACAGGCCCAAGCCTCAGGTAGTAATTCTAGACAGGAAAAAGAGAACTGGGTAACAAATAGCTCTGTCTTTCATCAGTAAAGCAAAGGCTTCCCTGGAAGTCTCTGGTAGATTTCTACCACGTCACATTGGCCAGCCATGTGTCACACGGACACCCAGCCTCAAGAGAGATGAGAAAATAAATGTGCTCCAGCCCCTGTATCAGAGCAAGTGAAGGCAAACAATGTCTGCCACAACACGTTAATGGGATGTTTGTGTGGGAATATCCAAGAGGAGACAGAAGTGCACCTGGCCTAGACAATGTGCCAAAGACACGAGGTTTCAATAGTCTGCACAGTTAAAGCACAGGTGCATGCTCCAAGAAAGCAAGACTGAAGAGAAAAGAGAGAAGCCAGACTCCGTGTTTTTCTTTTCGGTCAGGGGAAGCCAGCGGGTATACAGGATGTGGCTGAGTCAACCAGGCACAGGATGGCGCCCGCCTCCACTCCGGGCAGCCAGCTGGTGTGCCAGGTTCTTTCCCTGTCATCCTCCGCACCCAGTCATCCCCATCCTCTTTCTCTTTCCGGGGCCTCCCAGGACTTCTAAGGTGGTCTCTCCTCTCCCTCTCCCTCATCTGTGAACTCAAAGCACTGGGAGGGAAACTCCTCCCTGCCACCAATTAAGACTCAAGAAGATGGTTTTGAATCTGACTGAAGAAAAACGAACTGCCTACAACCCAAGGAGATGGTCCAGGGGCTTTAGCAGATACCACAGAAGGGCCACAAAATCTCACAAACTCATGGGGAACTCGAACAAAATGGAGCTACGGTCCACCCTCACTGAAGCAGGCAGACCTCCATCTGGGGGAACCCCAACTATGATAAGCAGGCTGTGCTTGCCCTCCTGAGCACCGTGTCTCTAAAGGCTCCTTCTGGCTTTCAGGCTGCACTCCTGGCCCTCAGCGCCTTGGGTACACTATGCCACAGGTGCCTAGCCTCAGCGAGCCCAGGCGTGGCTAACCCTCCTTTCCTAAACTCATAGGGCGAGGAAAATCCGAACCACAGAATCTAACCCTGATTAGAGTATTAGGATGTATGTAACTGAAATATACTACGTGCTCCCACGGTTATAGGGCCACGATGAGATGTCCACCAAGAAGCCGCAAAATACAGAGTTGCCAAGCATTCAACTTTAAAACGATATACTGCTGCCATCACAAAAAGAGACCACCTGACACAATGTGCCTCGTGACGGGACTAACACTTCTGCTGACGCGTTCTTGTGAAAAAAATCAAATTTGAATCCACTCAAGCTCTATATGAGTAATAATTTAGAAGCATACAGGAGACAGAAGGACATGTGAGATGACATCAGAGGGGAACAATTAAAATTCAGATTGTAAAAATAAAATAGCAGTTTCCTCAAGAAATTTACCTCAAGGAGGAGAGAGAACTGAGACCTAGAAACATGACAACTAAATACAACTTACTTAGATTTTGATACAAACTGCAAGTGTCAATTTCTTTTCAGTACTGGGGATTGAGCCCAGGGCCTCACACATGCTAGGTAATCGCTTTACCTCTAAACTACATCCTCAGCCTCTCCCTTTTAAATTTTGAGACAAGGTCTAACTAAATTGCCCAGGCTGGGCTTAAATTTGCTAGCCTCTTGCCTCAGTTTTCTGAGTCGCTGGGATTACAGGCAGGTGCCACCAAGCACAGCTACTAATGTCAAAATGTTTAGTGTGATAATGATATTGTTTTCCTTTATAAAGAGTCATTATCTTTACAACATATATGAAATATTTACAGAAATAACACCATATGTGGGATTTCCTTCAAAACAGTCCCAGGGGCAGGGAGAAATCCATGTATCAATAAGACACGACTGGCTGTGCGGCGATGACTGCAGAGGTGGGGGAGGGGTGGTACATGAGGATCCTAAGAATCACACTGTTCTCTCTTTTTTGCATATTTTGAAATTTTTTACAATAAAAGTGGTTGTCTTTTTAAAGAGTAGATTACACTACAGCTATGAAATACCATCTTGTCAAAAAAAAAAAAAATTCACCTCAGCCAGGAAACACAGAAGGAGCAGTAGAGGCGGGTAAAACAGCCTGCCTAGAGGGTTAGAGATGCCACTCTATCATCCCCCAAAAGGACGCATGTGACCATTTCACCCTCTGCCATTTGGACCCTCCACTGTGAGAGCACTGCACTGGAGCTGGAATAAAATAATGAAAAAAACACAGGGACTAATGTCAAGGGATGTGAAAAGAGATGTAAACAGGCAATTACAGTACCACGGTGTCTGACGTGGGTTACTAGAATGTTGGGCAAAGTGTGCTACAGGAACGTTTGGAGTGGTCATCTAACTGTTAGAGGTGCTGGCCAAGCTGTCCTGAAGCATTCCCAGAACCACCTTCTGATTAGATTTCCATCCCCGTACTCAGTTGCTCTAGGAAAAGAATGCGCTCTGCAGGCCAGGAGACATAAGCATCGTGACCTTCCGGCAGCTTCGCTTCTCTCTGTAAATGGGCTCTGGTAACAATTGGATTTCCCATTCAGCTTGCCTAGAAAAAGAGTACATTAGCCCAAGGATGTGAGTGTCCGCTTCTTTGATGTTGCAGATTTTACTGTCAAATTAATGAACTGTCTGGTATTTTAAGGTCTCCAAGTCTGGTTCCTAGGCATCCAGCCCTGATAGATGCATTAATTCTTGATGTGCTGACAAATCAAGATTCCGAGGCTGCAAGGCCAGCCCTGAGTCCTGGAGAAATTACCAGGGTAATGTAACCCCAGGAACCTGCCTGGTAGATACCATCCTCTCCCAGGGACATGCTTCTGCTCTGTGTGTTTCTTTGATCTTCTGCATTCCTCAAGGGTAGGGCCATGTCTAATGCTTCTTTGATATCTGAGTCATCTTCTCACACCATGTGTGCTACAAAGTATTTTGGTTTTAACAAATGGGTTCCTTGATTTCTTTCACTCTCTCCTTCAACCACATCAGAATAGCTAGCGAGTTGGGGAAGGGGGCTAAGTCAGGTGCAAAGAAACTGTCTGAGAGGTATTTTTTAAAGGAAGCATGAACATGTAAAAAAAACCTCCTCAGCTGCTTTTAAAAGCTCACAACCTTCCTTACACGTTCAGCAGTGTTAACTCGGTTTTTTGCTTTGGCCTGAGAAGCCACGGGTCCTCTGCCTGCCAAACAGCTGAGGATGCCTTCTAGGCAACACAGAAGTCCTCGTTAAAGGACCAGGAACCAAATGGTGTCAACTCCTTCCCCAAGGAACGCACAGTTTATTTCATCTCCAGTAGCTTCACTTTCGATCACTTAGCTCGATGCTTTCTTCTAGAGCAAGGAATGGTAAACTTTCTCTGGAAAGGTTCACACAATAAATATTTGAAGCTCAGGAGACCACAAATCTTGGTCACAGCTGCTCCATTCTTCCTACTGGAGTGGGAAGCAGCCACAGACAATATGGAACCAAGTAAGTGTGGCTGTGTTCCGGTGAAACTGGTTATGAACAATGGAATGTGGATTGAATGTAAATGCCACGGGGCACAGCATATTACTCTTTTTTGGATTTATTTCCAACCAATCAAGAATGTAGAAAACCATTCCTAGCTCAGGAGATGGACAAGCAGCTGCCAGACCCAGCCATAGTTTGCCAACCCTGTTCCATCATGACAAACAACCGGCAATGATTCAGCAGACATATGTGACTGCATGTGGCCCCTGTCCCTTCGTAACGCTCCCTTACGACCACCAGAACCATGACCTATAAATAGTTCTTAAGTTTACACACAGCAAACTTAAGACCTTGTGAGAAAAATACTGTCACTAAAATGAAACAATGGTTAGCACACTTTTTGAAAAGTGACATTTTACATACCTTAAATCCCAAATAGTAGGAACCATGTAAATCATTCCTAGTTAACTTTACTTGCTCAGGGAAAAAAAAAAATATATGTATAATCCATGAGCTTTGCCAATGTGCATGCTGAGACTTTTCAATTTTTGATTTAGACATCCAAACACTTGCTATTTTCCTGATTTTAAGCTTAGTATTTGTAGACATCTATTTCTTCCATTGTCCAAACCCATGAATGGCTGGTTCATAAGAAGCTTTACACTTTTTCCTTTAACCTAATTCTCACATCTACATATTTTCAACTCCTTTGGCCACACACAAGTTGATGCAGTATTGTGCTGTCCTGAACACACATTCCCAAGGCTTTGTCTTCCTTGTTTGATGCTTTGTTTCAACTTTCATTGTACCCTTTTTTACTTCTACATATTTTCTATTTTCACTCCCTTTTTATTTCCAATCCCCAGGTTCCTCTTTCCCTAGCTGTCCACAACAGTTGTCATTTGAACTACACTTCCTAGTTCTGTTCCTAGTTCAAAGGATCCAGAATTGTATCCCATATTGTACACAGGAGTCCACTGTACCATCCTTTCTTTTTTGTGCATGTACATGTTTGAAAAGCATCTATAATTAAAAGTTCTATAAAAACAAAACACAAAGATTGGGCATGATGACTCACACCTAGCATCCCAGCACTCAAGAGGCTGAGACAGGAGGATCAAGGAGAGTTCAAGACCAGCCTGAAATACATTGGGAGAGCCTGTCTCATAAAAGCAAAAAACAAAGTACATATTCCTATGTTCCAGATTGGTCACGAGAGGAAATTAGCAGAAGTTGGCATGCCCTCTCTATTCTCTGCCTGGTGAATTGGCCCTTAAGCTGAGGTCCAGGTAGGAACCAAAAAGCATCCCTGGCAAACCTGATGACTCTCCCTTTTCCACTTCCAAAGCACTTTCCACATCTCCACTAAAGTCACTTACCCCTAAACTGTGCTCAGCTGTGGATGCAGCTGTCCCACCACCAACCATTCCCGCCCCCCCCCAATCCCCAAGCCAATAAGCAACTCTCATTTTTCTTGTTGCCGTTGTGGCACACACCCATAGGCCCAGCTACTTGGAAGGTGGACTGCTTGGGTCCAGAGGTTCCAAGGGCAATGTGGAAAGACCCTCTCTCAATAAATAAATAAATAAATAAATAAATAAACAAACAAACAAACAAACAGACAATCTAAGGAAAAATGCAACCTCAACACATGTTTCCTGAGGCCCTTTTACAATAAGACTGCGTCTCCTAATCTGCTCTGCATAGGAATTCTGGCACCAGCACCGCAGTACAGGCAAGGTTGTCTTAACACCACAAAATAAAATGCTTGCAGCACCTAGCAGTTTTGAAAACACCTGCCCCTCTTTCTCTTCCATTTGTCTATTCCTCCCTGAGAGGTAAGATTGAAATAGTCCTAGACTCATTTTTCAGACACTCAAGCAGGTAAAAGTGACAAGTCCAAGATCAGAACTTGTGCCAGCCGTGGGCCTAAAATCCTCAGTTTACTAATCCGTCCACAATCTCTTGCACTCCACTAATACTAGCCTAGTATTTTGGGAGAGTTTATTTTTTGCCTAGTGGATTTTTCCCCGTTATAAATGGTGGCATTAAATCGAGGCACCACGCTTTTAAAATCCATTCCAAACAAAATCATTTAGGCAGAATCACATCCTGAAAAGACAAAGTAGACAGAATCAAATATGCTTCCATTTATATTAGTATGGTCTGATTTTACTGTAAGTACTTATTGACTACAGGGTCTAGTGAATTGCCAACTGTTAAAAAAGATGACACGCCATGCATTTCTACAAATAGAAGCATGTTATTTATTATCTAAAAATTTCACGCTTGAGGAAGCACTACTATTTGTAGATTAAATACAGGATCTTGATTGTCTCTTGTTCTATAATTCATTTTTCCTAAACTATTAAATTGAGAATACTTATCACATTAGCAGGCTCTACACTTAAATATGCTCTTCATTCCTCTACATAATTCTGTACGATTTAACCATCACTTCAGTTGTCTTACTATTTACTGCATGTAACTCTCCTACTATTAGTACATATCATTTTAGACATAAATGAGGCAGTGCCTGCCAAAAAATATTGATACTGTGCGGGAACTAAAAGTCAAGATTATTTCTCAGATATATGAAGTTACTCAAATTAGCTACATTTAGCTTTTCTCAAATTACTTAATTTTTTTCTTCGAAGGCCTATAACAGAGTATGCACAGCATGTCACCCTGAAGAGTCTCAAGTTCGAGCTGGCTACGAATCTGCTAATTGAAAATTTTTCAATATGGCAGAGCATAAAATACTTCACACACATGCAAACAGAGAGATGTCAGGCAGACAGCTGCAAGACGTGAATCACTGCCCTTACTTCTGCATCAAACTCCGAGATTCAGTGGCAGTTCACTCGGCATGATTTCTTGCTCAGTTCTTAGAAGTTCAGATGCCTCATCTTTTAATCAGGATAATAAACTATCATTGTTAGCATACTGTGTAATGTTTACTGCCAAACCTGCACTCCAAACAGAAAATTATGCTGCCAGCGCCTGGAAACAACCGCAATCCACTGTGAAATGTTAAACCACCTTCCTTAGAGACGCCCCCGAGAGTGGCATACTTTATGGTTTTAATTGTTTTTAGAGTTAAGAGTCTTTTCCCAAGAAGCAGATACTAAGACGAAAGCAGTCTCCCGCATGACCTTCCTAGCACAGACCTTGAGCGAGCGACTGTGAGGACAGAGGACTGCGAATTTCAGCAAGGGACTTGACACCGCGGCTGCAACCCTCACACTCTGTTTTCAGGAACAACAACAAACGAGTGTTACTCTGCACCTGCCTGCACCCCCGCCCCTCCTTAGAACTTAAATTACACCCACCCCAGGGTCTAAAAGGCGGAAGACGGCGTATATCCATCCTTCCTTCCGTCCCGCGGTGCGGGAGAAAACAAATCCTCACCGAAGAGTGGAGCCCGGGTCGCGGTGGGGCGCAGGGGCGCAGGCCAGGCGGATGCTCGGTCCCCGCGCGCCCGTCCTCCCCACCACGTGCAGCGATCGGAAGCGGGTGGCGCCCCCGAGAGGCGGGGTCTGTGTCCGCCCG
>NW_004955449.1:2463530-2532685 GCF_000276665.1 Chinchilla lanigera
CCGCCGCCGCCGCCGCGGGGAGGGGGAGGTGGCGACACCTGCGACAGGTGGCCCCTGCGTCCCGGAAGACCTGGGCCCCGCCCTTTCCTCCTCCTGGGCAGCGGGGAAGGAGGCGGGCGCCGCCGGGGTGCGGGGCGCGGGTGCGCGTGGGGAGGGGGTAATGTCAGCGTCTATATATTTTTCCTACAGCAAATGCCACTAAAATGGCTGCAGCCTTTCTGTTTCCCTAGAAACCCATTAGTCTTCCTCAGCAGCTGTCAAAACTTGCTGGAGGCTTCTTGCTCACCTTTGCTGTCTTCTCTCTCAAGAGGGGTGGCGGGGAGGGTTACACAGGCTTGGGGGTGCTCCGTGGTGCCTGCGGGTGGAACTCAGGAGACAGTTCGTCCTGAAAGTTGAGAGAGAACTAGGAGGAAATGTGTGTGCGGGGGGCAACAGTGGATGCCTGGCAGATGGCAAACTGCAATCATTGGCCTTGAACCCTGGACTGGCTCGGCCTCCACCACGGCATGATGAAGGGAAACCCCGGGACCACGGCAGAGGTGCGGTTTCAGGATTGAGGACACGTCCTGGGAACTGTGTGAACCCGGCCGGATGCCTGGCCCAGCGCCTCGACCTTCAACCTGGCTGCAGGTTTGATGGTGGGCACAACCCCTGGCTCTAGTAAGGGGTCGCAGCAAAGGTGCTGCTTAAACACGTTGGATTACAGTCCGCCCAGAATCCAATGCATGCTCATGGTTGTTCACGAATTTGGGGACATGTTAAGACTTTTGGCCAGCTACCTAGCATTGTTTTGATTTTTACAGGGAATAGACAGTGGGAGAAAGGACATAGCACTGCTTTCTTCGCCTTTGTTTTGTTTCTGTCCTCTTCAGCCCCGGTCAGGGGAGATTCAAGGACCCCAGGAAAACGAAACAGCGGGTGCTTTCTGGAATGATTTTATTCTAATAAAACAACCCTGATATTAGAGCCCTGCAAAGAATCTGCCCTTTCCTCTCCTCCACAGCCAGGATCTTGTTTCAGAGGGAACCTGGTATCCTCTCAGCAGCACCTCTCTGCTGGGGCTTGTCCCTCAGGTGACCTTCACCTTATTAATTACTTTAAGATAAATAACATTTAATATACCACATAAAATTCACCAAAGATATCTATGTTGTAGCTGTTTTGATGGTACAGGTGTGAAGGAAATGTGTCTCCCACATGTGGTAGTTTTGTTTTGTTTTCTTCTGTTTTGGAGACAGGCTGTCACTGTGTAGTTCAGGCTGACCTTGAACTCCCGGCAATCCTCCTGCCTCAGCCTGTTGAGGGTGTGCACCATCATGCCTGGCTGTAAGTCTTATTTATGAAGATGTCAGAGAGCTCCTGAAACATTTCAAGGTCACCAAAAGCTGGTTCAAAATGCTTCAGAGAATGTTTTTAAAAGAGAAAGGGACAGCACATCACCTGTCATTACACAAGGCTCAGAATGACTGTAGTGGCCCATAATACTCCGAATATTCGCTATTTATCTTGAATCCACTGAGCAGTAGACACTGCAGTGTTCTCAACATGTATTATCTCATTTAATCTTCAGAACATCGTAAGAGGCAGATCCAGAGCTATACTGCTCCCATGGGGTGGTTGATATCTTTAGAAATGGAATCAGATAGTGAAATTATATTTATCAGGACTTTCAAGGGGAGTGTTGATAGGGTTGGAAGACACTGACAGGGACTTGCAGGGGTGAGCACCAGAGCCCCCTGCATTCTCAGTAAGCAGGTCTGGTGAACTGCAGGGACTGTGCTGCTGCAGGACATTGGCTGTCCTCTGAAGGAAGGCTGAAGAAAGAAAGAATATGCCTTGGAAGGAGCACATATGTCTCACCCAGCCCTGGCGGGAGAACCCCAGCGTACTCACTGGGACACAGCCTCAGGAAGGGCCCGTCACCAGTGCGACTGACCCTGGGGCTCCTGAACTGTAGTTCCGTGCATCTGGTTCCCAAGTACAATGGTGTCCCTGTTACCATCAAAGGAAAGAGAGTGTGGGGCACATCTAAAATGACGGCCCAGGTGGTCATCGGTTGTCAGTTGGTTTTTTTAATGTAAGAATAGGGAAGTTCCTGAGGTACAAAAGATAGAAAAAGAGGCTCGACATGGTGCTGCATGCTTGTAATCCCAGCATTCCAGGAGGCTGAGGTAAGAGGATCAGAAGTTTGAGCCCAGCCTGGGCTACACAGGGACTTGGTGAGACCGTATCTCAAACTAAAAATAAATCATTTTTTTAGAAGTTCTTGGGTTACAGCTCAGTGAAAAGGCACTGGGTTCAAACCTCACATCCACCCCATAACAGATTCCAAAATATCAGGAATACCTTGAGTATTCCACAGAATTTTTCTAAAGGTCTGAAAGGGATGTGCTGGTTCAAGAGCTATATCAAGGAGAAGCTGTTGGTAATGAATAATATTATTAGAAGGAGAAAACCAGGAATTGTTTGTGTTTTAATGAGAAAGATAAGGAATAAAACAAATTCTTTTTCTTTTCTTTAAAAGAACATAAAAGACTAGGACAGTTGTGTGTGTTTGTAATCCCAACTACTCAAGAGAATGAGGCAAGAGGATTACAAGCTCAAAGCCAGCTGCAGAAACTCAAATTGTCTCAAAAAATAAAAAAGCTGAGGATGTAGCTCAATAGTAGCATAGCCCTGGGTTTGATTCCCTATCAGCACCCCCCAAATAAAACAAAACCAAAATTAATAATAATAATAATAATAATAATAATAATGTGGTCCAAAAAGACCTCATATTGAATGATTCCATTTATCTGAAATGTTCAAAAAATGGCAACTCAGAAAGACAAAGTAGATTAGGAATTGTCCAGACCTAGGTAGAAAGAGTGACTACCAATCGGCCCAAGGAAATGATCTCAAATTGGACTGTGATGTTGAATACATATGTTCTATCAATCTAGTAACAATCACTGAATGAACTCTTCACAATGAGTGAATTTTATAGCATGCTAATGGTATCTCAATAAAACTGTTACAAAGTAATAATAAAAATAATAAACATATCTGGTAGGGAAAAAATATGCTTCAGTCTTATGGGAAGAAATATAAACATGGGAGAAAAAGTAAAAGATATTCGTCATTCCTCCAGCTAGAGAGAACGTTCTAATATTT
Organism: Chinchilla lanigera; assembly: GCF_000276665.1. Lineage (NCBI taxonomy): Eukaryota > Metazoa > Chordata > Mammalia > Rodentia > Chinchillidae > Chinchilla > Chinchilla lanigera. Next base: position 2,466,684 of record NW_004955449.1, read on the forward strand.
TAGTACATTTCATTCTAAACTTTTCTATTTTAAAAAGATTCATATATAAACATATGTATATAATTAGCTGTTTACATTCACTCATGCATGTATGCACTTACAAGTATAGGTAAATATTCACACAGACTTGAAAACATTAACAATTTACAGTTTTTTGTACTTGGAATTCTAAAAATGCTTTCTATTTTTTAAATCCTTATTAAAAATTTTTATTTCCAGGCTTGTTCTTTTTTCTGTTAGCAAAAAACATTTTCTGCTTACTCTTTACCGGACATCACCAGTATTTACTCTCAATCATTGAATTGAAAACAAGTTGTTATAAGACTCATTTCTGCTATACCGTGTAGACCCTTAAATATGTTGCTTATTGTTCAAATTGCATTTTGTTCACCTGAATGGAGGTTCAAAGTTAGGAATGTGGAGAAAGACAAGTTCAAATTTCAGCTCCACTATTCACTTAAGCATTTAACCTGAAGTGAATACTAAGCCCAAGACATCTTTTCATCATTTGTAAAGTGAAAAGGTTAGTAGTAGTATATGTGAACACTATGCTTGTAGGATGTTCAACATAAATGTCAAGCACACAGTGATTGGTAATTCTTAGTCATTATTCTATGTACAATACAGATAAATAAACAAGATGTGCCCTCTGCATTTCACAGGGATTAGTGATAAGCCACTGAGATCCCCTCTACCAAAGCACCTTCCTTAACATATGTCAATTGCACAGTTTGACTATGAAGCATACAAAGGATCAGTTTCCCTGAGGAATAGTAAAGCTATTTTAGATTTGGTGTCACAGTCTTACTCCATTCATTCTATGCCTGGCTCTGCTGTTCCTCATATGAGAACTACTTGTGGATAGCACTGGGCAGTTACTACAACATAAAGATCAACAGCACAGTAATACAAGTAAGGTCGAACCCTACATTTCCCTGCCCCTGGAAATTCTATCACAGATGGGGCATCCACTCATATGATATTAGCGTACATGACTGTGGAGGCTGAGAAGTCTCACTATGTGCTGTCTGGGTGGTGGGGATCTAAAAAAGATAGGTCTGAGTTCAAAGCCATAGGACACAGGAATGCTAATGATATAAATCTCATTTGAGGGCAAGAGAAGATGAGATAAGACATGTCAATTCAAGCATCGAGACAGGAATAAGGAGGAAAATCTCTCCTTCCTCCTTGGTTGTTCTGTTGAAGTCTTCAACAGATAGAGTGATGCCCAAACTTACTAGGGAGGGCAATCTTCTTAACTGAGTCCACTGATTCAAGTGCTCATCTCATCCAAAAAGATCCTCATAGACACATATAGAATGAGTTTAACCTGGGCACCCCCTGGTCCAGTCAAGTTGACACATACAGTTACCATTACCACTTCTCACCAAGTCCTCCCTCACTTCCTGCTTCCTGAACACTCCCATCTCCTGGATGAAGTGAAGGGTCTTAGGCTCAATAACCTGATCTTAGTACTTTGATCAAGAGTCTGCATGTTGGTGTTTCACTTTCAAATTTTATATCTATTCTGCTTCAATGCTTCAGGTGAAATTTGCAGTTTAACATCTGTGATTTAGACTAGTGAAAACCGAATCAAGTCAACTTCTTTCGGCATTTCACACCTCCACTGTTCATTCCTACTCAACAAGAAAATTGGCTTCCCAAGCAGGGGAATTCTCCTGGGAGTTGTAAGGAGTCCCACATTCATTAGGAGAGTGTGGCAGTGTGGGCCCTTACATTTTCTAAAGAAGAAATGACTAATTAAAACTGATCAGAAGAGCTGCAATTTGTGGGTTATAATAAGAAAGGTTGTGGTTTTCATGTAAAACTCCTAAGATGTGTCCTTTTGGAGAGAGTATCTTTGTATTAAAAGCTTAATAAGAGGAATAAGAAAGTGGCTAAAATGTTGTTAATAGTAACATAAAGGTTATTTTAAAAAAAATTCTCCTGATAAGGCAAAATCACAAATATTTAAGTTTGGAAACTCAGTAGTTACAATGCTAAGTTAGCTATTAATATATTTCTTTGTGAGTTTTAAAAGCAGAGTTTCTGTTTTCTTTTGCTTCATATTTATATCATTCTGGCATGTAAAAATCAATTAAAGAGGAGTTAGATATTTAGTCTTCATTGTAAGTCTTAATTGTACTTTAGGTACATCCAATTTTGGAGCACTAGATTTAAAAAACAACCGAATACCACAGGAGCAAGAAAAAAGTCGATTTGGGTGTGTCTAGTCTGAACAATGCCTTCCAATCTCTGGAAGACTAACTGCTTATTTTGTAGAAGGATATGTAGTCAAGAGACAGTTAAAATAAACTCTGCCAATTAAAATAAAATCAGAGTTAAAATTTATGACTTAGTTATTAATGGAAGCCAAGTCCTAAAAGAAAAGAAAGCTGTTTTGCTACGGAAGTAAAATTACATGCGAAGGAAGCAAACTGTTCCAATAGAGAAAACTGGTAGTTATATTGTGGTAAATCCTACACCATGTAAACTCTTTGCCTTGGGCAGAGTTCATTCTGTTTTTTTTGTTTTTGTTTTTGTTTTTTTTTGTGGTTTTTCTCCGGTACCGGGAGCCGAACTCACGACCTTGCGCTTGCCAGGCAGGCGCTTTTGCCACTGAGCTAAATCCCCAGCCCCCAGAGTTCATTCTGAAAGAGCTTGTGTGCTCCATCTGATCACTTTCCCAGGAGAGACAATTTCTCAGGAACTTCAGAATGGTGAGTCATTGATATGCAAATCATGTTGGACCAAACTAAGTGCAAGGACCAAGCAGGCTAAAGCTTGGTCCTCATCAAAACAAAGATGGCTGCCAGAGTACCTGTGAAAGTACCCTGTGAACCATTTTCTCACGATGAATTGATAAAGTTTCATGAACAGACAATTTGGGGTGAGGAAAATGCCATCCTGCTTTAGTCTTAAATCTATTTTCTAGTAGAGTATATCTACCTCTAACAAGCTGCTATTTTCTAGTAGAGTATATCTACCTCTAACTAGCTGCTATTGCTTTTTTGATATTGTTCAAGTAACATGTATTATATTCTTCAACCCAAAAACCCTCTACCTGTGTTATTATATATATTTTATATTAATAGAGAAAATTACCATAGAAACAATTTCAAGTGAATTACAGTCACCTGGTATTTGTTACAATCTCCTCTTCATCTATAATCCAATATGGGCTCCTACACATTTCAAAAGTAAATCACTTTCTATAGTGGATTCCACAGGGAAAATAATCACAGGAAAGAGAGAATGTGACTTAAAGTCATATTGATTGTGTTAAATCAAAAGCATGCTCAACTTCAAGACAATAGAAAACTGTCTTAGAATAAGATGTATAAAATCTTGGCTAATAATAATGAGCTGACTAGGTGACACTAATTTCTGCTTTCAAAATATGGTGGCACTACAGCTAATAAAGAAAAATGATTTTTGACATTTTTCAATTAGAGCTGCTAGTTCCACCCAAAGATAGATAATAACTCAGGGGATTTAGGAAGAAGTGAAAATAGAAGACAGGATCTTTATCCACTGTGACTCTAACGGGGGCAAGACTCTCCCCACTGGATAGGCCACCCTCTTTCAGCTCTCTGAGTCCAAATAAGAAGAGAGTGCCTCTATCTAAAGTTTCTTCTGCCTGTTGACCCAAAGGTCTTGCAGCCATGATCCAAGCAGCCACTGGCCTCCTCCAGAGCTACACAACTCAAACCTACCTTGCCCCTGACATGCTTAGGACAGGCCCGTTTGTACCAAGATAACTCCCCTCCACCCACTCAGCTACTGCCCAGTAGACCACAGAGATAGGGTCTGTTGGTCTTTTCCTCTTCTCTACACCCATCAATTCATCTTGTCAGTTCTTGGCACCTTAGTGTGCCAGGCACTGCCTTGGGCACTGAGGAAAGCACAGAAAGCAACGGAAAGCCAGAATGCTGTAGTAGTGGATAAAATGAGACATGAGCAGATAAACACATATATATCTAGAGGGAATGAATGCTGTGAAGAACAAACAAAATGAAGAAATATAAAGATGGAAAAGAGGCCCCTATTTTAGTATAGTCAGAGAAGCCTCCTTGATAAGATGACTTCTGAGCAGAGCTTGGGGCCTTCCTCCATACCACCTATCCCTACCTTGGCCACTTACTCCTGTAGCAGCCAAGCAACGCTGTGACCCCACGCAGGCTCTGCAGTTTCGCTGCCTAAGTCTCACCAGCCACAGGCTCCGAATATTGCTCTTCTTTCCACTTTCAAACAGCCTGAAGGACAAACTGCAGGGTCTCATTTTCTGAGCAACTGCCAATGGGGCTGAATAAAGCAATCCTGAAACGCAAAGAGTTTAATTTACCCTGAATGAACTTTGACCAGTGGGAGATAGGAGTTTGGAATATACTGGGCAGGTACAATTCCTCTCATTTTCTCTCTCTGTTGGATTTTTCAGTACACAGATTCTCTATACAGCCTGTCTGTGTGACCAAGCCTGTGTGCTTACTGTTATGGGTTGAATGACATTTCTCCAAAGGAGAAATTGAAATCCCAACCCCTTGTGAATGTGCCTTTTTTAGAAATAGGATCTTTGCATATATTATCAAATTAATGTGAGGTCATTAGGGTGGGCCCCGGTCTAATCCTTTGTCCTTCTCAGAGGAAAAAAAAAAAGACACACATGAAAAAGACAGCCATGTGAAAGTGCAGACAGGGATTGGAGTGATGATCCATCTACAGGCCAAGAAAGAAATGCTGCAAACACCAGAAGCTGGAAAACGCAAGGAAGGAATCTCCCTGTGTCAGGCAGCTATAGTGGTGTTGCAACAAAATATACAAGAAAAACAATGTAAAGGGGGGAATTTCATTTTAGGTCACGGTTTCAGGGGGTTTGGTTCATGGTCACTTGGTCCCATTGCTTTAGACTTCAGGTGAGACTGAACGTTATGGTGGAGAGTATGTGGTGGTACAAATCTGCTCACTTCATAGTGACTGGAAAGTAGAGAGAGAGAGAGCATGTACAAAGAAGGATCCAGGGACAAAATAGGTCCTTCTAAGTATGCCCCCAATGACCTACTTCCTCCACCTAGGCCATCTCTTAAAGTTTCCAACACCTTCCAGTAGTGCTACTGGCTAGGGACCACGTCTTCAACACACGAGCCTTTGGGGGACGTTCCATATTCAAGCTGTTACACTGCCACACAGGATTATGACGGCGCATGATCTGGCCTCACTTTGACTTTGGGCTTTTAGCCTCCAGAACAGTGACAAAACAAATTTCTGTTGTTTTAAGCAACCCAGGGGGTGGTACTTCATTACAGAAGCCCTAAGAAACTAATACACTGAGTGACCAGTTATGTGGGTTTGTACCTCCCAAATAAATAAAGCACTAACACTGCATGGGTGCTTGAGGCTGTTTTCCAGAGAACCATCACTGTGACAGCCAGAGACCCAAATAAACTAAAGGATGATATTTGCAAGAATATTTGACTATATAGAATAGTGGAAGGTAGGAAAGCTTGTGGCAAAGGCCGCAGGTGGCAGTGTGCTTGGTGTATTACAGGAGTGGGAAGGGAGCCAGCAAGTTTGGGGAGTGACTAAGGGGAAGAGGTGTAAGGAGAAGAAATTAAGAAGGGCGCCAAAGATGTGATCCTTGGGCCTAACAGCCACAGAAAGGACTTTGGATGTTTTACTATATGTTCAGATAGAATTTGCATAAAACAGTAAAATGAATAAATCTTAAGGGAAATTTGTCAGTGATTTTTTTGCTTTGTTTTTGTTTTTTTTCAATACTGGGAATTGAACTCACGACGTCACATTTGCCAGGCAGGCGCTGTGCCACTGAGCTAAATCCCCAGCCCCTGTGTGTGATTTTTATTACACCTGTAGCCCAGTGTGACAACTGCTGCACCTATGCTTCATTTGTGTGTATTGCAGAGTAGTACTCCACTGACAGGGCATAGCACACCTTGTTTTCCATTCCCCTGCTGAATTTTTGGTTATGTGCAGCTTGGAGCTACAGGCAATGAAGCTGCTAAGACCATGTATCTGTTCTTCTTTTCTTGAACACATGCAATCATTGCTCTTGGTATAAAACTACCACCGTACTTTCTGAGTCAATAACAATAGGCCTCTTTTAATTTTATTAGTTTTTCAAAGTGGCTGCCCCATTTTATACTCCCACCAGTCACCCCACATCCTCACCAAAACTTGAAATTGTCAATCATTTTAATTTTAGCTTTTCTGGTGGGTGTATAATGGTATTTCATTATGGTTTTAATATGCATTTTCTGGATGACTAATGGTGAACTTTTCATACACTCATGAATTAGGTATCTTCTTTTGTGAAGTACTCATCCATATGTTATATTTTTGTTATGGCCACATCTCACTCCCCAAATCTGCATTAGTCATCTACTGCTGCTTTGCAAAGTACTCTAAACCTTGACACCTAAAAGCAACAAACATGTATTATCTTAACGATTTCTGTGGGTCAGGAACCTGGGAACAACTTACTTGGTTATTTCTATCTCAGGGTCTCAGGCTGCCGTTCAACTGGTGACTGGACTGGGGTCATATGAAAGCCTGAGTTGGACCGAAGACTCTGCTTCTAACTAAGCTCACTCACCTGAGCTTCACTGTAAGAAGTGTCTGAATTTCATTACACTGGTGAAATATCAAAAAGCTGAAAGACCTCGAATACTCTAACTGACCTCTCAGTATCCAGCACACAGTTCAAAAATACTTATGTAAAGGATGCCAAAGAGAGACCCAAAGTCTTACAATTATCTGAGCGGGTGGGAGGTACCAATCTAAAAATATTCAGGCTCAAAGAAATGTAACTGTTTGAAATGGTTCTCTTTGAGGAAGCTCCCACTCTGCCACTCAACAATTTAAAAAAATAAAATAAATCATAGCAGTGTTTCAAGGACTTTATAAATGGTCACTTGATCTGGACACCTACCTGTGGAAATTTATACCCAGATTGGAATTTATAGTATGGAGAAAGCGACAAACAAAGATGTTCATTGAAGCATGACTAGGATCCAAATTGTGGAATCATTAAAAAAAGTACATATCCCATCAGATTATGCCATAACACAACTAAAAGTAGGAATTGTGAATGCTAATACACTATGTGAGGGTATAACATAGGAAATTCTTAGGAATGTCCAGTAGGAAGTAGAAAAAGTAGATGCAAATTATGACACTGTGATGTATTTATGTATACATGGGCAAACATTAGAAAGGGAAAGTATAATACCCCCCTTAAAATGCTAAAATAGGTCTGAGGATAAAGCCTAGCGAGCACCAGGCCCTGGGGTCATTCCCCAATATCATAAAAAAGGGAGTGGGGGACGTAAAGTGTACACTGACCTGATCTTTACACATTGTATGCATGTATTGAAATATCAGTTAATATGTATAATTACTATGTCAGTCAACTATAAAAATTTTTAAAAAGAGAAATGATAAGGTAAATTCCTCCATTTCTCACGTTTTTTGTTATATTTTTATACTTGAAGTCACCTAAAATTACTGTCAATCAATCTTAAAAAACATTGAATTTGCTAAAATAAAAATAAGTTGTCTTATATTTTTGTCACTTCATTTCTTTTTCAAATTTTTTTTGAAAATTTTCAAAACCAGAGAAAAGTTTTAAGGCTAGAAGAAGGGTGCATGCATTCTTCTTCTAGACTCACTCACGGCTGCCATGGTTACGGGGGCGCGTCAGCAGAGAGAAGTGCAGACGTTGTAAATCCTACGGCTGCTTCTGTTCTAAGAACAAGGACATCCTGCGACTATATGCAATTATCGAACTCAGCAATTTAACCTTGGCAGAATCTTGTTATCTAATATAAGGTGCATATTCAAACCTCTACCATAGAGTAAAAATAGTTTTGTTCCTGTGTGTGTGTTCCGTTTCAGGTAGGAGACGCCAAGGATTGGACATTGCATGTAGTTGTTGTGCCTCTTTAGTATCTTTGGTCTGAGACAGTTCCTCAACCATGTTTTGTTTTGTTTTTTTAATCCTTTCATGGCACTGACCTCCTTTGTAAGGCTAGCTTAGTTACTTTGCAGAAATCCTTCCGTTTGGATGGATGATCTGTTTCTTCATGATGAGTCTGAATTTGTTAGCTAACCCCCTGTGGTGATTAATCGATTGTCAGTGTGAGTGGGAATGCCTAGCTGAATTGAGCGAGTGTGGTTCATGGCGTGGAAGACCTACTTTAAGGAGGATTGTCGGAATAGCAGAAAAGGAGAACAGGAGGAGAGGATTTCAAGCTGATTTTTCTTGGAAGAGTTTCAATGTGGCTCTTTCCTCGGAGCGGCTTTGGCTGGTCTTCGCCTTAGCCATGGATTTAAGCTCTTCTCTTTTGAGGAGCTCTGGTCTTTGCTTTTGCCTTGGGCGTGGCCTCCTGGCCTTGGGGCGCAGATTCTTCAGCTTCCCTTAATAGCCTTTAGGTCTGCCACCTGCAGACTCCATAGCTTCTAGCACCGACCCTTCGACCTTTCCTCTCCACGCAGATCCCTAGGTCTTTTGCCGCAGAAGCTTCGGCCTCCTGATACTGACTCCTAAGGGACATTACCTAGGGCTGCAGGCCTTCGGCTGGACCTTTTCGGTCTCTAGCTCGGATAGATATTTCACACTCTTCTACACATGACTCTGGGTGGCCGTCATAGGCCAATCTTATAAATTTCTGTGTCCTGCATTAAATCTGGTTCAGAGCATCTGGAGCCTTGCCCCAGCCCTGCAAGCTTTTGTAAGCACTGACAAATACACTCCTCAATCCTATTTTGAATTGAAATGGAATACTGGTTCCCAAATTCTGTGAAAATGGAAGATCATGAATGCATCTGTTAGGGAAATAAGGCTGAGATTTTGGTTTGCTGCTGTGTGAATTGGACTCAGGTGTGCATATCTGAACTTCAGCATTTTGTCATATAGAAAACAATAGCTAAGAACCTGTAAACAAAGGAAATCCTAGCATTAAAGAGCCACTGGGAGAATGCTGTAATTCCCCCAGCAGAAGGAGGGCTCTGTCTGTCTTTAACCACTTATGCTTTATCTATATTGTCTACATCAAGGGACTGTTCCCTGTTCCTTATGTCCTCCTTTCTTTCAGGCCAGCCCATAAGCCAGACAGTGAGTAGTCGGTTATAGATTTAAAGACACTAGGTTGTAAAACGATAACCATTGATAATTTCCTACCATTTTGTCTGTAATTTGCTAAGTCCCCCCTATTATTATGTTATCCTTCTTTTACTCTTTAAAATAAAAATTAAAAAAAAAAAGACACTAGGTCACAATACTAGAGAATAAACTTGTCTGCATATCTACCACTCAAGTGGCAGTAATATATGTACCTTCAAAACTGTTTTACTAGAACTTATGAGTCCTGAGAAAATACCTGGTTCCCAAACTAAGCATGCAAAATTTAAGTATAAGAAGGTCTGAGGGGCTGGGGATTTAGCTCAGTGGCACAAGTGCCTTCCTGGAAAGCATAAGGTCCTGAGTTCAATTCCTAGTACCAAAAAAAGGAAAAAAAAGAAAAGGTCTGAATTTCATCTACAACTTGGTCTATTAAGTTTCCAATAAATGATACAAATAACTGGTCTTAACGGTCAGTGCCTCTTCCTTGAAACTTTCAGTCAGGTTGAATATCTAGGAACAGCCTATGTATCCATCCAAGGAGGAAAGCCCCAGGGATGACAGAATTTTTGAACCCGTGCCATCGCTCTTACCTCACTCGCTCATGATACTTCTTGCTAATTAACCACAGTGTTCCTTTCTATTAGCCTGGACACTGTCTCTAACTGCTCCCAACACAGCACTACAGACATTACCAGGAATGATTTGGAGTCAGTACATGAACTCTTCATAACACTTAAAAATATTTCTTCCAAATCTCATCTGAGATTGAGTTTCTCATCTGCAGCTGCACATGAGTAGTGAAGTGGTAAAAGAACATTTCTCATGAAGGACTGAAGATAACTGGCCTGCTGAAGTCTCATATCAGAGCTTGCTGACCAGGGGAGGGGACAAGAAAGAAAGGAGAAGATGTCTGTTGGGCTATTTGCTGTGGCTCTTTGACTTCAAGATGTACAATAGCTAAAACATAATCAAAGTTTATTTTTTGTTCCTGAAATAATCCAGGTTGATTCCAGGGTGGGAGGATAAGAGCATGTGTGCTCCATGCAACAAGGCCATTAGTGATCCAGGGTGTCAGAGGCTCTGCCATCCTAGACATCCGAGGTTTCCTTTCACAGTGAGCCTTTGCATCCACCTGGGGGAAGGGGAGTGCGCACGGAGGGGCCACAGAAGAGATTTTTGTGGGTCAAGTTTGAAAGTGGGTCACATCAGTTCTGCAATATCCTCTTTGCTACAACACAGTTAAAGTGAGCTGCAAAGTGTAGCTCACGGGAGGTAAGCTCTTCCTAATGGCGCGCTACTACAGAAGGGAACATGAATGTTTGGTGGTCAGCCAACCATCTCTGCCCACAAAGAGGGAAGAGGGACTTTTCCATGGAACTCTGTGGCTTCTTGTAGGACAGGGGAGTTTTAGAAGAACTTGAGCGTCCAAGCACTACGCTGAGCATAATACTTGAGCTTTCTGTGTTCCCAGAGGTGAGGATGAAATTGAGGCTAGAGCTATGCGTTACTGAAAAACACTTGTGAAAGTTTAGTCTCTAGGATGCCTTTAAAGATATAGTTGAAACTCAGCTTCTACCTAAGATATAGAAAGCAGACAAAAATCACATCCCCATAAATACGAAAAACTACAGATAAAATGCAAAATCCTAATTTTTCTGGAACCCATCAGATAGCTGAGGCTGTAGGGCAACCAGGTAGCCAGAAATATAAATGCCCTGTAAGAATACAGGATACAAGCAAAACTCAGGAAGCACTGATGCTGACTGTCATCAAGTATGTCAGAAGAGTTCAGCTAAAAATTCTAACGGGTTGCAGGGGCCTGAGTGAGGGTGACGGTATAAATGTGTCTAGGAGCCACCAGCACAAGAGAGCTGACGTTCACTCGCAGGTCTGCCTTCGTGGACCTTCACTGGTGTTCGGGAAAAGGACTTGGGTAGGGAAAATATCTTGGTGGTGCAGGCCTAAGGGAAGGGAATATAATGCTGTGCAAAAGTCACAAAGTCCTGCTTAGATGCTCCCCTAAGAACAGAAAGGTACAAGGCAGTTTGGCTGTCCTGGAGAGGAGAGGCAAGATCATCCCACCCTGTGATGCAGGAATATAAGATTTAGGTTGCAACCCTGTGTAACAAGCAATAGTTGTCTGTTCCTCAGGGATGGCGAAAGTGTGGAGACAGACCCCTTTCTGTGGTGCAGATACACGGGAAAGGCTGAAAGTTGAAGGTGAAACAGCAAATTGAGAAAAACTCCCTGGTATCCAAGCCCCAACCCGAGTACTGCAGGAATTTGAAGCCAGTAGTCACTGAAGCTGACACACCACAATAAAACCTGCCCAGCTGTTAGCTAGATTAAACTGATCTCCATACAAATAGCCTAGCAGAAAAGGTAGACTCATGTCCAAATACAAAGTTATCTCAGTCTCCATTGTCCTGCAAACAATGTCTGGTATTTAGTCAAAAATGATGAGACAAATAAAGCAAGAAAAAAATAACTCCCTGTCAGGAGATAAGGTGATCAACAGAACCAAACTCAGAGATGAATCAGATGTTGGAACATGGAGATCATTAAAAATAACTTATTAATGCGTTAAAGGGTATAGTGGAAAATAACGACAATATGCATGAATAGATACAGAATTTCACCGACAAGGCAGAAACTACAAATAATGGAAATTCTGGGAGTAAAGCAAGATGGAAACAGATAATGAAGATGTCTTCCATGTGCCATCAAATTAAAATTCATTGAGGTATCACTATATATACATCAGAATGTCTGAACTTTAAAATACCTGGTTATAACACATGCTGGTGAGGATACGGAACAACTGGAACTCATACATTGCTGATGAGGAGATGAAACAATACAGCTACTTTAAACTATAGTGAGGCAGTTTTTAAAATAAAGCAGAACATGTACTGGCAAATATGATCTCGCCATCTTACCCTAAGTTTTTACCTAATGCAAATAAAAACTTACATTCACCCAGAAACCTGTATGTAAGTATTTCTACTGACCTTATTCATAATCACCAACAGCTGGAAACAACCACATGGTCTTTCACCTGGTGAATGGACAAAGTGTGGTATGGCTGTACAATGGAATACTACTCAGCAATGAAATCACTCAGAAACTTGGATAACTCTCAGATACATTGTGCTATGTGAAAGGCAAAGACTAAGAAAAGCTCCATACCATATGAGTCCATTCTAGGACCTTCCGGAAAAGGCCAGCCTGAAAACAAAGCAGGCATTGCTAAGGACTAGAGGCAGATAGAAGTCTAGCTAAAAATGGAATTTTGAGGGTTATGAAACCATTCAATACTTTGAATGTAATACTGGTCGTACAACTTTATGCTTTTGTCCTAGCTTGTAGAACTCCACACTGAGGAAGGTACAGTAATTTTCATTCCCTGTAAACACGTATCACACCACATAAAAAGACACAATATATGAGGGAAGGGACTCTACCTTCCTGCCTGTTGTCAGTCCTTTATTATACTGGCGTAACGAAGATGGTACTGATGATCAATTGTACTTTAGTCCAGAATATTCCCTGCCTTTCCCACATCCCCTTCCTAGAGGACCTCGCCTTTCCGGCCTAAATGGGATCAGTCCACAGTGTCATTCTGTTTGACATATTGCCCTAAAACTCCTCTAAGCCTGCATAGTATATTGTATTTAATTTAAAATGTATTTAACATTAAAATTACCCTGAAAGTCATATAGAAAGACCTAATTGTTCCTAAAATATATCTTATAGAATTCAATTATTTTGTGAGCCACATCAAATAAATCTTTGATCAATGCAACGACATGCATATTTTAATAGTCACATGAAAATGAAAATTGTACCCAAATGAAGCTTCATCACAGCATGGTGATTTTTTAGCTTGTCCTCCTTTCATAATTTTCCATGTGCCCGGTTTCTGATGCCATAGGGCAGTGAGGTTGTAACTGACATCACCTTGAATTTCCTTCTGTTACATGGTTCTGTCACTAACTGCCCCGCTACTTAAAACTACAGCTAGCCTTCTCTTAAAAAAAAAAAAAAAAAACTTAATTGGGATTTTTATGATTATAAATTTTGCATTCTTATATTCAAGCTTTTGAGCAAATTACATTCCATATAACCAATTGCTAGCTTCTTTTACCTTTCCCTTACAGTGCATTTTACTTTTTTATTTTATGGAAAAGAGGTAAAACAAAATTTCATAACAAAATAATAGAGGAATAACAGCAGTTAACACATTGCATATTGTTACATTTAAAGTAGTTACTCAGAGTACAAGATCAGTTATTCTATTTGTACCTCTTAGTTCATAGAAAAGGAGGGTTTGTGAGCATGTTGACTGGAGAATTTTTTATGCCAATAACTTACAGTGCATTTTCAAATTAGATGAGCAGATTTCATTTACCCTTCCCCAGGAGAAGTGGAATACTCCTCTCTTTAAGTTAGTAGCTCTTAACTCAATTCGAACAACTCTCCCTTTTTCAAACAATACTTTTGTGATGTTTCCTTTCTTGACTTAAAATGAGGTGTCCTGTGCATTGCAGAATGTCTAACAACACTAGCTCCTGCCTACTAGGGGCCTGTGAGCTACAGTAATCTTACTGAGAAACATAGAAATCTCCCTCATAAACCCATAGATTGCTGTAGGGTAGGAGGATGGAACAACCATCATCTAGAACTACCAATTTAGGGCATGTCTCCTTACTGGCAAAGTAATATTCTAGTTTAAAATAATAGACTTGGACTAAGGGATAATTTTTAGCAACAGGTTCACTAGGAAACACAGGAAGTAAAAGCTATCTATCATATAACCAACTGTCCCAACATTTAAGGGTTTAATATAGCATATTTTTATTATCCAGATTTCTGAGTGTCAAGAATCTGGGAACTGGTGAATCTCATGCTTCTGGCTCATGTCACCCAAAAGGTTGCAACCATCCATAAAGCCCAACTGGAGCTTCAGGACCTACTTCCAGTCTCACTCATTGAGTGCAGGCTTAGCTTAGCCACGCTGGGGCCTCTTACAGCATAGCTTCCCCTAACTAGAGATCACAATGGAGTCCTGGATGTACTAAACCATCATTTCAGCCATATTCTATTGACCAGTCCTGGTACAGTGTTGGAGGTGACTCCCTAGACTGTGACTGCCAGGAAGTGGAGATCCTTGGTGCCATCTCGGAGGCCTCTTTCCAGAGGTGGGGATTTCTAGTAGGAATCAAGCGCATTTCAGGTTGTGATTTTATTGGATTATAAGGAATTGTTTCACAGAACTAACAGGAAACATTGATGAAGTTTTGTTTCTACTAAGTTGAAACTTCTTTTCTTTTTGTGTCTTTTTGAAGGTCTTGATATGTAGTTCAGGCTGATCTTGAACTCACTTTGTAGCCCAGGCTGGCCTCAAACTCGCAAGGATCTCCTGCCTCAGCCTCCTGAATGCTGGGATTACAGGCGTGCACCACCATGTCTGGCTAAATGGAAACTTTCTTAGCAGCATGAAAATATCATTTTAGTTACCTGAAACTCAGACTCACGGCTTATCCAAAGTCCAAGTTTACCTGGGTATTTTGAATTTACTCAACTGCTAGATGTTAATAAGGGTCCATTGAACATTATTACAAGAACAAGTAAATATGAAAAATGTAACCTTTGAACATATATGTATATATTAATTTTATAAAGATAAATTTAATAAAATTATTTATTAAATTACTTATTGAGCCAGCCTAGTCAGATACTTTAGTAATAAATGTGTGTTTTAGTGCAGCATATAGAAATAGTATAGACTGAGATATATGAAGGTGAATGTGTAGGTGAAGTGAACATCTTAAAAAATTAAAGCCCTTTTCTGAAATAGCTTCACTTCTTATTCACGAGTGTATCAGCCACACATCCATCTTTTCCATTTCCAAACCTCAAGGAACAGATGTCATTTTTGTTCATTTGTGCTACTAGATTGAATTGTTTTACAAATCTGTAAATATATTATAAATTTGTGGCAACTTTTATAGTGAGCTAAGGTTGTTACATAATAAGATGTTCTCTAGTGCCTTAAAAGTATTCATCACCAATTATGATGTTCTAGGTTGTGATATATGTTTATGAAATACTTTAGAAAAACAGCACGATGGGTTTTTTTGTTGTTGTTTGTGTCTTTTTAAGACAAGGTTTCACTCTGCACTTCAGGCTGGGCTTAAATTCACTTTGTGGCCCAGGCTGGTCTCGAACTCACAGTGATCCTCCTACTCAGCCTCCTCAGTGCTGGGATTACAGGCGTGGGCCACCACGCCCTGCAGCGTGCTGGTTTTGACAAGCACTTGATAAAGTAACAAGCCAGGTAGTTTTATTGGAGGGGATAGTACCCTTGGGAGAGATCCAAGGGAGTAGAGCCGAAAGGAGGTAGCTGACGTGAGGAGTAGGGTGGGCTTCTTTTTGTGGTTTTAGCCTTTGAGGCGTGGTCAGGGAGTGTGACCAATTGGGCATTTTGCAATCAACTGTAAGTCTCCACCCTCACTTTGAGAGGGGGAGTTTTTAAATTTATATGTGCTAGTCAGAACATACATGGCAGCTAAACCCATCAGAAGGTCAAAACCACAAGGCAAATGCATGAAAAAGAGGCCTGATTGGGTTAGGTAGGGTTACCTTGAGTCAACAAAGTGTTGCTATGTGAGACTTAAAGATGTAAGATTAGGTGGAAGAGGGAATTTCAGAGGGAGCTTGATGTACACTTCTCAGGAAATTCGGGGACCACAAGCTTAGGAGATTTAGACCTTGATCTCTTTTGCAGGATTTCCTGCCTGGGCATAGCTGCCAGTTCTCCCAGTTCCAGCTCATGTCTAGCTACTAACTCCCTACTCTGTCACTTTCATTACTTTCCTTATGGGAATAAACATTCCCTCAAAGATGGAAGGGTAGTAAAGGCGCCAAGTAGCCTTCAGTGAAATTTTCTTTGCCTGGGTCCTACAGCCACTGGCTCAGCATCCAGTCTGAAATGTGGGGGTCCTCCGAGGAAGGCAGCTGTCACACGGTGACTCTCCAGACAAGTCCAGTGAACTTCCCAGGTAGGTACTATCCATGTACCTAGGCTTCCAAAAAAAAAATATCTAAGTGACCTTAATACATACTGTGTGACTCAGAAGGCTCTACTTCTCTGTTGCTTTCTAGGTAGGTTTGGTATGGGAAATTTCTAAATGGCATGCAGTCTTGGATGGTTTTAAAGGGGATCACCTTGTAGGGCCTCAACTTCTCTATCTACTTATGCTTAAATCTGATCTGATCTGACTGAAAACCCACACTTCATCAAGGCATTGTACCCAGCTTCTCCCAAGTCCATGCCAGTCACCTTTGCCCCACTTCACAAATAAAAGCAGTCCTCTAGTCCAAGATCTTGTAATGGGACCTGTCCCCGGATGTAGGTGTCTACAGAGAAGATTGCTAGATCAAAGCACCAGTTTGGGTCTTAGTTGTGAGTTAAAGAAAAAAGACACAAATACTTCCACAGTCATTCCCACCAATAAATATTACATTTTTTAAGTGTCAAAAGCGTATATTAGAAGTGAGTTAATGCTTTATATTTTCTTGGACATTTAGTAAGACTCGAAAAGAAAATGTGTAATTAACTTTCTTTTTTATTTTTATTTTTTACTTTTTGGTTTTTTGCGACAAGGCCTTTCTATGCAGTTCAGGCAGGCTGGCCTTAAACTCATATGATGATCTTCCGACTTCAACCTCCTAAGTGCTGGGATTACCATATCTTACCACACTGGGCTGTAATTAACTTTTACAAACATATTTGATTCTAGAAAAGCTACAGCATATTTATTTTCTCACCTGGTTATGCTTCCTGTTTGCTCTTATTAGTCAACCACTCTCTATGCCTTTGTCCTACAATGTGTTTTTTCAGTGTATGTTAGCTTAATGAGAATAGGTTATAGGTTCTACTACAAGTAGTCATTAGTACAAATTTACAAGTCATATCCTCAAAATAGCCAATAATTTCTTGTTTGTTGTCAAGATTCACCAAATTGTCACATTGTAGCAATAAGTAATATTTATCTGCTGACATATGAACTATTTAAAAAGGGAAAGTGTTCTAACCATCTCATAACAAATAGTTTTACTTATTACGCTTAATTTTACCAGATTTAATAATGCCCTTATGTTATATTCAGTTGTCTACTAAGAATAGAGATAACTTAATCCAGAGGAAAATTTTACCACAGATTTATTGATATTGGAAACATATTTTAAGTTTCAACATGTGTATTTTTGTTGAAAAAGGTATGATATAATAATTAACTTTAAAAACCTTCAAAATATAAAGGACATGACAGAATTCTATAGGTAAAGTAAAATGGAAATACAAATTCAAGGAGAAATAGGAACAATGTAAAATTTGCTAATATTAGAAACTAGGTTGCACATATATATATATATATAGCTTATATATTTTTAAAGTTAATAACAGTGTGTCTAAAATTGTTCTGGTATTTAGATTATATTGAATACCTTGAAAAGAGTAATGTAACAGATTTTGTTAAAAATATCAATATTTATAATATGATTATACACTTTGATACTATTTAAATAGAGGAAGAAAGATATCAAATGTTAACATAAAAATATGTGAGAAGGCACATAGCTCTTCAAAACTATTTTAAGGAATAGGCAAGCAAAAAAAAATTACTACTAAAATGAAATAAAATAAATCAATGGTGCCACTGTTCTATTGTTAGATCTAGTGTAAAATCAGGCATTTCTTTCATTTCTCCATCTGTCTTCATTTCTCTACATATAAGATGGGTGTGATAATAACTTTCCGTGTAGCCAGCAATATCTGTGGTATTCTTGTGAGGAAAAACCTGTGTAATAACATGCCACATCGCATATTAAATTACATGTGAACTGCTGACAGCTTGCACTATTTATCTTATTCTTTTTGTATTTGTTCAAATTTATTACAGGAACCTGAAAAATCCTGGAATCTGAAAAAAATATATAATTCAAAATCTGAGATTTACAATAGCTTCTACCTTTATCCTTTAAACTTATAACCTTTGCTGTTGTAATATGACTGTATATTTTACATAAATAAATGAAATATATTTATAGCACATAAATCTACATATTCTTTTAACAGCAAAAATATGAGATCAGCAGATAAAAGAATCTTAAAAGTTCATATTCTTAAATGCTCTACAATGTCTTCCCTCCTTTAGAGAAAAAGGAGGTCGTGACAGCCTACTTTAAATTTACAGATACACAATCTGCCTGCATCCCTACTCCTAGAGTCATCACTGCATAAGAGCCTTGCTTGCTTCCATTAAGGAAATGAAGTACAAGGGAGTTAATAATGGGGCTTCCTCCTAAGTGCATTTTTAGGTGCCATAGTCTCTGTGTGAACATCAGAATGTCCTTATACAAACTAAGACTGCTTCCATGTCACAAAGCAATACAATCTCATGTGACCCTTGCCATATCAACCTGTCTTTGTGTTACATGATGGTATATTAGTTTATTCACACACTTAAAGATTATTAAGCATTTCCTGTGAACCTACCCTATGTATATGACTAATTAAAGAATTGTAGTGCATTATTTGGCAATGTAAACTGCGAGGGTGGGTGTAAAAGTGGGATGGGAGAGGAGATTAAGGTGGTATCTGGAGCCATGACTGCCATGCTTGTAGCTCTTTGTATAAGTCACAAGAAACATCTTTATGTTGCTATTAAAACTGAACATTTCTGAAACTAATTGTCCAGCCAGCTAGGACAATTGCAGCAAGGGAACCAATGAAAAAAAATGTCAAGTGCAATTTGACGTAGTCAAAAATCCTATTTAGATTTAAATATTTGATCTCTGAGCTCACATTGATAAAGTAGAAACCATTTTAGTTTTGCAGTGAAAGTGAACATTAGCCAGCAGTTGGACTAAGTAACTTCCAATGTCCCTTCCAATGATAAGGTTGTCACAGGTTACACTAGGAGCCCAGAATTCAGTTCTGAGAATTTAGTTACAGGATGTGGAGCTAACAACTGACCTGGGTGAGAGCTGGAGCATCCTTGCTTCGGACAGGGATGCTCTGCATCCCTCTGGGGAGGCGGGTACGAGGGATGGGGCAGAACAGAGGAAAGTAAAGGCTGGGAACCACCCAAATCTAGTTTGACAGTCTTGGGACAATTTCACTAATCTCTGTCACCTCCAGCAGAGGGCAGGCAGGGATAGGGAAAAGAAAGGAAACATGCCTCTCTTGGTTTTTTTCCAGGCAGTCCCTGCTTTGCACAGTAGTGTAGAACGCAATGGTGACTACACAAGCTGACACTGTGTAAAGTGATGTTAACGGCCAGTGGTAAGGTTATGAGTGTTTCCTAACTGTAGCAATGTTTGTCAAAACATGAGGGCTCTTACTGCTAAGACTTTACTTCCTATCATTTAGAGCATTAGCAATACTGGGAACTGAAGTGTCTTACATCTGTAAAAATAATTATAAAGAGTACTCTGAAGCCAAGCGCCATGGCACACACTGGTAATCCTAGCAGGTGGGAGGCTGCATCAGGAGGAGACCAAGTTTGAAGCCACCTGGCCTGCATAACAAGATCCTGTCTCAAGACAAACAAGCAAGCAAACAAAGAGTACTTTGAGTAGTGCTTGTAGTCTTCTCCTGGAGGTAGAACTTACCATGAGAAACAGGTATCTTTCCTATGCCTTGACTAACTGTCATACTCCTTTCTAAATGCAGATCTGAGTCTAACTGTTATATGTTTCACTGTTCTTGTTATGAAATAGTTCCAAGAGTTTCCTGCCAGCAGCAGTTCCCCTGGGACACCTTGGTCACAAGGACTTCTCTCACTTTTGTTGACAAGTTCCCCTGCAATACCCTCCTCTGGCCGAGGACGGTCCATCCAATGGTGGTAGCATCAACATGTCCATAATTCGTGATTTCTTCTACAATTGTTTGTGTGATTCTAACCTTACTGCCAGAATTGCCATTTTCCATTTCTTTGTGGTCATTTCATGTCATGTCTTTGTTGATCGACTGCCTTTTTTATTTCTCTATTTTTGTTAAATGTCACATGGGTTATTACTGGGAGATAAGAAGACAACATAATTTTGTGCTTGGCTGTTCATGACCAACCCAAATAACAGATATACAGTGACCAATCAGGG
Source organism: Chinchilla lanigera (assembly GCF_000276665.1). Lineage (NCBI taxonomy): Eukaryota > Metazoa > Chordata > Mammalia > Rodentia > Chinchillidae > Chinchilla > Chinchilla lanigera. The sequence goes on from NW_004955449.1 coordinate 2,486,992, forward strand.
ACAGATTTTGAAAAAAGTGACATGACTGTCACTAATCATGACAGTGACTGTCACTATTATTGACATAGTGATTTGTGGACTCAGGAGCTAGCAGTAAAGTTTGTAATTTATGCAGTTTCTCATGGTTAATATATCATGTGTCTTAGTCTGTTATGTGGTGCTATAACAGAATAACCAAGATTGAGTTATTTAAAAAGAAAATAAATTTATTTCTTACAGTTCTAGAAGCTGGAAAGTCCAAGGTCAAGATGCTTGTATCTGGGAAGAGCATTCTTGCTGGGTCAGCCCATGGCATAAGGCAGAAGGGCAACAGAGGGTGAGAAAGAACTAGAAAGGAAGAGAGGGCAAAACTTGATTTTATAATAAGTACACTTTTCCCATAACGAACTCACCCCTTCAATAACAACATTAGCGGTTCCCGGTACCGGAGAAAAACCAAAACCAAAAACAAAACAAAAAAAAAAAAGTGTTAAAAAAAAAATAACAACATTAATCCATTCATGAGGGCAGAGTCCTCACAACCTGATCGCTTCTTAAAAATTTTACCTTTCAACACTGTTGCACTGAGTATCCAGTTTCCAACACATGCACTTTTGGGGGTACACTCCAGTTATAGTTTGAGCTATGCTACTAGAGGGACCACTGGTGTTTAATGAAACCATGGTAGCTTAAATTAGTAAATATAGGAACCATGCCAAATGAAGACTGTTCTTTACAAAGCCTGCCACCACAGGGAACATAAGAATAGGTTCCTGAAAGTAAGCAAGAATTAACTTCTGAACTACAGAAAATGTAGCCCTCTTCCCTCAAGGTGTTGGGGAGGCTGCTGGGGAACCTGGGGTTTCACCACCATTCCTCTGCCAAAGGGGAATCACAGATGGACTCTACACAAGGTATCAACAGACACCAACACAAGATGCCACAGGTATTGGAATTATCTGCAGAGACTTTAGCATACAATGCTATAAGTATTTGCAAAAACACTTGAAACTAATGAATCAGCAGAGAATTATGCTGACTGAGGGAAAGGGGGCAGTCCTAAAAGGGTACACACTGTAACTCTATATATTCCATTGCAATAGCATCTTAAAATAACAAAATTATAGAAATGGAGATGAGATTCACAGTTACTAAACGTTTAGCAGGGAAGGAAATGGGTGCAGTTATTAAAGAGATGGAGAGGGAGGAGAGGGGAAGAGAAAAAAAGAATTAAGATGTGTCTTGCGGGGCTGGGGATTTAGCTCAGCAGCACGGCGCCCGCCTGGCAGGCACAAGGTCGTGAGTTTGACTCCCGGTACCGGAAGAAAAAACAACAAAAAAAGAGATGTGTCTTGTGCATGTGCCAACTCCCCAAAAGGAGTGCAATCGTTATGTACTGCAAACCTCGACTGATGAAAATTAAAAACAAAAGAGTGGGAAAGAGATCCTTGCGATGCTCAAATTCTGCACTAGATATTATACTGATAATGATATAGGGGAAAGAAACTCCCAACCTGAAAGGTATCTGGTACGAGTTTGTGTTCTCTAAAATCGAGGAAAATTAATGATGAAAATTAATGATGCAAAGGGATGGATTCCCAGCAGCACCTGTAGGAACCTATGGGAAGATCACCCATGTAGAACGGAAAGGACTGTTGGACCTTTGATTATTTAGCAACATTTTCAAAACAAATCCCTAAAGTTGGGTCTTGGAGATTCTGTGGGTATTTTTGAAGGACACGTCCCTAAAAGTGTTGTAGGCAGCTGAATTAGATAGAAATATTATAGGCAGTCAGACAGGGCAAGGCCCTTGAGAGAGCCACATGGAAAACAAGATACCTTGCAGATGTGCACCAGATCTCAAGACAAAAGACTCAACAAATGCACCCACATACCTCCCTAGAGATGGACATCAGGGATTGATATTCTAAATAGGTATCACTCACCTTGAAAAGGTCAAAAAGAGTCACTAACCCTCAACCCCCTACAGGAAAAGCCCCTATTCTATATTCATGTGGGCTTGCTAGTGACTTGCTTCCCCATTTGATCCCGATTTAATCAATTTTACCTCAGCAATTTTACTTGTAATCTTATTGGTTGACCACAGTTTCGTCCCACCTCATGCCCACCTTTTGAGTTCCCATGTTTCCCACCTTGGACCTGCCTCACCTTGTGGTTTTGCTCTATAAAAATCCTTAAAAAGATAAATTCCTTGGCAACCCACTCAGATCCATCTTTCTCTCTTGGACAGAAGCTTTCTTCCCCTCAGTAAATATATTCTGCTCTTAACCTCTGTTGTTCCTAAAATCCATTATTTGATTTTAGAGAACATGAACTTGTCCCACATATCTTTTGGGTTGGAAGTTTCTTTCCCTTATATCAAAAGTAGATTTGTTGAATTAACAGTCATGTACTACAACTGACATTTTAATCTTTGATTGGTCCTGTGTATGATAGTCACATGAGATTGCTGTAGGTTTCCCAGTGAAGCTGTAGCTGTCTTAATTTGATCAAAGTGAACTCTATTGTATGCACAACAATAAAATCACCTAATGACACATTTCTCAGAATATGTCCCATCATTGGGTGATGAATGCCTTTATATATACATAAAAGTTTAATAGATATGGACAAATCTGCCCCTCCAAAGTGTACCAGTTGACATCAGCCCACAACAGAGTGTGTGGCTGTCAATTGCCCCACAAGCTGTTTAAATACTCATGTCTTTAATCTTTCTCTGATGACTGAGTCCTCTACATTTTGCTTTTCACTTTTTTGGTTGGCCCTTGTTTGCTGTTTGTTAGGAGATCCTGGCTCTTCTGTTCTTGACTTTGTAGAACTGTCAATTCCTGCCTTGTTACCTGATTCTTTGTTTCTTTGAGATGGGGTCTCCATCTTTTTTTTTTTTTCACCTCAAGAGCAGGAGAAAAAGTTGCTGGGACTCCCCTGTGCAAGCCTTCATCTACGTGACCACTTCCCTTGGCATCCCAAAGTGGGAGACGGAGGGAGGGAGGGAGCGAGTCTGTCTATACAAGATTACGATTGCATCGCCTACAGCTTCTGTGGTGTTTTCTGTATGCTACCAGGTGAGTAAGTGATAAGTAAAATGCATAAGAATCTGGGTTTTGTGAGGCTGAGCATGGCATTTTTCTTAGTTTGGGGCTTTGGACATGTACTCAAGAGTACACTCAGTCTCATATTTTAATTGTATAGAAATCACGCCTTCCTATAGCCTTCTATAACACTGCCCTCTTGTGGGCTTCCCTGAAAATGCTACATCCTTTCACAGATTGTAAATGCTGTTCTCTTAATTCTCATCTACCTCCTCCACCACACGGTAGTCTGAGAATTGGGGTAGTCCTTTTCCTCCAGATTGGATCATTCTGATGCTAGCATCCCGAACAGAATTACTGTGTCCAGATTTTTACAAAACCTGTACTGAAAACAGATCCTTTCAGCTACAGTCAGCTGCCCTTCTTTCACTGGAAGTCGGACCATGTCCTTGGGAGCTTTACGGTGATCACAAAACACAGAGGTCTCACTGTCACTGTCACTCCTGGACCTTTGAAGTCATATATTTCTGCAAACCCATGACAAATACGGTATGAACAGACACAGGGTGACAGTAGTAACATGCTCCTGGACTATTTTACAGGACTCATTTATTAAAATAAATGGAAGCAATTGGAAGAAAGAAAAAGAATTCCTAATAAAAATACAAAATGAAAAAAGTTAGAAGGCAGAAAATGTTCTTTAAATATTACCTTATTGTCACAAGTCTTCAATAAAAATTAACCTGTTTCTCTCCCAGATTTTCACTGACCCTTAGTTTAGTTGTCTGCTTGGGTCAGAGTCACATACCTTAGTAGGTTCTTTCTGGAAGGTAAGGACTCAAGGCTTTGAATCTTCCAAGTCTTTGATGTATAATTAAACTAGAGAGGGAAAGGGAATAAAAATGGCTTTGACTGCCAGAACTTCCTTAAGCATTAGCTCGCTGTGGCTGCTGTAACAAAATATCATAATCTTCGTGGCTTAAAACAACAGAAATGTATCTTTTCGTGGTTCTCGGGGTGAAGAGTTCAAAGATCAGGGGCTGAAATAAAGGTATCAGCTGGACTGTACTTCCTTCAGAAAATCTAAGGGAGAATCCATCTTTTTCCAGTTTCTGGTGACTGTCAGTAGTATCCTTTGCTTTGCATCACTTCAGTCTTTATGTCTCTCCTCACATATGATTTGTGTCTGTCCTGTACGTGTGTGCCAAATCTCCACCTGCTCCTCTCTTGTAAGGACACTTGTGATGCCACCGAGGGCATATCTAGATAATCCAAAGTAACCTCCTCACTTTAAGGAGGTCTTTTTTCCCTTATAAGGTAACATTTAAAATCAGGTCCAGAGATTAGGACCTGTGTTTTTTGGTTTTTTTGGAGTTGGAGGGGTTTTTTGTTTTTCTTTTTGGTGTTGGGAATTAAACCCTGGGTATCATGTACACTAAGTACATCTTCTACCTCTGAGTTACATCCCAGCCCTTAGAACCTAATATTTTGGAGGGAAGCTTTTGTCGTACATCAGTCTAGGACATGATGGAGCTACCCGTCAGGTCAGTGTAGATGGAAGTTATTGCCAAGAAAATCTGGGCAGGCTATCAACAGTTTTTCCCTCAACCACAGTGGTCTAGATAATTCAGATCAACCATCTTATTGAGAAAAGCTGGATATAAATTAAAAACAAAAATCTGTTTGAGTGCATTCAAAGCAATGAAGGATTACAGAGCCAAAATCCAAGAAAAGGAGGAAACCCAAAGAGAGAAACCCAATGGTTTTGGCTGCTTCTTTTTCCCTTGGAAGCATTTGCCAATTTAAAAAAGAGGCAGTTAAGAAGCAGAGAAGCTGAGCAGAGCTTTTGGTAGGAGAGACAACAGTTGGAGTTTAAGCTCCAGCAATAAGAGGGTCCTGGTAAATTCCTGTCTTTAGTTTGGAACCATGAAGTAGGTTCCTACATCTTAGGACAAGGATGAATTGAAATAAGCCAGCCCACTTTTTTTTTTTTTTCTATTATCACCTTTACATTGTATTACTAGTTCTTCTCAAGCCAATTAACATTCAGTCCCCAAGACAGCATAACAATTTTCTGATTTGCAAAAAGGTTTTGGTTTTGTATTCAAATGCAATGATTAAATTACACTGTCTATCTGATCACAATAACAAACATTTCCATGTATATCAGTTTTTATTAGACTACTCTTTCAAAAATTAATAGGATGATGCACTTAAGAATTCAGGTAGCTCCATCTTTCTAGCATTACCCAGGACTGATGAAGTTTTTTGTTGTTTCTACAAGTCTTTGCATATTAAATCATTTCTTTCTATAAAAAAGTTGTCAGGCCAATCCTGCCCTCCAAAAATACAACTTCTCTTCAATGTACACATCACTTGTATGCATGTGAACACACCTGTTGCCATGTGTTTTTTTTGCAAAACCCACACTGCTTGCTGGGAGTCCACATGGATTTACTCTCAAATAAGGATCTATGGTCTGAAAATTGTCTTTTTATAGTAGCTACGTTGTCTGGAATGAACAATAGGGGCTTATCCAAAGAAAAACCTCTGCTGTTGATATATACTCACATGTAATGCCTTTTGAAATAGTTTTTTTTGTTGTTGTTGTTTTTGCCTTTTTGAGACAGGGTCTCCCTGTGCAGTTCAGGCTGGTGTTGAGCTCACTTTGTAGCCCAGGCTGGCCTCAACTTGCAAGGATCCTCCTGCCTCAGCCTCCCAAGTACTGGGGTTACAGGGGTATGCCACCACGCCCAGCTTGAAATATTTTAATTGTTCCTAAATTTTAAAATATGTATCTCAAAATGCACAGAAGAGCAGGTTTTGAATCAAAGCATCTTCTTCAGACTTCACCCTTTTTGCTTCTGCTTGGCATCAGCTTTTCTCATAGCAGCATATTAGAATCAACTTTGAAAATAAAAAAAGATAGGATAACACCTGTGACCCATTCCTAATGGTTCTGATTTACTAGGGCTGGGAAGAGCTTGGATGTGGACGTTGTTTGATGCCTCCTCAGGGAGCTAGCTTATGAAGTCCGGGTTTCGGACCATTGCCTAAAACAGTTTTCAAAGTGCGGTCCCTGGACCAGGCAGCCTTGTGTCACCTTGGAACTTGTTACCCATTCAAAACCTCAGACTTCGCCTAACCTTGTGAAATAAAATATTCTGGGTCTGGAGTCCATATTTTATCCCTCTGGGTGACTCTGCTATATACTCATATTTAAACCACTGGACTTCGGTGGAGGACCACTCGGAAGACTCTCCTTGAAAGAAGAGCAATTGTCTCCATTTTGACTGAACCTGGCCCTATTTCCCCGTATTGATATGTGCAGAGCTGACCGAGCTTTGTCTTTATCCCTCAGTTGGCTTTAAGCAATGCAAACGGCTGTAGCTAAGGTGCTGACGTGTAGCCGTGTAGTCGTTAAAGCGATGCACATCTCAGCGAAGCCCCTGCCGGTAGCTGCCAAATCGCATGCGTGGGCTAGGCCGACTGAGAATGAGCCTCAAGAAAAGAGGTGCTGACTTCTCAGGGCTTGAAAAATTACACATCAAAACTGAAGCGCAGAATACTAGATACTGCTCCGATCTGTGTTATGCAGATTACTCTTTCTGCATCTCTCTGCATACTGCAGAGGTGACTTCAGGCCTCCTGCTTAGCCCAGCTCACAGCAGTCACATACTTCCTGCCACTCACTCTCCTAGTTACTCATTCCCGAGCCACTTCCCTCTTCAAGAATTAATAAAACCTGGGTTTAGCCCTGGGTTGAGGCCTTTGTTCAGGTTAGCCATTATTCTGACTGGACTTAGAATCCCCTTGGCTCCCCACCATCTTCGATTTATATTTGTGTCTTTATGTGCCCCATGGGTTGCACTGGAAGTGGTAGGTTGAATTAACTCACTACAATTCCAGTAACTTTCCCTTGGGATTACACATGGGAGCTTCACCAACCTCCGTGAGGTCTGGAAGAGCTTTCTTAGACTTACAGAAACATAAAAACACGACTAGGAGAATGCAGTTAATGAATGAAGGAGAACATATCTGGAGTGGGCTCCTGCTGGAGTGTAGGAAGCTCTGTGATAGCTTGGATAGAAGAGTTGGTGAGAATGCTTTTCTTTTGTAATAAGCTATCCAGCATGGATCACAGATGAGTGAAGCGAGTGCACTAGCAAACCAGCCCCCCCCCTTTCTGACAGGAGATGAAGGAGATTTTGGAAGGGAGAAAAGAAAGGGGCAGGAAAATGATCAGAACAACCCTGGTGAGCATGAAAATTGAGACCTCTAAGTGCTTCGTAGAACACAGTGGAAAAATATGAAAATATTCACGCATACTTGCATGTAAGTAAACATAAAGAGGGTGCAAAATTACATTGGCTGATTTTAGGAAATATTTTATGTAGCCCTCTAAGGAAATCCTGGTGGCTTTTTTTTCTACCATAACAATTACACAGTAGCCAGAGAGTCACTGTAGGCAGAGAGAAGGTCATTCCTCTTACCCGGGTTGTACTTCAGAAGCAACGCATGTTAAAATTTTCAGCATTTTGTAGGGCTTCCAGCTTTCCAGTGAGATACTTCTGGTAGTTGCCATGGTAAGTCCCTTTGGATAGTATTTTCAATCCTCCTCATTAGTGAGTAGCATATGGTGAAGTTACACTACTCATTTTTTGCTAAAATAATAACTGTAGCATACAATATGAGTAAGAAACGCAATTTGACATCTGCTACATGGAGGCTGTACCTTAGGAATGGGGTCATTTCTTTCATCACAAGTCCCCAAGGCAAGGATTACATATATTTATTGAAAGCTTAAGGTCACACAAATTAACTAAATTCCCAATCTTAGGGTGAAACCAATGTAATTGTTGAGGTTAATCAACATCTCTAAATATCTCAGGGGACTGTATTTTCAAAGTGCAGTCCCTGGACCAGGCAGCCTTACTGTTTCCAGGGAACTTGTTACCCATTCAAAGCCTCAGGCTTCACCTTGTGGAACAAAGTAGTAACATAGATATTCTGAGTGTGGCTTGCCTTGTAGAGCATCATTTGTTTGACCCATCCTTATTAACATGGCAAGTGTGTAATTGGTGCGCTCAACATCCACTTATGAAATATAGTACTCTTAATGTGCCAGAGGCTTGCAAAGGCTTATGAAGACAGGAGAAAATAATGGCAGAAATGTACCTGGATAGTTGGTGGCATTTAATTACAAGGGTATGGCACTGCTTTAGAATAATGTGACATGTTAAAAGGTGTTATGGTATAGATCAAAAATGTCCCAGAAGAGCCTCATGTGTCTGGAGGCTGGATCTCGGGGGCGCTATACTCATGCGTGGATCTATCTGTTGATGAGTTCCTATGTGAATTTTCTGTTGATAGGTGGAGCCTACTTGGAGGTGGGTCACTGGAGGTGTGACCTGATGGCATATTCTTGTCCGTGCTTGTCCCCATCCCTTTCTGCTTCCCGGCTGCTGTGGGTTGAGCATCTTTGCCTGCACCATGTCTCTCTGCCATCCTGTTTCTGCCTTAAAGAAGCTGACAACGGACTGAAATAAAGAGCAAAAAGAAACCCTTCTTCTTTTAAGTTGTGGGTGTCAGGTACTATTATATCTCAGGGATGGGAAAGTAACTATGACACAAGAATGTTACAAGTTGAGCGTATAATATTACAATATTACATGCCTGGAATCCCGGCACTTGGGAGGCTGAGACATGACAATCATGAGTTCAAGGCCAGCCTGGACTACATAGTGAAACCCTGTGTCAAAGAAGAAAAAAGGCAAGAATATCACAATGGTATAAATAAGTAGTCTTGTGGAGGATATTGAGAAATTCCACAGGATTCCTTGTAAAAGATGTTGACTGGTAGAATTTTAGCAATATAGAAATAAATATAAAGAAATAAAATCAAACTGACTCTACCAATTGGAGAAATGTCACAGCTAGTTGCAGTGTATGAATGGAAAGAAAATAGACCATTAGGATATTTTTGTTTTTGTTTTTGGTACCGGAAATTGAACTTGGGACTTCCTGCTTGTGAGGCAGGTGTGATTCTGCTGAGCTACATTCCCGGCCCCACAATTAGGATACTATTAAGTCCTAGTATGTCAGTGATCCTGTGTGTGCACTAAAGCATATCACGGTGCTTGTATGCTCTCAACAACCAACTCTCAAGCAGGCTGTGAGGGCAACCAAACCAAAATGCTTTAGTCGGCTCACAAGATTCCACAGCAATGTCCTTTTCAACTCTTTGTTGGCTGTGGTGTAGAATTGTTAAATCATTAAAAAATTAAAATTAGAAGATGCTAAAAACCTTCTGGGAGCTGAGTAGTTGCTCTTTGACAAATTTTCACGGACTTATTGGCCCAAAACAACACAATTTATTACTCCAGAGTGTCTTTGGGTTAGTTTGGGCCCGGCTCAGCTGAGTCCTCTGCTTCGAGTCTTACCAGTCTGCCATCAAGATGCCAGGCAAACTGTGCTTTCAGCTGGAGGCTCAGCTGGAGGAGAAGCCCCTTCTAAGCTTACTCACGTGCTTAGCAGAATCCATCTGCTTGTAGCTGTAGGGCTGAGGGTCCTGTCCTCAGCAATCAGAGGCTGTCTGGCATTCCTACAAGCCCCCTGCAGTTCCTAGAGGCTGCTGCAGTCCTGGTCACCTTTCCCACACAGTACTTCCTCCAGCCAGCCAGCAAGGAGTCCAGCAAGATGGAGTCTTGGATGACATAATGTCATCACAGGAATGGCACCCATCATCTTCGCCATATTCACCTGGACGGAAGCAAGTCCTGGGCCCATCTAAATTCAAGGAGAGGCGCTTACACAGAGGGTTAGCTTCTAAGAAACAGTGGAAGAGGTGAAGGGGCCTAGACTCTGTCCCACACAGGTAATTTATTTAACCCGCTCAGGTAAAGTAAAGTAAACTTTCCCCATCTGTCGAGCAGAAGTTGGACTCTCTAGCCCATGGATTATTGTGTGCACTCAGTGAATGTAGAACACAGGCAGGGCCTGATGTGAGAAAGCCTGAGGACAGCGGCAGACTCCTCTGTCTCAGTGTCTTACCTCTTCTTCCTTACAGTGTGACGGCATATTTCTTTCCTAGCTTTTCACTCTTCATTTGTTCCTTGAAGAAATAGGATTCTATGGACTTCCGTTTCTTAAAAATATATATATATATTCTCATATATATATGAGAATGCTAAATTTTTACATTCTTGGAGGGGAAATGCTCTTCTAACTTTTTTCTTTTTTTTTAAATTCCCTGGAAAACCAAGGGGTGAAACCAAGAACCCCGCAACCAAAAACTAAACTTTTTTTTTCTTTTTAAATTTGAGATAGGGTCATGCTAAGTCTCCTAATTGCCCAGGCTGGGCTCAAATTTGTGACCCTCCACCTCTGCCCCCCAGAGTGCTGGGATTATAGACACAAGCCACCATGCCTTGCTTGCCCTTACTATTTTAAGAATTTTACCTTAGGATAGTGCAGGATCCTGACTTAAAATTAGTGTAGAATGTACATGTCTTAACTTAGGGTTAGAGACAAGGAAGAGATTTTACAATGCACTCCAGGAATTCATATTCTGCAACTAAGGATATGGAAAGTTGAAAGAGCAGCTTTCTGTCCTCCCCTGTCTCACACCTATCTGCCCGTCACCCTGTTGAAGTTAGATACCCCCCCCCACCGCCACTGGTGCTGGTGTCCCACGGACACACACAGCGGGAAGGTATGGAAGAATCTAGTTCTCATGGCTTCCTGGGCTGAGCTGCACAGGCTCTGAAGCGGGTCTTCAGACGGCTTATGAGAGCGCTAGGAGGGGAGACTGCCTTTGGCTTTTATCATGGCTAGAGGGTGGGGCTGGGCCAAGGGAGCCTGCGTGGGATGCATGTGTGGACTTAGGTCCTGCAAAGGTGGTATTCTGGGCTTTTTTACTGGCTTGCTCAGCTGTGGGGCAAGAGGGCAAGAAGAAGGCTTCAGAGCTGTCACCAAGCAGAATAGACTTCCACTCTTTATTACCCCTTCGTCAGTGTTTAAAAGAGGGAAGAGCAGCTGTGTCCTCTGCTCACACCCTAACCCCACCCTGTCTGGTCTCATCTGTGACACATGTGGGAAGAGCCGTGCCAGTGCTAGAGAAACAGAAGACTTTCCACTCCATAGTAGCAAATCTAGGTTGCACAGTTGTCAACTCATTAAATCCCATAAGTAGGTGTATGAAGGTTATTCCCACTTCAACCTGACTCAGGTCCAAGCCTGGGCAAGGAGAGAAGCAGGCAAGAAGAAGGCGGGAGGGGAGCCTTCACCCCATTCTCCTCCAGTAGCCCGCTGAGTGCAGTGCAGCAGATACCCCATGACACTGTGCTGAATCCAATGCTGGGGCAGCTGGGGATGGTCAATGAACACTGTTTCCTGCAGCAGGTGCTCTTGAAAGCAGATCTGAGCAGCCCCCCAGGACTGCCACGGGCCATGACTCCTGTTAGCATCCTTTCAGAGCCCTGCACTAAGCGTGAACATCCTCTTTCATCATATTTTGACCTTCGTGGACTCAGTTTCTTTAAATGCAATTGCACTTGATTACTGAAACTACATCATACAAGGTACAAATAGTTAAATGTAAACATCTAGCACCTAATACAGATCCTGGAATTGTGTAGAAATCCTCTAAATTTTGTTGGCAATTAATTTCTCAGGAGCATCAGATATATTTTAACTGCAAACTGTGAACAGTTATGGGAACAGTGAATGCCAAGCTGAAGAACTTGAACTTGATTTCACAGGCCTGGGAAACAAGGACAATTTTTTTTTGAGCAGCAATAGGATGCTAAAATAAATTATGAGCAGCTGTCTGTTCAGTATCAAATGAAGTAGAACGAAAATTCATAGAAATAAAAAGTCACCTAAGATAGTTAGAATCCCAAAGTACTGATTTATTATGAAGCAGTGTGCGTTTGGTACATTTATCAGGTGCTGTGCTAAGTGCTGATTTGGCTCATTTACAATGATCAAATGTATCATGCAATGCTAAGCACACTTTATTAATGTAGCGTCATATTAGCTTAGCAGCATTCCAGTGAGGGAAACATTTTTCTCATTTTATAAATGAGGAAGCCGAGGCTTAGAAAATTTAAATATTTAAGTGCGTCTTTGTCACATTTTTTGCTGCTGGTATAAAATACCCAACACTCACAGTTTGAAGGAGGAGAGGATTATTTGGGCTCACAGGTTCAGAGGGTTCAGTCCACGGCATACATGGCTGGCAGAAGGTACAGTAGAGGAGAGCCCGCTCAAGTTGTGATGGGCATGACAGAGAGAAAGAGGAGTGGGGAGGGAGATAGACCTTTCCAGGTAACACCCTCGTGAACCACATTTTCTGAACAGACTTCACCTCCTGACCACATATTCAGCTATGGATTCATCCCTGTGTTACTTCACTGATGGTTATAGTACCCCTGATCCAATCACCTCCTAAAAGTCCCACCTGTAAACTCATGAGACTTTGAAGGGGACATTCTAGATCTAAGCCATAACAAAGCGACTTGCTCAAAGTGAGGCTTTGTCTCTATTCCTTCACTGATTCATCACTCCATTTATTCAGTGAGTGTTTATATCCAGATGATGAGGGGTATAGCTACCAGATCATGTAGAATCTTGTACCAGTCAGGGTTAACTAGAAAAACAGATATAATATAAGATATAGAATTGTATAAGAAATTACAAAATTGGATTACAATGGTCAGCCATAGAGTCAGATGAGGAAGCGTGCAGAAGTTTTCTGCATGCTGGAGCCTGAAGGGTCCAGTCCAAGGTCTGGAGCTCACTGCAGTGTACCCTGCAAGTCCGTATCAGGAAGCTGATGGGTCTGCTACAGAAGCCTGAAGAGTCTACACCGGAAGGCTGCAGAATCCCAGGTGGAAGCTGAACAGTCTGTGCCAGAAGCCAGGAGATGATGTCCAAGCTGAAGACGAAGACTGAAGCTTCTCCAAAGAACCAGCAATCAGTCCTTCCTCATTTCCCCTTTATTGTATGCAGGCTACCAGCCTTAGGAGGGAGAGAGTCTCTTAGACCCAATCATCTCCATGCCCTCCTCTTGCACAGGCTAAGATGTTTACAAAGTGAGGACCGGGCCCCCTACTGAATCACTCAGTTAAATTTCTAAACTTCTCAAGTTGACACAATGAACAACATTCTAGAGCAGAAAGGGCATGTCCTTTTCACCCCAGGTTGTAGAACTGCTGAGTTACATGTTGCTAAGTGAAGTTTCTTTTTCCAAAAGCACCCTCTGCGGCAGGCGTGGTCTGTAGATAGAGCGCAGCTTTGGGGGCCTTTTGGAAGAGGTCTGCAGGGTACGGAGAGACTCAGGTGAGAGGGTGGTGGCAGAGCAGGAAAAGAGAGTGAGTAAACAAATTTGCAGGTATTTAGGAGGCCCAAATCTTTACCAACCGTTAAGTGATTGATGCGGGGTGAAGGAGGGAGGCGTTAAAGATAAGCAATATGTTTTGGCCGCAGCAGCTGAGCAGATGACTTTGTCACTTGCTGACCTGGAGGGCACAGGTGAAGGATCAGGTCTGGAGGGAAGACTGTACTCACAGTCAACCCCTTAATCCCAGCTTGATTGAAGTCACTGTGGTATTGACCCGAAGGCACCTGAGATGACTCACTCATCTCCAGGGTGGTTTATTGGCCTTGTAAATATCTATAAAATTCTCATTTTCACCCCCAAAATCCACTCTCCTCCCTGCTACCACTTCTTTCTCTAAAGCAGAACTGACAGATTATCGCTGTGACTCAAAAAAATGTGTCTGTCTTCTCCCTTTCAGTAAGTAGAATCTCAATATTTCCAGCCTGCCGCAGAGCCCTCCAGTGTACCCTTCCGCAGTGTTAGACCTGGAGGTGCTGTCACTCTAACCTGTCCAGGATACGTCTCTCAGGAGTTCTGCTCCTGCTGCTGAGAAGCAAGGAACCATCCTACTCCTCCACCCAGCTCTGAGGCCTGGTGAACAGCACAGCTCTGCACTCTCAATGCTGTAGGCTCGTGTTCGCCAGCACACCACACTTTCCTGGTATCTTCCTTTCTCGCTAGCTACTCCTCCTGTGTCACTTTTGATGATTTCTCTCTCTCCCCAAACTTCTAAAGATGAAATCCCCCAGGACTAAGTCTCTTAAAATCTTCAGTAACTGCTCCCATGGTGGTCTCATCTAGACATATGAACGAAATACAATTTCTGCTCCAATTAATATCCCTGGGAAGGCATCTCCAGGAGCTTCAAACTTACATATCTACATAGCTCTTCAACACCTTCGCCTGGAACCTAATAACATGTCGGACCTAACACACTCTAAATTCAGTGTTAAGTATGTCTCTTTAAACCTGTTCCATCGCCTTACTCCCCTAACTTTATAAAGTATTAGAACAAAAACGATGAGGGCAAATAAGTCTCCTTTTTTGTGTATGTCCCACAGCCAAACCATGAGGGCAAATAAGTCTCCTTTTTTGTGTATGTCCCACAGCCAGTCTATCTTCAAATTCTGTACTCTCTATTTTTATTTTTATCTTTATTTATTTTTTTTTGGTTTTTCTCCAGTACCGTCTATTTTTAAAATATATTCAACATCTTTTAATTTTGAGCCACCTCCATGGCTATCCCATTGGTCCAAGCCACCCCTATACCCTTATCTCATTCCTGGTGTACTGCAATAGCCTCTGTAGAAGTCTTGATTTTGCTCTTGACCTTTGTCTAAGACAGAACAGGCTAGATTTCTACAACAAAAGTACCCTCAAATCTCAGCAGTTTTTTGTTTTGGGGGTGGAGTACCGGGAATCAAACTCAGGACCTTGCACCTGCTAAGCAGATGCTTGTGCCACTAAGCTATATCCCAGGCCCCTCAGTAGCTTAAAAAATAAGAAGTTTCTTTCTTATTTAACAGTATGGGTTAGGTCCAGGGCTGTGAAGCAAATTCCACCACAGGGTTACTAAGTGGCTGCTGTGCCATCTTCTAGTCATCTGGTCACCCTTGTGGGCAGAAAGGGACAGACTGTGGCCTCTGGCTGACCACCTGCATCCACTGATAAGTGCCTACTGTGGGAGAAGAGTAGATGTCAGAGTTCTCCTGGTCACCTCTGCCACAATTCCTAGAAATCCTTCATCCTCAGCATGGCGGGCAGACTTTCAAACATGAGTCCAATGCCCACAGTCTCCCAGGGGCTCCCGTTCCACCTACAGTGAAAGGTCCTCTGAGCCTTCATCGTCTGCTAATCTCACCTCCTTCTCCTCGCTCCTTGAGCTACAATGGCTTCCTTGCTGTTCTCCAAATGTGCTGGCCATGCTCTTTCCCCAGGGTCTCTATCTGCTGGCTTCTCTTCTTCCAGATACCGACAAAAACACATTCCTCAACCACTTTCAAGTCTTTGCTCGATGTCACTTTTCTATGAGGCCCATGTTGATTTTCCCCATTTGGAATTGCCACCCCCACCTTGCCCACTCATACTCTTCATGCCCATCACCGCGGCTTTTCTTTTCTACTCCATGGATTGCCTTTGAAAGTATATAACTTAATTCTTTATTATGTGTACTGTGTATTTTCCTCAATTAGAATAAAATCTCTATTTTATTCGCTACTATATTCTCAGCACTTCGGATAACGCCTGGCCCCAGAAGTGGTAGTTAATAAATATTTGTTGATGAAGTGGCAGAAGCCAAGAGTGGCGCCCAGTTCTCGTAGGTGTTGCTGACTCACATTCCATCCACCTGGGAACTGTTGCCTCCCAGATGTGTGTGTGCCAAACCTCTCAAGGAAATTGGGAAAGAAAGCACCGATAACCTAGTGCCGGCCCCTCCCCACTGCAAAAACCAGACTGAAAATTAAACAATAAAATAAAGCCCCACGATGTGGATAATAACTGTTATTATTGAACAAAATTATTTTTCTTATTAGGCTCATAGAGCATTGTGTAGTAATAAGGACATTATCTTTGTTTTGGAGTACCTCTTTACCTTCTTTTGGCTTTTTTCCCCTGCCAGTATCTCCTCCCCCAGCAAATTAAATGTAGTGGTTAATTTAAATGATTGCTACAGAAACCGACCCTAAAGAGTGCTCAAACTTATTGTAGTCCAAAAGGATAGCGATCACAATACCAGGGTAGCACAACACCAGCTCAGAAATAAGCCGGGCTTAACTAAGCCTGTTGTCCAGTGAAATATATGGTAGTTTCTCACCATAATTTATATTTCTCCTGAGTTGCTTCACTTATAAAAGAATGGTATGATTCATGGACCTAGCAAATATTGATTGAGCAGCCAGTTCAAACACAGGGCATAGGGTATTCGGTGATGAGCTAAATAGAATGGCCTCTTCCCTGAGCCTGCAATTCAGTGAAAGACACTGGAAAGTTACCAGATAATCACTTCTGTGTGCATTGTGATAAAGGGTGGCAGAGGGCGCCAGAGAGAAGGACCTGGCTGGAATTCGGCATATTACAGTTTAGAGGCCTGAGCACAAGGAGACCCTCCCAAGATAACTTGTTAAGAAGCATGGGCCTGGTACATATGTTATATCGACCACTGAGAAAAAATGGTTTCAAATTAAGGAGGCTGAGGTTTGGGTTTTTTTTTTTTTTTTTTTTTTACAGTGTTGTGTTTTTGGTAGAAGATTCTTTTTAAAAACGTAATAACATTGGTGACTTTGAAGATATGGGCTGTGCCAAAGAGATGGATGAAATTCTTGCCAAGTTTATCAGGAGGACCATCTTTAAAATCTCCATGCCAGGTGGGCATGGTAGCGCACACCTGTAATCCCAACACTGGGGAGGCTGAGGCAGGAGGATCACTGTGAGCTTGAGGACAGCCTGGGCTACACAGTGAGTACAAGGCCAGTGTAAATACACAGCAAGATCCTATCCCCCTTCAAAAAAGAAAAGAAAAAAGTCCCATGTCTGAAATGATGACAATCTTAACAGCCTGGGTTGTTTTTATTGTTGTTGGTGTCTAAAAACCAACTGCAGACCATAAACTTCCAGCCAGGACTTGCTTCTGCTGTGTGAGAAAGAAGTGTGCAAGTAGCAATGACGTGACCGCCCCCCTTTTTTTTTTTTTTTTTTTTTTTTCTCCCGTACCGGGAACCGAATTCATGACCTTGCGCTTGCCAGGCAGACGCTTTGCCGCTGAGCTAAATCCCCAGCCCCGACATGTCTCCTTTAAACATTGTTTATACCCAACTTCACCGGCACCAGGAAATTTGAGATATTTTTCATATCACTAAAGGACCAGATGAAGACGCTGACTTTTTTAATATGAAAGAATTCAAAAGCTTATTTAAGGGGCGTGGGGATTTAGCTCAGGGGCACAGCGCCTGCCTGGCAAGCGCAAGGTCGTGAGTTCGATTCCCAGTACTGGAAAACAAACAAACAAACAAACAAAAACCTTATTTAAGAAAATTCTACAGAGATCATTTAAAAATGTGACAGTCAGCTCCCTGAATGCTGAGGAGAATGTAGTTTGGATCCGAATTGTCTGGGAACACAGCACATAAAGCCAAACCAAGACAGACCTACTTCTGTGGTGTTTTCCCCAGACACTGAGCGCCCTCACCTCTTCCTCCAGGCTGAAGAGCGCTGTCCGTACCCTTTCTGGGTCAGGCACGGACAACTGCTAGCAAACACCCCTGGACTGTGAAAGCGGACCTACACACTAACACTTGGACTGTCTCAAGGCTCTTGGTTTTAAACAGCACAGTCGGACCTTTGAGAATCACCTCTCTACAACACCTTCTCAGGAAACAAAGCGCACACTAGATATAAATACGGATTCAAGGATCATTCATGAAAACACAATAGAAAAAGAGGGAGTCCAAAGAGTAACTCAAGAAACTTTGGAGAGTATTGCTCAACCATAACAAAACTTTGCACAATGTAAGCTTAAAATGAAGCTCAAAGGTGAGCTCGATGGAGGCATCTTGGCTGAGGGGGAAGAACCCCCTCTTGCCTGATACAGTTCTCTCGTCTACCTCTTCTGCAAGCACTGAGATCCTTAGCACTAGCAGGTATTGCAGATGTTCCGCTTTTTCCAACAAGGCAAGGAATTATTTTAAAATTAGAGATAAATAGAACGTATGTGGTTTTGCAAGCCCCGTGGTTCCCTTTCATATTGCACGTGCATTCCAGTTAACAGCGAGCTGGAGCGCTTCTGTCTGTAAACTTGTTGCCTAGAAATCAACCCTTGGTATTGAAAATTCAGAAATGTCTATGTAATTGTTGGGACAGTTTCCTCCTCCCTATGGGGTCCTTCTCCTTTTCCTGCTAGGTATAGCAGCTGTAGGCATTTGAAATGTGACAGGAGATATATATATATGGGTCCGGACTGACCCCAAGTGCTAGGATGCTCTGAAGTCAAGCATATGCACAGCGTTGAGCCAGTTGGCATCACGTAAAATGTTCTTTCTTCCACTCCTGACTCTCCTTTGTCCTGGGAGGTCTAGTTCCAACTGCTGTTCTCTAAGGATTTTCTATTAAACCTTAGATCACAGAGAAGCACCAAGAAACTCTACCTAACGCAGCATTTCTAGGAGATCATAAACTGGTCCATTCAAAGAGTACAGTTGAGTCCATTAAATAGTTATTACAGGAGGTTAAGTATTCAATGATTCATTTACATGATATGGTTGTTTCACTGTAAATGTGATACTTTTCATAATCTATTTTATTGTACATATAACATTCAGACTGACCATTTTATACTGATATGTGAATAAAGATATAGAGAACCCTGTAGAAAACAAAAATATAATTATAAAAGGTAATAAAACCTGGCTAGGTGCACTGAGTTCAACCTGGTTCGTAATAGTTGCATCTGTATTTTTGCCTTCCTTTTCTTCCTGTTTCTATCTTGCCTCCTCTCTTAATTTTTTTCCTCCTCATTTTTTCCATAATAATTGTAACTCAGAGAGCAAACATGTTGAGAAGAAATAAACTGTAATTTCACAGTCCTATTTCTATTGCAAATACTCCAAACAGGTTTTCACCCTCTGGTAGTCAAGGATCCAAGGGCTTCTAGTAAATATCGTGTATTAGGCTATAAAAATGTTTCCCAGAAGGAAAGGCTTCCAGTCCTCCCTTCCCCCAATATTTCATCTTGTTCATATTACCAGAAAGAAAATATCCTTTGGGCATAAAAGTTTGGGGAAGTTACAAATCAAAGAACAGCAATTCTGCAAGAAAGATCAGCCGGTCAACTAGCCCCTACAACCCATAAAGGCGTATGTTACGGGCTATGAGTTCTGAAAGTTTAATATTTACCACTCCAGATACCATTGTGTTGAAGGGATTTCAAAATCGAAATTTTACATTCTAAACTCTAGATTTAAATTTTGTAAAGAAGTCTTCCTGCCCCACATTGCCAGGGAAATCCCCTTTGGGTATTTGTCACTCATGGTAAACCTGACTAACCATTACATCTGTACTTAGAAACATCACCTTGGCTGGGAGTATAGCTGAGCGATAGAGTGCTTAATTAGAAGGCACAAGGCAATCAGTCTCCAGAACACACACACACACACACGCATGCACAAGCACACACACACACATGCACAGGCACACATACACGCACAGACACACACACACATGTGCACAAGCACATATGCACACACTCCATCTGATAAACCTGGTTTCTTCAACATTTGAAAATGCTACTAAATCTTAATTTTTTTTAATGAACAAATATTCAGTAACCACTTATGTTGTGCCAAAGCCCTATTTCAGAGGCAACAGACCCTCATTCAAGTTGTACTTTTCTTCAAGGAAAAACCAGCAAAAGAGTAAAAGAAGAAATAAGTTAGAGGAGTACTTCAGATATGACCTCTTACCATGAGAAGAACATTTTGGTTTATATCAAAAAGCATTAGGTAAAATCAATCTAATCTGTTTGAAAAGTTAATTTTTAAGTTCACTTTAATAACATGCATAGTCATGGATTTAAATAAAATAGTACTAAAAGACTTGGATTTTTAAAAAATCAGCAGTCTCCTTCCTATTCTCTCCCACTGCCAACCTTCCCCCAGACCCAACCACATTTAACATGATTAGCTCTCACCTCATATTTATCTCACCACTTAAAATAATATGACTACAACTGCCTATGATTTGAGCTCCTCAGTCCCAGTTTCCTGTTGTCCCAGCCTGGTTTTTACCCGCGGACCCTCACTCTCCCAAGTGTTTGTTTATGACACATCGCTCACACGCCACATTTCCAATGAAACACCATGCTCTGTTGCTTTAACATAGGGTCCACTGACTTCTGTTGTTGAGCGCTCTGGCCTCTCCCCTTTCCTTTTAATTCATTCACTCAATTTAGCTATATAATTTTAAGTTAAATTTATAATCAACTGTTCACTGCTAAAGTCAAGTGCTTTACCTCAATTTTGTTTTCTGTCTTGTATAACTTTTCATTTTCTCTGGAGTTAATCATTGCTTCTTCTAAAAATGCATTTAGTTCTTTGACTACCTTGTTTTTCCCAAAATGCTTTAACAGAGCTGTAAAATGCCTGAGCACCGATTTCCCCAAATGCACAAACAGTGTCCACTTCAGTCCAGACCCATTTGCTCTCTGGCCTGCTGCCCGGCTTTTGCTCTGGGACTGCTCTTCAAGTTCTAAGGAGAAAACTATTTTTCCTTACATCTAGACCCAGCCACATAACTAATCAAGTGTAAAAGTGGAATAATGATTCAAGGACTCAAAAAATGTATCTTGTAAATACCCTAGAAGACTCATGGAAGATGGGCATCAGCAAATACAGGTAGTATATGAATGCTAGGGTTTGATTGTGTCCCCCAAAACCCATGTGTTGGAGATTAAATCCCCACTGAAACAATGTTGAGAGGTAGGACCTTGAAGAGGTCATTAGGACCAATGAATGGAGTAATGGATGAATGAACATTAGCATGTCCTCACTGAGAAATAAATTCATTTTCCTGAGAGTGGGTTTGTTATAAAAGCAATTCCATCCTCTCTCCCAGACACACAGACCACAGTCTCTCCCTCTTTCCCTCCCTCCCTCCCTCCTGCTTTCCACCATGACACACACAGCAAGAAGGTCAAACCTACACTTTCTAAATTCTAGAAACATGTGTCAGATAAACTTCTATTGTTTATAAATTAACTAGGTCATAGTATTCTGTTGCAGCACCATAAAGCAGACTAAGACAATAAAGAGCGGAAGAAACATATTTATACACTAAGAAATAAAATTCTTAAACTCTTTGTTCCTACCTGCAGAAGTAAGAAAGCTTATGTCTATGACTGAAGATGATAACTTCTATCACTTTGTTTTTTTAATTTAAAAACTTTTAATTTGTACATGTTTGCAGTATATAATGATTCCATTCACCTTGGAGTATTGGTATGTGTACATAACACATCTTAATTCTTTTATCACTTTGGAACCAAAGCCAAGTATAGGGAGATTGCTACAACCTTCTTGGCTCATGGTCTGAAATTATAAATCTTTAATAATTGTAGAAAGAAGCTTGATGTTCGGACTATGCAGAGAACAAACTTGAAGCCAGAGGCAAACTTACTTAGCAGGGAGTGGAGGAAAGAAGGGGTGTTAACTAGAGAACTGTGGTGACTCACGGCTAAAAATACAACTACTGATCACATAAGGAGAGCTACAACTTAGTCAGAGATTTTATTTAATGTATGATGCTAACTTTAAACCTCCAACAGCTTGAAGGGCAGGAGCATGACTGGAATGAAAGCCTCAGCTGGCTCAGAGATGAATACGAAGTCAACAGTTCTAGGAAGGACCCACATGCGCCCTTCTCTGCAGACCCGCTGGAGTTCCAGGAATAATTTTCACCTCTCAAAATCAAGAAGGCTTCCTCTGCCAAGACTCTCACCTCTACCAACTCATTTCCTTCTTTCCCAAGGCTTTCACAGAAATAGTGAGAGAAACAGTGCTGCTGACTTCCTGCAGTCCTATCCAATTGCTTTGTTCATTCATGGAATAAATATCTATGGAGGATCTTCCTCCAACTTCACCTAATTCTTCCTTCTCTTAAAGATATTTCAGTTTTTGCTGTTACCTGCCTTCAGGGTCAGTGGGGGAATGTCTGGAGATATCCTGGAGCAATGATAGGATTTTCTTTTGAGACAGACACTTGGCTCTATGCTGTTCTGTCATCACAAGTGTCATTACAAATTCACAGGACTTAGAGACATAATAACTCTGTACCATTCATGTGTAGCTGGGTTTGTTTACATTATCCATATGTTCTATATCTAGGATATTCTACATCAAAGATAGTCTTTGTACCAAATACAGTTACATAGACAGCAGTCAATGTAGGTCTTTACAATTATTAGTTCAACTAATTTTTATCATAACCCAAATAAATAGATGGTAAAATTAGTATGATCTTATGCAGAAGTAACTAGGACCTAAGAAACCTTAAGAGCTTGAAAGAAAAAGCATTATTTTATATATTCCAATCTATTGGGTATTTTAGTTTAAGAATAAGGAAATAATCTTTGAAATTATGTCACTGCTATTTACTTATATATTTTCAAACATAAAGTATTTATAACTTATAATTATTTATAATATTAATGACAAACAGTAACATAATCTTAAGGATCTTGACATTTATTGAGGGGAGGAAAAAAAAATTGCCCAAAGTCTTAAGATTTAACTAAGAAGACCTCATGACTCGAGAGAAGCAACTGCAAAATAGACTCATCCTACATTATAGAAAAGCAACTCTGGGGCTGGGGATATAGCTCAGCACCTGCCTGGCAAGCACAAGGTCCTGAGTTCAACTCCTGATAAACCCTCCCAAAAATAGAAAAGAAAAGAGACTCAAAAGAATAGTTACCCCCCTCCAAAAAAAACCCTGTGCTTTACAAAAAAGACACTCAAAACAGAGCATAAAATTAAGTGTTTATCATTTGGCCTATAATGATGACTTATTTTTTGGAGGAGCTAAAATTTAAATTTATTCTGTATTTCTGCACTGTGAAATGGCATCCTTTTGAATGAAAACTGTATCACAAAAATTCAAAACATGGGTCAAAGTCAATAATGTCAGCGGTTTGAAGCTCCTGAGGCAATGTGTAATGTCTCTTTTAAGCAATTCATCTAACTGGATGGGGACTCAGATAAGTCACCTTGCAAGGGACACTCACATCTCAGCCCTGAGTTGTGACTTCTCACCACCCTCCTTTCAATCTTAGGAAGCCTGAGAGGTAAACCTGAAAAAAACAGGTGTACAAATAAAGACAATGAGAATCTAAACTTACCATACGAATATTTTTATGACAGTGTACCAATCAGCTTTGCAATCATATTGTTTTCGTTTCCCCACTTTCTAGTGTTTAAAATACTTAAGAAATCCTAATATATTACACTTCTGCTTTCAGTGAAATGAAAAAAAGTTAGGTTTACCAGTAACATTTATGTATTTAGTTTGTGAAATGCTTGAAGTCTTAATTTATAAGTTATCTTGGTAATATATGGAAATATGTTAATTGTCAAAAGCTTATAAATTGGACTTCAGACAAATCACAAATAGTGAACAACCCTTTCCTTGGGCAGAGTCTCTTGGGCACTAAAGAAATTGCCAGTAGTCATGAGATACAACAAAGTGAGATAAAACGCAAACTGATTTCCACATCTGCCTATGCCATGAGTATCTCACTAACCAACTTAGGAGAATTCAGTCACGGAAGTGAACCCATCCTACAGAACATCTAACAGTTAATGTCATAAGGAGGCTAATCCATTCACATTCAACTATTATTATAATGCAGATTCCTTCTCCAATGCTAGCCTGTCCTGTGGAAGGAGTCACTTTCAGAGTGAAGCCCCAGGCTGTTTTGCAGTTCACAATTGCCCTGTGCATTTCTTGGGGCTAGATCTCCCGGTGCAGTCATATTTCTCCCTGTGGCAGCCACGCCTTGGGGCTGACCTTGTGCCTGTGGAGTAGCGTGAACATTCCGAGTTGCTTCATTTTTCTGTCCGTTGTACTCCATTTCTCCAGCTTCCCTGTAGTTTCTAATTTTCCTGTCAATTCCCTCCCAATTCATGAAGATTATTTTTTTCTTTAAGTTATTCTCCACGTGTCTGGATTCTGAGTCCCAGAGAAGTTATATTTTGCTGCTGATTGCGCTATTCTGCCATTTTCCCCCCTCTCGATAAAGAAGTGTCACATCCAGGGGAGGAAGATCACCACTCCTGCTGCAGGAGGGCAGCTCACCAGGGATGTAGGACCTCCAAATGTTATAGAGGAATAAATGTAACTCCCAACCTGCTAGATGTCCCAATACGTCAAGTGTGTGTTCCCTGAAATCAAAAAATGAATTCTAAGAAACAATGGAGGTTAAGAGTAGGAAATCTTATTGAGGGAGAGACAGCTCCTGGAGAGACAGGAGGGACCCAGAAAGTGGCTTGCCAATGAGCCCTCTTCTCAAAGGAAGTTTTATAGAGCAAAATCACAAGGTGGCTACAAAATCACAAGGTGGGTACAATGTGGGACAAAACTATGATCAGCCAATAAGTTTACTAGTACAGCCGCATCGGTAATGCTGATCTAATGGGGAAGCAAGTGTACATGGAAAGAACAAGGACCTTTTCTGGAAGAGATGAGCCAGGAGGTCCTGGTTATCCACTTGGGTGACTGATGTCTATCTAGACTTTATTGGACCAGGTGATACCAATTACTGCTTATCTCTGGGGAGGCATGTACACCTGGTTGTTCCATCTTTACCTTGAGGCCTGGCCTTCAATGGATATACCTCCTGCCACGTTGTAATGTAATCTCATCCTCTGCACTAACTCCCGCTAGGGCCTAGCCCTGTCTGCCTGCCTATAACATTTTCACATAACTTAGCTATGTATAATGCCGGGATTCATAAACTCTATATCAACAAAGCATTAAAGATACAAAGTTTGGGGCTGGGGATTTAGCTCAGCGGCAAAAGCGCCTGCCTGGCAAGCGCAACGTCGTGAGTTCGGTTCCCGGTACCGGAGAAAAAACAAAAACAAACAAACAAACAAACAAACAAATAAAGATACAAAGTTTAAGAAAGAAAGACATTTTATTGGACACTATTGGAAAAGGGAGAAAAGGAGAAAATAAACAGCTATCCTGGTAAATCAGGGTAGGGGGCTCCAGAAAGATGGAGGACCTGCGGGCCCTTTGTTCTCAGCAATTCTTATTGGGTGCCGAGTCCCTCCCCCTATTGTCATAATCTGATCAGTTTCCTGGGCTGTCACGGGTGCCAGGCCCCAAGACCCCTAATTCCCTGTGCCATCATCTAAATGCAAATTGTTATGAGCCTGTCAGCATCTTATCTTTATGGGTCTGTTAAAAAGAACTTTACAGCTGGGCATGGTGACACATGTCTGTGATCCCAGCACTTGGGAGGCTGAGGCAGGAGGATCATTGCAAGTTTGAGACAGCCTGGGCTACAAAGTGAGCTCAAGGCCAGCCTGAACTGCATAACAAGACCCTGTCTCAAAAAGACAAAAAAATGAATAAATAAATAAAAAGAACCTTACACACAAGGTTGAATTAGCAACCTTGTTTTTGCATATTAAAAAAGAGCTTTCTTTTAAGTGCATGCCCTTTGTCTTCTTTGCATTTTATTTGAGGTGGATGAGGGTGGCTACCATGGTTTCCAGCACCTGGCTTCCCCATAGTACTCTGTCTTGTCTTGTTCATTGCTTTCTCCAGTGAGGCCCTAACTTTTTCTAGTCAGGATTAGCCTGAAGGCCCAATGAGGCCTTTCCCTATTTACAACCCCTTTCCCCCTACATAAGGTTTAATGAATACTAGAGAGGCTTTGGTAAAATTTTAAATGCAACCAATATCAACACAGTTTATCAGTGGCAAAGCTGGGAGCTGCCCTAAGGTCCCCTACTTCTCACTCAGGGCTGTCTAATATGAGGCCGCTGTGACAGAGCAAAAAATTTACGCAACTATGCTTGAAAAAGTCTAAAAAGTACACTTGAGGTACAATGGACTCCTGCTCTGAAATCAGAAGCCTGTTCAAAAGGACTGACTCTGGGGAATCCAAGGGAAGTTCCAGAAAGAGTTTTCTTCTCTTTTGCTTTTTGGACTTGCAGCATCCTAATGAATGCTCTTCCAAAGATAATTCACAGCAAGCCTGACTGGAATCTACTAACCTGGTGTTCTCCAAGACATCAATAGTAACTGCAAACTAGCTGCTGCTGGAGCAGTTAGAAAAAGTCCCACACCCTCAGCTGATGGTGGTTACTCTCCTTTTTGGCAATGAAGCGGAGTTTAAGAGACCCAGGGAAATCTTTAGAGTCAAATCCTTGTTAATTCCCAGATGTGCCACTTGCATCTCTACTTCCTAGAGTAGGAAAACAGTAATTACCTGTGAGTCATAAACCTTGTGATTCACTTCCATGATTATTATTTTTCTCCAACTAAATAAACTGTGTACACCCTTCATGATTTAATTTTGAACTCTTGCTGCTTAGCTACAGTTAGCAGCTTGATTATTAATATGTCTAAAATGTTGCTTTAATAATTATTTTATTCTCTCATCTTACTCTCACCTCATAGGAAATTATGGCTTCATTGGATGAGTCCTCTGCAGGCTGCAATCAGATGCCAACCAACCTTGGTGAAGATTGTTCCACTGATTGGCCACCAGTCAGGTGAATGTCACTTGTATGCCTGGCAGAAGGAAGAAGTTTTATTTTAAGCAACTACTCATGCAGGAGCAGAACTCTTGGTTTATGCACTTCTAAATTTAGAGTTCTAATCCATTATTTAAACCTAATTTATAGTATTTCTCCTGTAAGCCATTTTACTACGTACAACTAGCATGATCAGAGATCCTAGATCTAGTTTATAAATATAAAAGAAAAATATACATAAGGTGAGTTCTAATGGGATATGAGCTGTCATAGTTACTTTCTTTGTTGCTGAGACACAATACCTGACAGACAAATTAAAGGAAGAGAAGTATATTTTGACTCATGTTTCAGGACACACTGGCATGGCAGGGGGACATGCAGAGGAATCACTGCTCACCTTGTGACAGATAGGAAGCAGGAAGTTAAAGAAGGAGCCCGGAAGGGAGCTAGAACCTTTCCAGTCATACTGTCCCTCTCCCGACCAGCCCCTGGCTTTTAACAGCAATGATACCTCTATAATCCTATTGCAGAATTTATCAAAGTCTATAAAATAGGAAGTTTGATGGTATTTTATGGAGCACTTTCCCATTTATTTTGATTTGTTGAAACCCTATAAGGAAAAAGAGGCACACATTACAATCTCTGATTTTTTTTTTGGTTTGGTTTTTTGACATGAAGTCTCACTAAGTTACCGAGGTTGGCTTCACTTGTGATCCTCCTGAGAGTACAAGTATGCTCTATTATCTCTATTTTTAATAGTTAAAGAAAATTTATGTAAAATTGAAGTCATTTGTCCTTTAAAATATTATAAACAGTGGAGCAGGCATTAAGCCTTCAATTCTATAAGCCCAAGACTATGTTTTTAATAGTTTTTTCTTAACTGAACTACCTCCTAATTGAAAAATTAATTCTCCACTCAGAAAAAAAGTATAATTGTTCTCTTCATGAATTAGTGTCAGTGTCACTCTTACCAACCCATTAAAGGTCTATTACTTTAGTCTTCAAAGACTTCACCCACTAAGGCTGCAATTTACCACCAGCTTTCGACAGGCTATACAACAGTTGGGCCTGAGTTGTGTCCCCTGAAATATTCATATGTGGAAGTCCTAACCCCTAGTAGTACCTCAGAATGTGACTGTCCTTGGAGATATGATATTTAAAGAGTTTCTTAAAATGAGGTCATTAGGGTGGATTTTTGCCAAAGACTTTTTTGATCATCTGTTAAGATGATTATGTGATTTTTGTCCTTGACTCTGTTTATGTGATGTATTACATTTATTTATTTGTGTATGTTGAACCATCCTTGCATTTCTGGGATGAAACCTACTTGGTCACAATGTATGATCTTTTTAATGATTTGTTGCATTCTGTTTGCCAGTATCTTGTTGAGGATTTTTTCATCTATGTTCTAAAGAGATTGGCCTATAGTTTTCTTTTTTATTTGAGTGCTTGTCTGATTTGGGAAGTAAGGTGGTGCTACCTTCCAGGAATGATTTTGGCAGTGCTCCTTTTCTTTCAATTTTATTAAAGAGTTGGAAAAGTATTGACATTAGCTCTTCCCTAAAGTTCTTGTAGAATTCAGTGGTGAATCCATTGATTTCTGGACTTTTTTTAGTTGATCGGATTTTTATTGCTACCTCAATTTCATTGCCTATTATTGGGTTATTCAGAGTTTTTATATCTTCTTGATTCAATTTTATTAATTCACATGTATCTAGGAATGTATCCATTTCTTCTGGATTTTCCAATTTATTGGAGTACAAGTTTTCAAAGTAGTTATGAATAATCTAGATTTCAGTGGTGTTTGTTGTGATTTCTTTTTTAAATTTATAATTGAGTTGATATGCTTAGTATCATTTGCAAAGGGGTGGTCAATTCTGTTTATTATTCCAAAGAATTGGCTCTCAGTGTCATTCATTTCTGCTCCGATCTTAATAATTTTTTTTTTGGTACCAGGGATCAACCTCATAATCTCATGCCTGCCAGGCAGGCACTGTATCGCTGAGCTATATCCCTGGCAATAATTTCACTCTTATACTGTCTTTGGATTTAGCTTTCTGTTTGGGATAAGAAGATGATGCTCAGGGTTCCTGAAGGTCTGTTGGTCAGCCAATCCTCATTAGAATGTGAACATCTATAAACTCACTCTGAGACCAAGGGAAAAAACTACATTAGGGATATTTTAAAATTGAAGCAGCTATTAAGCTTGTTACAGAAACAAATCAGTTAGTAGGCTGAACTAAGAAATATGAAGAAATTGTAAGTACAAAGATATATTTTTAACATGAGATTTTATATGATAAGGTTTTACCCTGTCAGGATGGAAAAAAGAAAGATAATGGCAAAACTAGGAGGCCTAAGGACATCAAGAAAATTCATAGAAAATGGAAAGAAATATATATGTTTATTTTAAGGTTTTGCTTTTGTTGGTTTGCTTGAAACTAGGTTGTTCCTTCTAAGCTTCCTCATTGTTCAAAGGGCTGTAGCACTAACTTTTACATCATCAATCACTCCTTGCCAGCCCCCTTTCTCATGAAGAAGATGCATTGTTGCCAGTACCCTCCCTGACACCTAATTCTTTAATCAATCCATCTTCCCAACGTCTGCATCCATCTCTAATCTGAACTCCTTTCTACAAGCAGTCTTTCACCCAGTCTTGGCTCAAAAAGTTTCTTAAGGGGCCCCTCCATATTTATATGTGAGTTAAATCTCTGAGATGTTTGGGATCCTATGAACTGATAACCCTGTCCTTGAGTGGGTGGGATTGGAATAAGAGATTCTTCACCGATTTTTTTGGCTGATAGGCATAGCTGATGCCCATGCCTGAACAGTGATACTTCAACAATCATGAGAGGCCACTGTCAAAGCCCTTGACACCCAATAAAACAACCTCAAGTCATTGGCTGAGGTTGACTTACAAAACAGGCAAGCACTAGGTCTTCTTGCTGCAGAAAAGGGTCAAACTTGTGCTATGCGCAACAAGATGGGCTGCTTCTACATGTCCAGCTCGAAAATGGTAGAGACTAGCCTTACTGAACTTAAACATATATAAAAATCTCAATAACAATCCTAACCAAGAGATTTAGTTGGGGTCCCTCTGTAAATCCCTAAGGAAACCAGGGAGATAGCTCAGCAGCACAGCGCATGCTTGGCAAGTGCAAGGTCCTGAGTTCTATTCCCAGTATCCCCTCCAAAAAATCCCTAAGGGAGTGTGCCACTAGACCCTTACAGAACCCTTTATACATCACTGATGCTGTTGCTGCCCCTTCACATTTTTGGACCCTGTTTACTCGATCTCCTTGTTGTTTTGTTTCCTCTTGCTGGGAGTCTATTAAACTTTAGATGGTCACGCAGATGAAGATCCCACCTGACTTTATGGGCCACTAGACAAGCCCTCTGGTTTTTCTTGGTTTTTCTCCGGTACCGGGAACCGAACTCACGACCTTGCGCTTGCCAGGCAGGCGCTTTGCCGCTGAGCTAAATCCCCAGCCCTAGACAAGCCCTCTGAAGGGTGCTCCTGACTGCTGACCCCTTCTTACTGCCCCTGTACAGTTCAAAGCAGCCAGAGCCGTCTTTGTCCTTTTGCCTAGTGATAGTTAGGGTCACCTCTTCAGAGAGGTGAATGTAATAGGCATTAGTGAGACAGGAGTTAGGATTCTATTAGGCAATAAAGATAGCAGCCCCCAAATAGAGTTGTGCAGCCCAAACTGGAGTTTGCGGAGTCATGACCCTCAGGTCATATATTATGTTACAAAAACATCTGCCAGGTGTCCTTCAGCTATTAGGGACCTCTCCAGAGTGTGATCAGGAGGTCACCAGCTCACGGGCTCATGAGCCCTGCAAGGGCACTGCATGAAGACTACATAGATTGGACCCTAAAACATATGTGGTCCCAATAGCGTAGAGATTGTGTTGCTTACACAATGCCCCAAGCTCCCTTTGAAATCCCTTAAAAACCACTAGAAAAGAGCCCTTGTGGGTATCCTTCTCAGAATCCCCTCCTGGCTAGTGGGAGCTTTACTTCCTTGCCTTTACAGTTTTTAAATAAATTTGCTTGTACCCTACTTCCTCCGCCCATGGTTTCATTCTTTGTTACCATGGGACACCACCACTAGCTTGGCAAACAATTAAAAATATCAAACAACTTTAGTTCCTACTGAAGCCTGCATATGATGTTGTCTTTTAAATATGTGTCCATTGTAATGGGTGCTGGTATTGTAACTAGCTCTCCAGAGGGAAAGAGCCGGATTTATAGTGTTTGCTGATTTCTGTGGTATAAATACTCCCACCATGGCTACCCTAAAACTACATAAAGGTTTGATAACTGGCTTGTAAAAATTATGAAAATTTGACAGTTGAGTCTGCTGATGGTATAAGCTGGCTCCAATATAACATCAAGTATAATCCTCACAATAAGCTTCAGTACTCCTATTAGTATCATTAGCGTCACATTACTGATAGCTCCATTTTTTTTATTTTAAAAATAAAAGGAGGAAAACATTAACAGACAGACAACATTTTACAAAATAGCAAAAGAACAGTACAGTCAATACAGAGTTACAAACAAAGTGGTAGGGAATTAACAATGCTTGTTGTATTACATATTGATATCTTCAAAGTGGTTTCTCATTGATAGCTCCATTTTACAGATAAGAAAGCCAAAGGCATAAAGCAACTATTTTGTTCAGGGCCATCCAATAAATGATAAAGTAGGATATGAGCCTGGATTCTGTGAAGCTAAAACTTCTATTAATTATACACACTATGGCACCTCATCAACAAATATGTGTAAGATGAAACACTATAGTTAAATATATATATAATATACACATTATATATATGTGTATATAATATATGCATATATATTATGTATATGTATTTAATATGTTATATACTGAATTGGGAAACATTTAGCCTTAGACAGCTCTGGTATCTTGGGTTCCTATGTAAGCAAACTGGATCACAATGGGAACTATAAAATGAGCCTTAAGTTTAACCGATCAGAAATATCAACTAACATCTAACTAAGGACTTCTCATTTTAACCAATAAAATACATATTTTTCATCTTGTTTCTGCAAACACTCTATAAAAGCTTCCCCCTCCCTAACTCCAGGGAAATGCGGAGGCCGTGTTGTCTGGTGCTGCCTAATTCATAGATCCTATCTTCTAAAATAAATTCTTCAAAATTTTAATGTGTTTAAATTTATTGTTTAACAATATTAAAATTTTTACTTGAATCTTTCCAGATGAAAGTTTCTAGGCTCTGATATCCTTCACATTGGAACATGAAGGCATAGCTACCTCAGCTGTAAGAATGAAGATTTTTCTTTTTGGGTTTAAGATTTTTCTTTTTGGGTTCACTTGAAAGTTTGCTTATTATTCAATAACCAAAATTTTTCTGTGAGAACTGATAGTAACAGCAATGATTCATTGAATACTTATAATATACCACTCTACATATTTCAATTAATCCTCATAACCACCTTGTAAAATAGATCCTATAGGTTTTCCTAGTTTATATGCAAGAAACTCAAGCACAAGGGAGGTTTAAAATAGCCAGCTGTGCTCAGCGGTGCATACCTATAATTCCAGCACCTTGGGAGGCTGAAACAGGAAGATAGCAAGTTGGAGCCCAGCTTGGGGAACTTAGTGAGACTCTGTCTCAAAATAAAACATGAAAAAATAACTTTGGGTATAGCTCAGTGTGAAGGCCCTGAGTTCAATTCCCAGTACTGAAAAAAAAAATTCACACATCTAATAACTATCAGAACCAAGATTTAAACCATTGGAATATGTTTAGAGCCTGAACTCTTCACTTTCACGTTACGCTATCGAGACCCTAAAAACTGCTATTGTGGTTTAAATCTAGATTTCCCCCAAAGCCTCAGTGTGCTCATAGGTGGCGCTTTGGGGAGGGGATTGGATCATGGGGGTGGGATACACATCAGTGGATTAACTCACTGATGAGTTTATAGCCAGAGATAGTAGAGAGATATCTATAGATATCTATAGATATTAGTTATATTTTCTCACTTTTAGTATTATTGATGCTGTGGCTTTTAGGGGCCTTATAAGTCCAAGAAGCAACTGCCCCACCCAGGGCTGACTCCTAAACATAGTGAACAACATATTTGGGAGTATTCCTTTCATATGCAAACCAGCCACTCCCTTTCTGTAGCTCTCATACACCAATCCGATATTTCCCCTGTCCTAAGTCATTCCAAGGCCAAGCACCAAACAACCAGAGGCACCCTGATAATCCAGAGCCCTCCAGAACCATTCAGATTAGCCAATCCTGGTAGTTCCCCTCCCCTATCTCACTTTCTTGCAGAAACCCCAGTGAAAACTGAGTCCGGACTCTCCCTTTGCTCCTTTCTGCCTCCTGATCAAAGCTGGTACTTCCCCATGTGGCCCTTTCCAAAGGGTTGGGGTGTGGCCCTTTCCTTTGGGAAATTTAAGTTATTCTTCTTCCAGTGGCATTGTCCTTTCTGTGTCAGTATCTGGTCAACTACATAAATCCCATAAACACAAATGACATATATGCATAGATAGATATCTATAGATTAAATATCAGCCCTGGGTGTGGCAGTCAGTGTTTGGACCTATATGCCTAAATACCTCAGCATCAACAATACCAAAAGTGAAACAATATAATTAATATAATTGGTCCCATGATAGATGACAAACAGAAAAATACAGCATCTAAAATGTACAGTTAGAATAAGATGATAGAAAGGTAATCATTTTTGGTGCAATTAAATAATACTATCAAACAAAAAGGTAGTCTTATAAATCCTACTCAGTTGCTGTTATGGCTTATACCCAGATTTCCCCTTAAATCTTCATGTTCTCATAGGTAGGGTTTTGGGGAGTGTCTAGATCACGGGTGTATGATATTGGATCAGTCTACTGATTGGTTTACCATAGTTCTGGATGGGTAATGGACTTACTGAAGAGGGAAGACACAGCTTGGGTATGAGTAGCACTAACCAATAGGCTTGCAACCTGGATGGAATAAAAAGGGAAAGAAGTCACACTGCTTCCTGGTTTTCATGCCATGCCATAGACTGTTTTCTCCTTTGCCAGGCCCCTCTGCCATACTACCCTGCCTTGGAGCTAGCAGGTTATTGACTGAAACTTCTGCAAACTGTGACCCAAAATAAACGTTTCCTCTTTTGACTTGTGGGTGTCAGAGGTTTTGTTCCAGCAACAAGAAAGTAAGACGTTGTTATAGAAATGAGTGTAATGTAAATGTTTATATAAATACTAGATATTGAACAATGCCTGATATTGCAAAGTCAAGAACATACAATGCAATATTTATGATGATACAGGTATGGCAGCCTACATTTGGCAAAGGAGCAATATGACAAATGATTAGGTTGTTCTTATTACGGGGGGAGTGAGAATCACACAAATGCAATGGAATAAAGAATGTTGACTTCTAAGAGACCTTTCATGGACTGTAATTACAATGACTGTCTTTTTATTATAATGCAGTATATGCAGCAGTTATTTCATACAAAAAGACATTCTTAGAGCTTTTATCATTAAATGTTGTTCTTGAATAAAAGGACTTACTTTTTCATTTAAAGAACAGATTGCCTTCCTCAAGAAACTAGATGTGGCTAAAGCATTCTTCATACTTGAACATAAAGAAGGAAATATATTCAAAGCTCATTGCAGCAGTGATTGCAATAAATTAATAGAACAGCCCTAATGTAGCTCAGTAAAGGAATGTGTAAAGGAGGCCCTATCCAGACATTAAAATAAATAAATTAAATCTGTGTATTCACATTGGAAAAATAAAAAATATAACATTGAATGAAAATTGCAGAAATATTATGTATTATAAGAAATAATTTAACGTCCACAAAACAATACTATATATTACTTATACATCCAATCATATGCAATACAAGTAGGCAAACTGTGGATTGGCTATACCCCAAATTCAATACAATGTTCTTCATGAAAGGGTGAGACATGAGGATAGAATAGCCGGGAGCTTTACCTATAGATATAATTTTCTTATTAAATTATTTCACTGAGATAATAAAACAACAATTTTATTACTTAATTTTAATGATTAAACGAAAATTAAATTGAAGCAAATATTAAATAATTGGGTTGTGTTTGCTTTTTAGGGGAAAACACAAAAGTAGGGAATTTTTAAGAGCCTCATTTTGGGAAGCTAGCTTATGGGAGCGTCTTATATTATTTATTGTACTTTTCAAAAAATTTAATTAAAAACTACAAGCAAAACAAGAAAATATATTAGGTCTATCTACAAAGAATGAATTGCTTTGGGTATTATAAATTATTAGAGTAAGTAATGCATACAATAATTTGGAAAGTTAATAAGCATTTCTAAACAGTGGTCAGTTTTGATTTTGATAAATTTAAAGTGTTAATGGAAAAAACAAAAGAAATCAAAGGGAAAGAAAATAAAATAAAACTCAATTAAAATATACACTATATATCTTTAAGTGCAAAATGATCTTTAGTCCAATGCACTATCATTTTATGAGTCACTAAAGGGACAAGGTGGGGAGCAACACTGCCGACTATGACTTTTAAATGTCATCAATCTAAGTCGGGCATGGTGGTGCATGCCTGTAATCCCAGCACTAAGGAGGCTGAGGCAGGAGGACCGTTGTGAGTGGGAGGCCACCCTGGGCTACAAAGTGAGTTCAAGGCCAGCCTGAACTGTGTAGTGAAACCCTGTCTCAAAAAGGAAAAAAAAGTCATCAAACGAATGTTTATCAATCAATCAAATCAAATATGAAGGGGCTGGGGATTTAGCTCAGCGGCAAAAGCGCCTGCCTGGCAAGTGCAAGGTTGTGAGTTCGGTTCCCGGTACCGGAGAAAAACCAAAAAGAATAAAAAATAAATAAAAAATCAAATATGAATCCATATTATGTAGATGATCAAACATGAAGTAAAATAAAGTGCATACACTAATTAGCAAAGCACAGTAAACTAGTATTCTGGATCTTTCTACCACAAATGAACAAACAAGGAGTGCATAGCAACTTGACAAGAAAAACTTCTTAAAACTCTTTCATGAAAGAGGATGTAAGTAAATGGCAGGATATACCACCTGTGCAGGTGGGATTACTTAATATCGTAAAGAATCCATTTCCTCTCATTAACCAAGCCAAATGAAAATTTCAGGGAAGGTTTTTAAGGGACCTGAAATTTTTAATTTAAAGTTTACATGGAAAAATAAAAGCTTAAGTAAAGAAATTTTGGCAAAGAAGAGGAAAAAGAGGGCATATCAGTAGGAAATGTATTCAGACACAAAAACCAGAGAATGCTACTACACTCCTATAGACATAAGATTGACTCAGGCAACAAACCCAGAAGCCAGATGGGACTGAGGGTGACAGGTAACCAATGTGACAGAAGTCCTTCCAGTTTTCTTGGCCTGCCATCCTCTGGTATGTGGACTTTATCTGCATCTTAGTATTATTCCTCCAAGCCTCATGTCTATATTCTAGACATTTATAAAGTATGGGGATCATAAAGGGGGAAAGGAGAAGAAATGAATGGTTTTCTACGGAGATCATTTCCTTTTTGCCCTGGCAAAAGTTTCCTTCATCTATTGTGCATAACCATGACCAACTCTATCACAAAAAAAAAAAAAAAAAAATTGTGAAAATAAATATTTGAGGGCAACACATTGCTGTCCCAAATAAAATTGGAATTCTGTTAGTAAAACAGAAAAGGGGATTGGATGTTTAAAACATAATTAGGACAGTCTGCTTTAAGGAAGGACTTAGTTTTCTAGAAATAAGTAAGTAACCAAAAAAATCAATGTACACAGGGCACAATCCAGACAAACTGACAATGGAATAAAGTAGGATAGAGCAGGGAAGGATACAGGATGGAGTAGAATAGGATAGACAACCCAAAATACACACATGTATACATAGGAATTTGTTATTTGATAGAGACTCTCACACAAGTCAACAGGAAAAGGATAGATTATTTAACATATGGTATTTGAAAAATTGCCCCATTTCATACACAGAAAAATAAAGTTGATGTGTTGTCCTCCATAGAAGATGACTTCCAAACAGAGAAAAGACTTAAATGTGAATGATAAACTACACAGTGATTAGCAGAATGAATACACCTATACTACTTGGGCCTGGGAAAGGACTTCTTAAGATCCCCCAAGAGGATTAAAAATAGATGGTGAATTCATACAAATGATACAATAGAAAGATTTAGAGTTGGGTGATCATTGAAGAGGAGATATTTTCAAAATTAAAAAATTGATGAGAGATTAATATTTAGTAGCACTGTCCCAAAGAACTTTCTGTGATGCTGGAAATGTTCCCTATCTCTAGTCTCCAAAATTGTGGTCTGATACAGTTTGGTCCCCCAAATGCCTCTGTGTTGAAGGCTCACCCTTAGCAGTGCTCTTAGCAAGTGGCAGAGCCCTTAGGACATAGGGACAGTGGAAAGAAGTTAGGCCATTGGATTGGGCCCTGAAGGGTGACACTGAGACCCCTCTCCTCCCCTGCCATCTTGAGGGAGCAGCCTGTCCTACCATCTGTCCCCCACCATGATGCTCTGCCTTGCCACAAGCCCAAAAGCAATAGGTGAACCATAAAACCTCTGGAATCATAAGCCCAAATCAACCTTCCTTCCTATAAAGTTGATGCACCTCAGTTGTTTGTCATAGCAACAGAAAGCTAAATAACATATAGCCACATTATGATACCGAGCATTTGAATTGGAGATAGTGCAACTGAAAAGCTGAATTTTAAAATTTTAATTGATATTAATATTAATTTAAATTTAAATAGCCATAAATGACTAGTGGGTACCATATTGGGCAGTGCAAAACTACTCAAATCACTCTAGGATATCAACAAGAAAAAATGTAAGCTTGTTCAGTAGAAAAATAAATCAAGAGTAATCAGGTTGATAGAAGGGGAAACCTAAATACCTAGCAATTATATGAAAAGATCTGAAATCACAAATTATTAGAAAAGCACAAGTTAAACTGAGGACAGCACTGTTACAAGTTTGAAAGTCATATAATATCCAGTATTAGTGAGGATGTGGGAAAGAACCATCCTCATTTACTATTCAATCCTCATTTGTGATAGAAGATCCAGAACACTGTAGACTCTACAGCCATTCTAAAAACAACAGTCTGGTGAAATCAAGTATGTATAGATCAAATGACCAATCTGTCCATGCCACCTCTTGGAACTACTCACACGGATCATCAAGAAGGTGCACATACAAAGATGTCATCATAACACTGTGTAAGACAGGAGAGATTTAGAGTTGATGTGAAGTTCATCACTCTGGAAATAGAGAAGTGAAATATAACAGAACTATACTATGGAATACTCCGCTGCTGTCAGAAAGAATGAATCAGGCTAGGTGTGGTAGTGTACGTTTGTAATCTCACCACTCTGGGAGGATGAGGCACGAGGATCACAAGTTCAAGCCCAGCATGGGCAACTTAGCAAGACCTTGTTTCAAAATAAAAGATAAATAGGGCTGGTGATTGAGCTCAGTGCAAAGCCCCTGGGTACTAAAAGAGAATGAATGAAGGAAAGGAGGGAGGGAGGAAGGGGAGCTTTGTACAACAATGGGTACAGCTTAAAAATCTAACAAATGATGAAAAAGATAAGAAATCTATTTGAAATATGTAGTGTAATCCTAGTTGCATCAGGGTTCATTATAGGAACAAATTTAATATAATATATATAAGAGATTTACAAGGTAGACTTTCTATGGCTGCCTGCAGAGTCAAGGGTGGAAGAATGTAAAAGGGCTCTGTAAGCTGAAGCTCCAGAGGACTCAACCAAAAGTCAAAGGCCTGGAGCTCACTACAGAGTCCTGTGCAAGTCTGTGTCCAGAAGCCAAAGGGTCTGTCTGCACTGGAAGCCTGGAAATGGATGTCAAAGGCGATTGCAAAGAAACAGAAGAAAGACCTCCTTCTTTCCCTTTTCATTCCATCCAGGCTGCAAGCCCATTGGCTGGTGCCACTCACACCCGACGGGGGCCGGGGGGGGCGGTGTCTTCCCTCCTCAGTAAATCAGTCATCCAGATACACCTAGAACAACTGTGCTAAACTAGTTTGTTAGGCATTTCTTGTTCAAGTTGACACTACATTTGACTATTGCACTATTAATGCAAGTTTTCAACTTCAATTCACAAAGAACAGTACCATATTTTTCAAAGATGCTTACAGATCCAAAGATATACACTGAACGTGTTACTCTTGGGGCCTATGAAATAGAGTGAAAAGGGCGTGGGAGCAGGGATGAAGGGGAAGGAGAGAGAAAGCTAATGTAAAGCACAATCTATGCCACAAGTGACAAAATTCTCTTAAACTTAATCCTGTATATCTGATGTCTACATGGGGGAGAGGAAAACATGGCCTTGTACCAGAAATTCCTGGATCTTCTTCTAATCATGCTGCAGTTTCCTTGACATTGTGCATATTTCTTGGGCGAGATAGAAGTATGCTCTGTGTTCCGTTGCCTCTTTCATGTCAGCGCTTGCTTTAAACATAAGCATGTTTACAATTCATCACACTGGGCTCTGCTACTTTCTATAAACTCCACCAGCTGCTATTGCTTTTGTACAACAGACTATTTTATGTTCCATGGAAGCTATTTCCCTAAAAACATAATGCTTTTGTCAAATTTGTGTTGCAGAAAGTGTCCGAATGTTGAACCGAAGCTGTTAGAACTGAAGAGCAAAGGAGCCAAGAGGGACTGAGCTTGTGATGATCCACAGGAAGTCCCGGTGCTGGTCTGGGCAGACGTTAGATACTGCTCTTCACACAGGGTCCTCGGCTGTACATACCATTCAACCCTCTGTGTCTGAAATGATTGCAGTAGTGTGTGCTGCCCTGGGATTTTATTCCTATAGC
Source organism: Chinchilla lanigera (assembly GCF_000276665.1). Taxonomy (NCBI): domain Eukaryota; kingdom Metazoa; phylum Chordata; class Mammalia; order Rodentia; family Chinchillidae; genus Chinchilla; species Chinchilla lanigera. The sequence continues at coordinate 2,526,579 of NW_004955449.1, forward strand.
AGATCGGAAGCGTTTCAGATTTTCACCCTCTTCTTTCTTCTTTTATGTCACCTTTTCAATTGTGCAAGAATGGGCTTTTTTTTATGTAGAAATTGATCATGCGCTTTCACAAATGGAAAAGTATTTAAACTAGGAATGAAAGTGATGGGATATTTATGTTTTACCACCCTTTCCTTAAGTTACTATCAATGATGTCTTTGTAAATTACTTTCTCATTTTTTAATTGATTTCTTAAGTAAATTAGTGACTTACCCCAAAAATAAAGTGTGACAGCCAGGTATAGGGGCACATGCCTGTAATCCCAGCACCTGAGAGGCTGAGGCAGGAGGATCGCCATGAGTTTGAGGCCAGCTTGGACTGCATAGCGAGACTCTGTCTCAAAAATTTTTTTTTAAAAATGTGACAATTTAATTTCAAAACTATATCTTTAAATTAGGCGCAGTGGCACATAACTGTCACTTCAATTACTTGAGAGGCTAAGGCAAGAGGACTGCAAGTTCAAGGCCATCCAGGACAACTTAGCTGGTAAGTTAGACCCTGTCTCAAAATAAAATTAAAACACTGGAATGAAGTTTAATGCTACTGGGTTTGCACAGCATGCATCAAACCCTAGGTTCAATGCCCAGGATCAGAAGACTACAAGAAACAAACAAAAATATTGCTTCAAAATAACAGAAACTAATGCGTATGTGTTATCGGAACTGATTAGGCTCCAGATGTTAGAGATGAGCGTACGGAAAATGATTCCATAAAGACAATGCATATACGGTTTGTGGGGAGTCCTGGGCGCTCAGCACTCTCTTGCAGGTAAGACAAAGACTTTTCCAGAATGCCACTGTTTATTGAATTTTTAACAATTCAGGGATGTTCAGGATGTGGAGTGCACATCTGAGGCAAAAGCCCTGAAAGTGAGCAGGCCTTGAGAAGTAGAGCAAAGACATTTTAGACCTTAGATCTTGCTAATAGGGAGAACTGGCTTATCTCTGAGGTTGGCAGCTTGTTGTCCTGGAACTGGCGGGAGATCCAGTGTCCTCAGCTGTGAACTTCTTGTGCTTTCAGAGGCTGTGAATGTGAGCTTTTCCAGCGCAGCCAGAGAGCAGTGTGGTCAGCACTTTAATCCTCACACACAGCCTGGGCCCCACCAATGTGGATTTCTAATCTGCAGACAAAACCAAGTACTCTATTTCAATCCTTCATGGCTTTTCTCTTCTCCAAAATAAGTAAGCCTTTTTTGGGGGAAGGGAGGTACTGGGGATTGATTGAATCCAAGGCCACCTCACAGAACTGCATCCCTTTTTAAATTTTTTTTCAGTTTTCACCTCTATTAGCTCTGTACGTGTTTGCAGTACAATGTTTCCATTCCCTGTGTGGAGCTGACACCCGTACAAACCCCTCTCAAGTCGCTTTTCACCCCGTTTCCCCCAGCTCTCTCCCACTCCCCCATCTCTTGATCCCCTTCCCATTTGAGAAAGACCTATCTCCCTACTTCCTGTTATCTATTTTTTAATTTGCTATGTATTTATATTTTGGGTTTCTTGTATAAGAGAAACCATGTAATATTTAAGTGTGTGTGTTTGATTTATTTCATTTCACATTATGGTCTCAAGGGCTGGGGATTTAGCTCAGCGGCAAAAGCACCTGCCTGGCAAGCGTAAGGTCATGAGTTCGGTTCCCGGTACCAGAGAAAAAAAAAAAAAAAAAAAAAAAAAAAAACATTATGGTCTCAAGGTTATCCCTCTTTATAGTACTCCATTGTGTATAAATACCACGTTTCCTTTATCCAGTCATCTGTCGATGGACATAAAAGCTGCTTTCAGACAAGGTCTTACTAAATCATTAAGTTCCTCAGACTGGATTTAAACTTGCCATCCTCCTGCCTCAGCCTCCCCTAAGTACTTCTCTCAAATACTGGCAGTACTGATACATTAACAGAAATTTTAAGCAATTCACTCAACACCCTCACTATTACCATTTATCATACTATCTCTAGGCCAATGAAAAAAATTAAGTTGAAATCTAACATGTATCTGATTTAGGCTACGGAAAATTTTTGTTTGTTTATTTGTTTGTTTTGGGGTATTTTGAGACAGGATCCCACTATGTATCCCAAGCTGGGCCTCGAACTCATGATTCTCCTGCCTTAGCCTTTTGAAAAATGAATCAACTTGAAAACAAGAACATAAAGGAAATGTATTCCAAACATAGGGAGGTGCAGCAGGGACTTGGAGATGAAGCTGAAGGAGGGAGATTCTCAAACAGAAGCATGAAATGATGAGTGGACGCTTCAGACCCATCGCTGCTGGGAGGAGCAGCACGGAGGACCTGCAAACCTGCCCACAACCTACCCGGGGGTTGGACTGCGGTAATGCGGCAAGGCTGGAAAGAGGATTCGCGGAAGCGGTGAACCTGCAGGTCCGTTAGCTGGGCTGGGTGGGAAGGAGGGAAAGCAATCCGCCTCCGCTGCTCACTGAGTTTTAGACATGGTGATGAGTTACTGTGTGGCAGGCTGCTGTATTTATCAGATGCCTTGATGCTCAGTGCTGTTACAACTCCAGATCTCAGCGATGTGGAACAGTAAGTGTTTATTCTTGCTCACCCCACAGTCTGAAGCTGGGCTGGACAAGTGGTGGGGGGGTGTATTCCACACGGTCATTCAGGGATCTGGGCTGGTAGAGGTTCTTCTGTCTTTAATTACTAGCTGCCCTGGGCCTCAAGAGGCTGAATTGGGAAGAAAGAATATTTGCTTGCAACCCCCTCACCTCAAATACAATGCTTTGATTCCACTCCTGGTCCACTGGCCAGAGCCCAATCAACCTGGCTAACTGCAAAGAGGCTGGGGAATGAGGTTGTTATGGTTGATACATTGTGTCAACTTGGGGAGTCTAGAGCTTTGGCTAGGTGACTCAGCAGGAAGCCAGGGTGCTTACTTTGTATACATCCTGAACCTGTGGAAGAGGAGGGCATGGAGATTATGTGAGAGCTACATCCGCCTTAGGGGGGGGTAGCCTGTTTACAGCGTAAGGCAGGGAGAGAGGCTGCTTGCCGCCATTACGCCCTTTTGCTCTGGCTGCATTGCTGTTCGGCTGCCATTCCCCACTTTGCTCTTGTTGCTTTGCTATCTTCTGCCTTGGAGCCAGCCAAGTATGGACTGAAACCTCCACAAACTGTGAGCTAAATAAACCTTTCCTTCCTTCATTTTGGGCGTTGGGTATTTTGTCTCAGCAATGAGAGAAAAGTAACCAAGACAGAGTTCAAGCACGGGACTGGGGAATACATCACATCATCTCCAAGCCAAGACCTATGAAAACCAAAGCAAAGCACAGCCTCACATAAATAGACACAGTTCCGATACAGAAGCATTTGACTGCACCATTTTTCTAGGTTGAAGGGCATCCAAAAGCTAAGCAGTCATTTGGACATCCCACTTCTGTTTAAAAAAGCCTCAGGCTATAAGAAAGGTCATGTAATTACCAGTATTAAACCTCTCAAGTCATTCTGCTGCCACTCATGTTTTCTGAGAAAGTAAATTTTTAGCCATACACATATACTTTCATATTTTTTCTTTCAACAAAGAAAGAGCAACCAACATGAGCATGGTTGGTTATCTATCATTTTAACAAACTGCTCAAAAAGTTACTAGCTTAACAGAGCAGTAATAAGTTACTATCTCTTAGCTTCTGGTGGCCCAGAATGCAGCCACGGCTCAGTGAGAAAGGCGGAGTCTGGGATGTGGGTGGAAGCTTCCCGGTCTTGGAGAGGAGTCATCTGGAAACTTACTTACACGCGTGTCTGGAATTGGATGCTGCTGTCCGCCAGGACCTTCAGCGCCTCTTCATGTGGGCGTGGGCCGGCTTGAGTGTCCATCAGCAGAGAAGTTGGATCCCCAGGGCAAGTGTTCTGAGAGAGGCAGGAAGAAGCTTCATCCTTTCCACAGCCTGGCCTCAGAAGTGCTACCTCTCTCTGCCACACCCGGAAAGTCAGTTTGTCACAACCGCCTACCTGATCCAAGGAAGAAGACTCGAGATCCCATCTCTCAGGAAAAGAAGTGTTAGCCACACCACACTATGAGTGGGATGGGATGAATAAATTGGTGTGGCCAATTTTGGAAAATGCAATCTGTCACAATGGCTAGCTTGCTTTAACTCAGAAAAGCAGCTCCAGCTGCAGGCCAGCTTGGGTGCCCAACACCATTCCTTCAGAGTAGGGGGCCTGCGAGGACCACTATTCTGAAACGATAGATGAAACGATTGACTAAATTGTTACTGCTCTCTAAGTTATCAATGAAAAGACCTCTTCTTCCTCGGGGTTCCTGCTCTTTGGAGGTAATCATCGGGAAACATACTAGGGATAAAGTAACTCTGGCATGGCTAGATAATTAAGGACTGTGGGTTACAGGTAACAACTGAAGTCACAGTAGTTTAAGTAGACAAGAATTCATTGTCTCATGAATCTGAAAAGCCCAGGGCTTCAGATGGATTCAATCCATGGGCTTCAGGTCTCCCTCTGCTCCTCCCTCTCTGTTTCTTGGCTCTGCTTTCCGCTGCTCTGGTTTACTCCCAAGGCAGGCTCTCTGCTTGTGGTGGCAAGGATGGGTCTCCAGCATCTCCACCCAAAGGCCTCCTTGCTTGTGACCTCAGGAGAAAAACTTTCCCCAATCTATCTCTTCATCCCCAGTAATCCCTAAGAAGGGTTCTAGACCTTCGGAGGTCAGATGTCTGCCACCACCCCCAAAAGTCCAGTCCCCACCCAAATGGATGGGGAACCTTGATTGGCCAGTCTGAACCACATCCTGGAGAGCGAGGAAGATGAGGTCTTATGATTAGCAGCTCCAGGGACTGTGGGCGGAGCACAGTGAGAAGTGAGTAGAAGGGAAGTAGAAGGTAGGAGGAAGTAGTTGTAAAAACCACAGGCATCACCACAGCCAGGATAAGCCTACTTCCCCATCAACCTTGGGTCCAGAATCTTGGTAGAGCTGAAAAGAAGAAAAATCAGCTGAATCTCAAGTAAGGACTGGTGGATGGGCAACTTCCGGTGCTCTTCGGCTATGAAGTGGAATAACTAAACTCTTCCCACTTAGAAGTGTAGAATGTCACATTTCTAAAACGTCTACATCTTCACTGCTGTTTTATCAAACAGTGCAGATTCACCTCCATCTTTAGCCTAAACTGAGGTTTGTGGGTCTCCTGGGGGAAAGCTAAGTTTAGTGTAAAATCTATCTTAAATCACGCAGGAAAAATGAACTGCCTTAGCAAATCCTGTTGGGACATGATTTATGACTCCTTGCTTCGATTTTTATTACTACATAACTTTTATTAGTGCTTCCATTAATATTGCTAGTCATGAGCCATAAAATTGACTCTCAGTGTATACACTAAATTTTTTTCTGAATCACTAGTTTTTCTGTAAATCATGTAAAGCATTTTGTATAAGAAATGACAACTCACTCAGTTTTGGTCTTGCACTTGCCTTTTCTGAGAGTAGAACCATGGCTTCTCAGGTGGCAGGCACTCTTCGAGGTTGCCTTCTCTCTCTTTCTCTGTGTGTGGGGTGTGGGCACCCCACAAATTCAGTGGAGTGAATTAACCTCCTCTGTGACATCACACTGCTGGTAAATTTAGGACCTCACAACATCCAGGGGGTTTTGTTTGCTGCTGAGATAAAGTCTAATTTTCAGCACTTTGTCCTGACTTTTTCCTTTTGAGCACCCCAGAATTAGCCTACACAGGATGAGTCCTAAACCTCTCATTTCCAGATCTCCATGGGTTCCCAAAGCTTTTCTTCTCCAGATTTCATGTTCCCAGTTCTGTTCAACTTTACCTGTGGGTCAGTTTCCAGCGCCACCTTGATTTTGCCACTTGGTTTCGACCCTATAACAGTTCCTTTGGGTGTGGTTGTGCATTGTACTACAAGTCTTCTGGCCTACAGTACTACAAATCTTTTCTGCTTCCTAGTTTTTCTTCTTGTTCATAATGATATCTCAGGAGACCGTCATCTTATTTGCTGAAGTCTGTATGTCTTATTTCAACTTGGCCTTGTTTGGCCAAGACAAGCTATAAAAAAATAGATAGAAGGAAAGAAGGAAGGAAGGAAAGGAAGGAGGGAGGGAG
>NW_004955449.1:2532785-2558410 GCF_000276665.1 Chinchilla lanigera
GGAGGTTTCAATGTGAAACAATGTTTAAATAGATGTGTGATGTGTTTACGTCTCTTCTGCCTGAAAATATTATTGAGATGGATTTTATATCTGACTGGAGAACACTTCCTCTACTTGGTATTGTAAAGACAAAGGTATGTATGTCTGCCCTCTGGTCATTACTTTTTGGGGCATACTGAGTGGAAACCTATGGAATTGCTGGAGCCCACACAGGTTGTTAATTTGAAAGAGTATCGCGTGGATCCTAGTGGACAAAAAGAGAGCAGCACTTTATTGGCGACTTGTTAAGAGGTGGAATGCTGGCACAAATTGTACAAAGCCCCAAGCAGCCCAGGGGAAGGAGGAATGGTTCATGGAAACCAACCGTGGATTATCAAGACCCAAATAAAGCAGTGTAGCCTACACCTGAGCGGTCCCTGACATGGTTTTAACAGTGCAAAGAATGAAAAGGCAAAGGAGACTTGGTACTCAGTGATTGATATTGCAGATGCTTTTATCTTGATCATCATGTCAAAAAAGCACCGTCAGTCTGCCTCCATGTGGGAAGAATCCCAATTTACATTTATTGTATTACTACATTTTTTTTTGTGATACTAGAGGTTGAACCCAGGGATGCTCTACCACTGAACTATGACCCTCCCCCTTTTACATTCTGAGACAGAGTCCCTCTAAGTTGCCGAGGCCTGCCTCAAATTTGCAATTCTTCTGCCTCAGCTTCATAGAGTGCTGGGATTACAGGTGTGCATCACCATGCCTGGCTACCATAAGATCATTTGAATTCATGAGCTTACTAGTGTGATGAGACACCATGTTGATGATAGTGTGGTAACACAGGATACAGAAGAACAACCCAGGACTGGCTGAAATGCAACAGAGACACCTATGACTAACAGAGCCTGGCTGGCAAATCCAGCAAGAATCCTGAAGCCCACCCAACAGTGACAGTCTTAGGAATAACCAGGGTGGGAGCCAAGGTAAGGAAAAATAGACAGCTGCCTTTGTCTACCCTGGAGCTATGTATAAAGCACAGGGCCTAGCTGGGCTGTCTGGATCTGAAGGACACATGTTCCACATCTGGAACTCTTGCTAGCTCCTACCCGTTGGAACAAACTAGAGGAAGGCTGTATTTGAATGGGAGCCTTCACAAAGCAAGCTGTTTCTGAACTGCAAACAGTGATGGCTGGGTCAGTTATGATCTGTACTGCAATATGGTTTTGGAAATAGCTGCACCTCACATGTCTATAAACCCAAGATAATGGCAAAAGCCTACGAGTGCTGCTTAGTAGTGATACTGGGATTTCAGGCCAGAAAATTTTCAGATGGGGTCAATTAAAAGATAATTACTGTCTTACTCTTTGGGGGGATTAATTAAACTGGCCACTTCAATAGAAGGACATCATCTGATCTGAAATCTGCAATACTTAGGATGTCTCAGGTGGTATTAGGGGAATCTCTAGTGGGGAAGCCATCGCCAGGAGGAGCAAGCTGTGTAATACAGTGGAAATGGGCCATGCAGGACTGTGCAGATGGAGGGACACAGGGATGATCTTATATTCACGAGCAGGTAGCCTCCTTTTCTCTGGGACCAATTTTGGAACCATCTGAGTTCGCCTCCTAGTGAGACCTTAATAGCATCCTCTAAAGGATAGCTCTCAACTGACCAGCATGAAGTTGCCTGGTTTAATCTGAGTTGCTGGCCAGCTGTCCTTCCACCCCACTCCGGAGGGCACACTGTTGGCACCGCCGCCTTGTGTGCACACAGCAATGTGCAGCCGTGTGCACCTTGTGTTTTGTGGTCAGCAAGCCTGAGACAGGCCCCTAGGGAGAAATGCACAGTCTCCTTATCACTCATTTCCCAGACTGAACAGTTAACAAAGGCAGTACTCAAGGGAAGGGATGCTGAAAGAATATGGAGGAAGTAAAGTTTGCAGCATCCTGGGACACATGTGATAAATAAGTCACGCAGTGGCCTCTGACACGAAGAAGAGTTGAGCTGCTAACCGAGCAGCAGGATGTCAGGAATGCTAAACAGAAGCAGGATGTGGAGAGCGGTGTCATTAGACACAAAGAGATCCAGCTCTACTCCTTTTCCATTTCCACTCATCAAAATAGAGTTTGGCTTTGCAGATCCAATAAGCAGCAGTTAGAAAGTTCCAGTTGTCTTTGAGCATGACTGCTTACTGTATTACAAACCTGCCAGCCCTATTTTCTGGCCCCTATTTTTGCATGATTCATAATGATATCTCAAAAGACCATCAAATTATCTGATGAAGTCCAGATACTTATTTCAATAGCCTTGGACCAAGATGAACTATCAAGGAGAAAGAGAAAGAAGAAAGGAAAGCAGGAAGGAAGGGAGGAAGGGAGGGAGGAAGAAAGGAAGGAAGGAAGGAAAGAGAAAGGAACAAAAAAGAGAAAAGAAGAACAGAAAAGAAAAAGAAGCAAGGTACGTTTTCCCCAGGAACTCTTCCTCTGAGGAACATTAAGCTTGCAGTCTACATTTGCAATACCGTCTTTCTTTGTTCTTACAAAAATGCCAGGTTCCCCTGACTCTGATCATCTGATCCTTGTCCCTTTTCCAGGACCCATCAAAGCCTGTTCCAAGTTCCCACTAATCCTACCCCCAGGTCCTGTTAGCATCCTCCACTGTAACTGTGGTGGGATAATATTTTGAGATGTAACCGAAGATTTCGTCTCTGAATCTCTTTATCCTTTATTCATTTAGTCGACACATTTATTGCCTCAGGGAAAGGATTTTACAGTAGAAAAGCAAAGACAATGATTTTTAAGTTTCTAAACCATGTGCCTTTGGACCTGAACAAAACCCAAGGCCCAGAGGGAACTCAAGTCATAAAAAATATACAGGATAAAGCATTCTCAGCAGCACCATCTGTTTCCCCTGACTCTCACACTCCTGCTTCTCGTCATCTCCAAACCCGGTCTGCTGAGCATGTGAATTTGCTCAGATTGCAGAGGGCAGGGGAGAAACACCTGCTGTGTTGGAAAATCCAAGCACAGGAGAGACCATGGGCAGGTCTGAGAACAGGGCTGGGCTTCAGGAGCACAGAATGAGCAAAAGTGTGGGGGACGCACAACTAGTGGTGGAGACAAACTCATGCGTCCCAGCTCCCTGCCATCTTGGGGAATGGCAAAATTATCTCCTACAGACCCGAGAGAAGCATGGAAGTGTGAAAATAGTGTGAAGATGGGGGCTTAAAGACACGCACTTTTTTTATGTGTGTGTGTTTTTTAGACAAGGTCTCACTATGTAGCCCAAGTTGGTCTCAGATTTGTGACAATCCTCCTGCCTCAGCTTTGCGAATGCTGGGATTACAGGTGTGCAACTACATCCCGCTGCCCTGCATTCCTTCTTGAAGTGGGCACTGACACTTCATCCAGGTTCCCTCATTAGGCTGTGGGATTTCAGCAAAAATCTGTAGTCGCCTCACCCACAGTTAAGTTTCTCCTGGGGGAATAAGTGGTTCTGCCTTCCCACCTCCACTCACCGCAGCCCCTGAGCTGCAGGATTGGAGGAATCCTCAGCCACAGCCTCGGAGCAAGAAGCTTCCTGCTCTGCTCTGTCCTGCTGTTTTCCCTTCTTTCCGGTGTAGCTCCTGTGAACCCCTGAACAAGTTTTCTCACTTCTCCACGTCCTCCTGTTTCTAGGGCATCTATTCTAAGACATCTGCACACCCGAGTTGAAATGTGAGGATTCCTAATCCTGCCTCAACCTAACCTTTCAGATGCAGAGAGAAATTTTCATACCTTTTTCTTCATTCGATTTTTGGCTTCTGCTCTTTGATACCAATTTTACTTCTGCCCTTTCCTAGCTGATAATGATTAGGAAAGGGAGGCAGTTGAAATGAGTGGAATGTTTTAGCCTTTTCTGTACTGTTTCTTACCATCTTTATTTAAACGATGGACTGATGTCACCTTGGCCATCTTCTGTTGAGTAAATTATAGAGAACATTTTACTTAGCCTTTAGTGGTGTTCAGAATCTCATTCTATTCTGAGGTTTTAGGTTTTCTTTTTCAGTAATGTTGTGTCTTAAGATGCACAATAACCTCAGCATCCAGAGCCAGGTGGTAGAGAGCTCTTTTCATGCCTAACTGGTTTGGCGTCTCCCTTTAGAACACAAGGGCAACATGCACCATTAGTTTTATTTGCAGATTTGGAAACCTCTGCTGAAAGAAATATAAATAGAATCTCATCTAATGTCCTGTCACACTGAGAATGATCTAAATGATTCATCGTGTGTAAATTAAATCATAGCAAGTCTGTTACAAAGGAAAACCATATAACCCCTAAAAGTATTGTGCATAATATATGGCTACTGACATGAAAAATATTATTGTAATTAAAAAGCTAAGTTGTTGAAAAATATTGACAGGCAAGCAGTTTTGTTTTCATTTTTAAAAGAATGTGTACTGTTATATATAGCTGTAGACACACATATTTTGCAAATGTCAGGAATTTTTCATAGATGTGGGAGTGGAACTGTGCACATTGGGAGGTTCAGAAGAAAATAATTTATCTCTGTTTAATACTCAAGTATGCCTTGAATTTTTAAACAGTAATGAGTTTTATGCATGAAAATGAAAGAAAACACCTTAATGACAGAGTATAATGTGTGCCATTGTGTTCTACTTTATTTCAAAGTAGCCTGTCCAAAAATACTAACCTGGAAGACAGAAAATATGAGTTCCCTTGTCTGTCCTGTCTAATGGTTAATACCACCTTAGATACAAAGATGTGTTACAGAGCAGTTTTTATTGTTTTCAAAATTATGTAATTTAAAATATTTATAAATTTAAGAAGAACATGTGCAACATGTAAGGTAATTATGTAGCACAACGAAATGCAAAACCTTCAACTCTGGGAAGCACTGTACCTGCTTTTGCCATGAGCTTTTCCTTCTCCCATCTATGTACCCATAGCCCAGGTCTGGCATTTGAAACATACTGCTTCTTTGTTCTTGAGCTTACAGAGCTGTATCATACTGTGAGTCTTCTGTGAATTGCTATCCCACTCTAAGGTATGTTCCTAAGAGCATTCATTGTCACTGCTGTATATGATTATGTTGAATAAACAGAGTACATCAAAATTCATTTATTTCTTGTCACTGGATTTGGGAGAGAGTTCCAGTCATTTTTGTTATTACAAAAGGTGCTGCTACAAGCATTCCCATCCATATGCAAGTTTCTTTGGGATGTGTGTCTAATTGGAATATTAGCTTGTAACTTATACCACTGTATAACGTTATAGGAACTACCAAATTGGATTGGAAAGAGACTGTATAAATGTATACAAGTGTGTTGGAGACCACTGCAAAGTGGCTCTGAGTAGAATTTAATATTAACCAATTGGCTTTCCATGTTTACTTGTGAGTTGTCCGAAGCTTAGGCACCTTGTCTGAAGATGAGCATTAAACTCATAGTAAATGAACTTCTATGAGTCAGTGGTCACCCCTGAGGCTGTATTGGCCTGTGAAGCTGTGATGTCTCAAAGGACAAGATAAGGCCACAGCTGAGGACATTTGGCTCCAACCCCAATTAACTTAAAGGAGACTGCAGCTGTAGGCTTCACACTCCTACAATAAATACCAGCCTAAAGATAAAATAGTTCTCCTGATTGACAAAATTTACTACTGGGAAAATTCTCCCAAGGTCCTGCTCAGATTCCTGCATTTTCTTGAGTATCCGGATCCTTTGTTTGTAAATCAAATAAATACAGGCTGCCCAGAGAAGTCTTTGTCTTAACCCAGAGAATCTCAAATTCAGTAAGAGAGTTAGATCTTCTGTAAGCCCTACAATCATTTCAATTGTCTCATTTATTTAAGCCTTTGTTGGGAGATTGCGGGCCTGATCAGCCTACAATAACTAAGGGTTATTAACCCAATACATGGGGTTGAGGGTATAGCTCAGTGGTGGAATATTTGCCTAGCACCCATGAGACCTATGAGTTCAAGACTCAGCATCACAAAAAGAAAAAATTTTATACTTGCATAACATGTGAGAGTTCCTTTTCATCTATGTGAGAAATCACATGGGCCTATATTCTCACATGTGGCATTTGTAGATTTTTCTTTTTTTAGACTGGGGATTGAATGTAGCACTGCTCTACCACTGAACCACATCCTCAGCCTTTTAAAATTTATTTTTAAATTTTGAGACAAGATCTTACTAAATTACCCAGGCTGGCCTGGACTTGCAATTCTCCTACCTCAGCCTTCCAAGTAGCTGGAGTTACAGGTATGTGTCACTATACCTGGCTTTTTAAGGTTTTTTATCTAAGAAACATAAAACAGTATCAGCATGTTATTAATTTGTATTCCACTGGTTACTAAGCAGGTTGCACACTTACTTATGTAAGATCTGGCCACCTCTGGTTTTTCTTTCTTGTCATGACTATTCACAGTTGTATGCCCAGTGCTTCTTAGGACTCCATAAATGTTGATAAATGAATAAACCCTGATGCAGCAATTCAGACTTAGGAGATGGACTTGTTAATTTAAGAAAGATTCTAACCACAGGGAACCAAAAGCCCTCCTTCCTTCTTGTTGTAGTTTAAGGAGTTTCATTATATAGTAAGCATAATATAAATAATAATTGATTTATAACTGATTTCTTTCATAACATTTATTTCCTAAACTGGTCATATGATTAAGATGATTTTACATGAATACTAATTATCTCTGGTGAAGTTGCATTTTGGTTCAATTATTTGGTTTAATGGTAATGATAGGGCAAGAGAGACTCCACTTTCTTTTTTTAACTCCATATTAAGAGAAGTCACTTAAGTTCACTTAAGCTGTAGTTGCCCCCATTCTTCAACCCCTCCCCTTGGTTAGTTATTAACCCACTTAAAGGCCAGCAGAGTCATAAAATGGGAACAGAACAAACAGGACAAATTGGGAAGTAGGCTAAAAGTAAACTGCAATGGTCATCTGGAATCCAGCTGTTGAACAGCTTCTAGGAAAGGTAAACCTTGTGAAACTTATGTGACGTTCTCGTAAGATTCCCAAAAATGAAGTAACAGTTACTATGGAAACCTAAAATGTACTTAAACCAAAGGTGAGACCCAGATCAGGGCAGACATCCTCTCTGGCTCCTGGTTAGAGACTGTCCATCAGCCAGCTCAATTAAGCTTTGTTCATTCCTGCTCTTTTGGTCTCTTGTGAATGCCTTCTTCATGAACTCACTGTATCATCAGTAAAAGGTTCTACACATTTTATTTATGGGTTTTTTGGTGCTGGAGATTGAATGAAGGGCCTTGTACATGCTAGACAAATATTCTACTGCTGAACTACAGCCCCTACCCCTGAAATTTTTTCTAGTAGCTGAACAATGAAATATTGCTGTTTTCTAAACACAGCATTTTTCAGGAAAAAAAGAAAATAAAACATTCCTGCTTTGAGTGAGTAGTGTCTTTGCTCTTGTCTCTGCCTTGTGTTAGCCAGATGATGTCACCATTTGAGGAGCTCCCTGCCCAACACTACTCCCTTGACAATTCACCTCTGCATTATGTTCTCGACTTACCCACACTATAAACCTTTGCCCTCCTACCTCAGCACTTTTCAGGGAATCCAACTGACTTTGCAGCAAAGGCTTGAATGACTATACTAGTTGGTAGAATTTATTTTTAGTGACAAGTGTATACATGTTTGTACAAGTATATATACCTGCAGGTGTATGGCTAGAACTCCTACAGAGAAAAACTATTAGGATATTTCTGAATCAAACTCTGGGTTGTGAGGCTGTTGACTGGAGAGTAGGAAAATGTTCCTATTGCTTTTTTTCTTCATTTATTTGTGGCAGTATTCAATGTAGAAAATCTTATATCCTAGGTTTATGATACTGATGCTAATGGCTATGATTTATTGAGTGCTATATGCCAGGAAATGTGCTAAGCATTTTACAAACATTATCTCATTTAGTTCTAGAGGTTGATGTCTAAATATTAATTCATGAATTAGTTAATTGGCTTTAAGTGTTTCAGCATAAGCCAGGAAGTGCATTAGCCCTGGATTTGGAAATTGCTATCCTAGCCATATAATGAATGTATTCATTCAAATGTTAATGTATAAAGTTGACGTTAGAAATAGAAATGTTTATGGTGTTTATTAGCTTGATGTTTATTAGGCCAGTAAAGTGTATATCATAGAAGCAATTAGGAACTTTCCAACTACATCATATGTTGAGAAAAATACTCTTTTCTCTAAAAGAAAATGCATTTTAAAAGTTGGCTTTGATAATTATGATATAGCAAATCTGCATTTGATTTATACTATTTCGATCCATGTACCTTTTCAGAAATCTGACCTATTGTTTCACAAAATGACATATAGACAGCATTGTTCTTCTATCAAGGAGAATCAAGGACCTGAAAAGTTGACTACAAGTAGAACCAGCACCATCAGATCCAATATTAGCAATTTTTAAGTTGACTAAGTGAAACTAGAGGGCTTATTTAGGTTTTTTCTGGTAACAAGTCCTCATTTCAGGCAAGCATTGTACTTCGTGGTTTTATCAGTCTCATGACAGGTTTGCTGAAACATTCCATGCTACAAAGCCTAATGGTTCATCCAGCCTTCTGTCCCACCACAGAGGTCCCTCACTGTCTCAAAACCATGTGGGCCTGGAAATAATTATTTCTTCCCCCTCCCTACTTCCCCTCTCCCCTTTCCTTCTCCTTCGTGATACTGGAGAATGAACCTAAGGCCTTCACACTGAGCTAAATCCCCAGCCCTTTTTTATTTTGAGACAGGGTCTGCTAACTCAGTAAGTTGCCCAGGCTGGGCTCAAACTTGTGACTCTCCTACCTCAGCCTCAAGTGCTGGGATTATAGGCATGCACCACCTCGCCTGGCTGGAAATTCTTTCTGGAGCAGCTTTTAAATTAGCTGAATTTCTTTCATAGCTAGAGGAATATGCATATTATCTATTTCATGTGGTTGAGTTTGGTATTTTGAGGTTTTCTACCTATTTTTAAGGGAAAGACCATTAAAAATGATGTAAGATCATTATGAAAGACTTGAGAGGAAGTTCATAAAATGCAAAGCATTTTGTATTTAGGATTTGGCTATGGACTTGTTAACCATAAATCTAAACTACTGCAGTATGCAACATTGAAGGCTCTTTTTTTTCTTTATGTCACACTAAATTTCTGATTTTTTAATTTCATACCTACCCAAAGCCCAAGAACCAAGCAAGTATGGAATCATACTAGAGTCTAGAAAATAAAACCTTTACTATGAAAATAATGCTTCATATGTATATGTTTGCTTTTTTCACGTGTGTACTAAGGGTTGAACCCAGGGCCTCTTCCATACTAAGCACACAGTCTACCCCTGAGCTATACTCCAAACTGCTATTTTTACAGCTTTTACTCAGGATTCAATAAAGAAAACAAATATTGAGGATTTCAAACAGGATATCTGATACAGAGAATGGATTACACAGATGATAGAAACTGAAGAAACACAAGAGGGAATTATGAAATCACTTGTAGATTAATAACCTCAGTGAAATGTCTCAGTCAAGCCTAGGACTGGAGAAAAAAAGTGAGACATCATATAAGGAAAACCAGGGTGCAGCAGGGTATGGTGGTTCAAGCCCGTAATCCCAACACTCTGGGAGGCTGAAGCAGGAGGACCTCAAGTTGAGCCCAGCCTGGGCAAATTAGTGAGTCCCTGTCTCAAAATAAAAAATAAAAAGGGCAAGGGATGTTACTCAGTATGAAGGCCCTGGGTTCAACTCCCAATACCAAAAAACAAAAGACCAGGGAGAAGCAAGCCCTCAGAGGGTTCTCATGAGGCCTGGGAGCACCTAAATATGCTGGATGCCTCTGGAGAAGACTCTTCTAGAAGAGCCACTGTTGGGTTCATGAACCTGAAATAATATACTGCAGAATTCACAGCAAAAAATATAGACAAACAAGGAATAATCCAGTTGAAGTTTTAAATTAAAAGCGAACACTCATGGTGACTTGTACCTGAAACACCAGGTTTAATACCAGGTTTAGGACTCTGCCAAATGGCTAATTCCACTCAGTTTGGAGGTGATACTGCAAATATAAATAGGATAATCATGCCTTCCAGTGATAAGCATTTAAGAAAATGCAGTACCCATTTGTAAAATATTCAGAAATATTTTCTTTATGTCTTTAGGTCATTTAGAATCTAAGAATTTTAGAGTGTTGTCTTTATTTAACAGAGTGCATAGCTTTGTGCCTGAGGCAGTCATACTTAAATTGCAGTAAATCAAATTCACTGCACTTAGAATGCTCCTGAGTAAGATTAATTGAAAATAGCAGAAAACCTTATTTCTTTTTGTCAACATCAGAAATACTGAGAAGAATCTCCAATAAAGGAACTTTTATTTCAGAATGTGATTGCAACCTGGAACACACATGCACAGGTCTGAGAGGCCTCTGGTGTGTTCAGAAAACAATGAAAAAGTTGGGGTTTTCATTAGGACAGAAGAAAACACTTGGTATTCTGGAGCTTGGGGGAGTGGCAAGCTGTGAATGGTGGAAGTCAAGTTACTGTAGGAAGCTGTCTTGAGGTCCTAGCCAGCAGTCCCCCACCAACCCACAGTTGCTAAGAAGGAAAGAAGACAGCCTTAAGGCCTAGAAGGGTTTTACAGTGCAGGCCTTCAGAAAATAGTAACCTACGCTGGCTTTTCCCCATAAAATGGCCTCTTAGCACTGTTCTTAGCACTGTTTTAAATGGGTGCGTTTTCATTTGCTCTATTTCCACACCTTTAGGGTAAATAAAATTTCAGATTGTGTTTGCTATGATAGTTAATGTTGGGGATGGCTCTAAGGAATGCATTGTGAGGTGATTATATTTTATTGTTGTGAGAACAGCAGAGTCTACTTACAACAAACGAAAGTGTTACTACGTCAGTGTCACTAGTTGATATAATCTTATGGGACCACACTGGAAGCTAAGTAAGTTAACCTCAGAAGTAGAGAGCAGAATAGTGGGTACCAGATGCAAGAATGGGCAGGGGGACAGGTGATAGGGTATAAACATATGTTAAATAGGAGAAAAAGCTCCAGCACTCCCTAGCACAGTGCAGTAACTACAGTTAACAAGCTATTGTACATTTCAAAACAGATAGAGGGGTAAATGTGAGATGGTGGGTATGCTAATTATTGATTGATCATTACACTTATACAGGCACTGAAATAACACTACCTATAAATATGTATGATTATTTTGGGTGAGTTAAGAATAATTTTTAAAAAGTTTTAAATTGTTATTTGTAGATAATTGTCCAAGAAATACCTTGGGGTATTATTCATTGCCTAAGTTTTAGATTTCTGGTGTCAGGTGTCCCTTATGATTCCACTGGATCCACTGCTTGTCTTTCCCTGCTGCCCCTGAACCTGTTCCCCTAGGACAGGGCCTGCTACAGCCAGACCCAGGGTCAGCCTCTACTCTGAGCCGGGCCAACCTCTTTCCTACAGCCAAAGTTTTGGGTTCACCACCACATAATGCTTTCCTGTCTTACTCCATTCCAGCAGCTGGAAAGAACACAGAGCTTGGCATGAGGTGAGAGGGTGAGGCTGCAGCGATGGCGCAACCAACACAGTGAGAGCTGGTGTCTCGGCGACAGCCTGGGAGGCCTGCTTTGGTTTACTAGAGGCCTACAGGAGTTGTAATCTTTGGCTAGTTTCAACTGCATTTTACAGAAAAGTGTGAACAGCTGGGGCTTGGAAAAGAATTATATACTATGTAACTTACCCAGTTATAGTCTCACAATTAATTGTTTGATTCTATTTCAACACTCGTAAAAAAAAAATGCAGTTATCATTTTGGACCTTTAATTTTTAGACTCAAAGTGTAAGCATGTTGATGTTAGTCTTTGGCTGGTTTAAAACACTCCTTTGAGGACAACACGCACTTTGTTTCTATACACTGATCTTTTCATATTTACCCCCTTACATAATGATGTCACTGTAGAAAAACTCTAGGGTAAGTTCCCAAGGATAATACACAAACCATGCTACAAAACTGGCATGATAAAGACACTACCACTACCTGATGGGCCCAGGATCTCCCTTTGGGGTGATGAAAATGTTTCAGAACTAGATAGAAATGGTAGGTGCACAACACTGCAGGTGTACTGAATGCTACTGAACTGTATTTTAAAATAGTTTCAGGTTATGTGAATCTTAGTAAGAATGTATTTTTTTAAGAAGCTAAGAAAAGGAAGCGCTACTGTAAATCCCTGAAAAGCTGCAAACTTTCACAGGTGTTCTGTATCACCTTTGTTGGACCAAGGAATGAATCCAACTTAATGAATGTTCTTCTGGGATGGCACTCATTACTAAACTGGGGACTTACTATACTGGATTTTGTCTCTGCCACCACTGAGCATTAAAATCGCAAAACCTGATGTTATTGCAGCCACTAACACCAGCCCTAACACTGTTTCTGTATTAGGAACATGACCTTACAACCATGAGGCCCGCTGACAGCCAGATACACATGTCAAAACTCATCCCAGCATATGGAAAACTGCACAGGACTTTGCTTCATGTTGCCAGTGCAGATGCTTTTAATTGGAAACAAGGTCATGGTCTGCATTGCAGAACCGAAGGAGACATGAGGAAGCAAGACTAGTATCACAGAGATTCACTAAAATATAGTCCACTCAAGATTGTGGGCCTCCACAAAGACAAGTACTCAGTACATCTTCCTAGCTATCTGTGTATGCTGAGATTTTAAGTTACAAGAGAGGCTGGAAGAACACTTGCCTAGCATGAGAGGCCCCAGGTTCAATCCCTCTCACTGAAGAAAAAAAAGTAATGCCAGAACCAAGCAAACTAGTAGTATTCTTTTTTTAGAGTGAAAAAATTCCTTCACTAGTATTTTTTTTTTTTTTTTTTTGGTTTTGGCTTTTCTCCGGTACCAGGAACCGAACTCACAACCTTGCACTTGCCAGGCAGGTGCTTTTGCCGCTGAGCTAAATCCCCAGCCCCTCCTTCACTAGTATTAACCATATTATTTTTAAAGTATATTGAGCTTAACTATAAAATTAATTTTGGGGGAGCCAAGCATAGTGTTGCATGTCTGTAATCCCAGCACTCTGGGAGGCTGAGGGAGGATCACAAGCTCAAACCCAGCTGGGCCAACTTAGTGACTTAGCAAGCCCTTGTTCCAAAATAAAAGATAAAATAGAAATGTAGCTTACTGCAAGGGTCCTGGTTCAATTTCTGGTACTGCAATAATACTAATTATTTGGGTCAGAAATTAATCGTAAATGATGAAAAGTACCTCCAGCAAAACCATGTTTGCAAGCCACCTAACTCGACCCTGATTATCTGTCCTTTGAAGCTTCAGAGTGTGTACAACTGAAATTGGTTCACTGGCTTGTTCTCTCAAATTAGGTATTTACAGAACCACTGTGGGACCATAAAGCTAATTGTTCTTCCTCCCTCTGGAGTTCTGCTCAGGAACTACTGGCTTCAACAATAAAGGGAATTTGTGGTGCCCATATCCTATCAAGGGGGAACAGGACAGGATGTATATTTGACAAGAAGTTTAGTTAGGACCTTCAACTGGTGTAAGTAGAGAGTAGTGCTGATTCAATTAAGGCTTTTCCTACAACTACTTCAAATTTCAAAATTATTTATAGGTTTTCAAACTCACACAACAGATCTCCATTTATGCAGTAAGTTGGTCTTTTGTGGGATGCTTGGATAATGAAAAGCTAGGATAATCCATGCAAATCCTACCTCTTTTTTTTCCAAAATACACATTAGAAATTTAAATTCCAAACAATTCTTCTATCGAAAAATTAGATTTAGTGAAAGCCAACCAGCTACAAGTTTTTGAAATTTAAGTTCCAAATAATTCTTCTACTGAAAATCCTAAGATTTAGTACAAGTTTTAAATGTTTATAGAATACTGAGCCTTATGGATGTGAGACTCCTATTTAAAAGGCATGATTTTTAAAAACCTAAATTGACTCAGTTTATTTCCCAAAGTAGTTGATTCATGTGTTTAGTTTATTGCCACACAGAAGATACTTTACAAAATAATACGGTAGACCTCCACTTTGATATCTTTATGTAAAAACTTCACAGTTTAAGAAAGTGATCATTATTAGGTATGGAGACATCAAAGGCCAGCCAGCATTTTAAATTATGGGGCAGAAGATTTTTGCTAACCCTCCCTAAAAAATGTTGGCATGTTCATTAACTGCCCAGGTCATAAAAGTCAGCATCCACTTCTTGACCTTCAACATATTTTTATATCTACCTTGGCTAACATTAATGCTGGTAGACAAAAGGGTGCATACGAGAATTTAAAAACCATTTGGGCAGCCCAGTGACTTAAAACCAACCAGGAAAAAGCTCTCCCAGAATTAATTTTGTCCATTACCACAATAACAAAGTAAAAAGATGTTAACCTTAAAAAGCCAAAGGAAAACAATTTCACTTTTCCTTTGAAAACATTTCTTAGCTCTCAACTATACAGAGAAAAACTAATTTTCTTGGGGTAGGGAAGATTATCTCATAAGTAAAAACATCAAGTTTAGTTGTACAAATATCTAATTTAGGAAAGAGTATTTTAATTCAAAGGATTCTAAAATATTTCATCCCTACAAGTTTAAAGCTAAAAAACTGTAATGCACTGAACTAATATAAGTCAAGCATTAACATATTCTATTGCTTTCCACAAAACCCATGCTAAGAAACAGCAGTAGGTGAGGGAAGATGTGTATCTTTTTCAACACTGAGTCAGATTAGATACAAAGCCCTGAGCCACTGGCAGGTCTCTGAGTCTCATGATCCTCTTCTCTTAAATGAGGGCTGGGACTAGCATCCCTTCCAAATCTACAGATTTACATACTTTTTTTTTCCCTGACAGGTATAAGAATTCTACTTTGTGGTATATGATTTGACTTTTTAAAAAACTTTACTTATTTAAGATGCAGTGTGATTTGATACACGTATAAAATGTGTAGTTTCAATGAATTTCCCCACCGTCTTAAAAGATGAGGAGTGAAGTTCACAGCCTCCTGGACTTGCCTGTGGATGATGTGATCAGCAGGGACAGCCTGGGCTCTGGCTCCACTTCTGTGTGTCTCTAGGTCACTCTGTACCACTTGCTCTTTAGCATTTTGTTTTGAAGACCAATAAAGTTATAATAATATCTCAAAGTACTTATAAATTACAAATTACTATACAAATGCAAAAGACTGTTGTAATAAACACAAGTGGAGCTTTCCCTGATAACAGAATTTGGACATTTTTAGAAAATATATGTTCTTTCTTGCCTCTTAAACTAAAAACAAGGAGACCCTTTGGCACCAAACAATTCTCCTACAGTATTTTGTTCTCTTGCTTCTAATGATGCATCTAGCTGTACCAAGTCTGAGATCAGGGGTCTAGAAATCTGACCTTTAAATAAGTGGAAACCAAAACCTAAAGATCTCTCTGTTACTTCAGAGCTGTCCACTTTAAAAGAGCAGTTCTAATCAGGCAAAAATCAGACTCACATTAGAAATGTTTTACAAATTGAGATCCCTGGGCTATAGTCCTAGAGGTTCTGATTATGTCTGGAGTGGAACCCAGAAAAATCCTACTGTTTTCAAAAGCTCCCCAGGTAATTTCAGCAATTAATTCAATTTTAGGGACTTGATGCTTTGCCTTAAATCTATTCTTTGTAATTTTAGTACCTGCTAATTTGTTCTCCTTGCACTAATCACAAGCACACTTGGAACAGACTGCCATGATCTTGCCGTAGCTCCACAGGAAGCTAGTCATTAACATCTATTTCAATCAAATTATAAAACGACTGACTGAATTCAGAACTAAGGAGGCTGGTTCTACACCTACAACTGCGCTATGCTTTACTTTCAGTTGGTCACTGATAAACATGAAAAGCATTTTATCAGTACTAAAAAAAAGATGGTAGAACTCCAAATAACAGAAAGACAGCTAACCAGCTAATAAGTATTATTTAGAAAATGTTTCTAGTAGACGTAAGTGAAACATATATATATATATATATTTTTTTTTTTTTTTTAAGTACCCACTTCTTATATAAACCCAAAGACTTCCATGGTTCTGAAGTCTACCATAAAGAATAAAGTTGACCAAACTACGGTTGTTTAAAAAATATGTTCAATTAACTGTGAAAATACACATGTAAAATAGGTGTACCCTTATCCTTTAACAGGCACAAATAGAATTCAGTTTCCATTTATTCTACTCAAAGAGTTAACTGTGAAAATGACATATGAAGTATTTGGTATAATAGAGGTGTGAACAGTATCTCCTCCAAATTTAGCATCGAAACCACACTTGGACTTTTCAGGTGTCCCAAGTGCCTCAGGTGCTGCGGAATGTTGTCATGTCCTTTGGCTCTCTGCTGGGGACACACCAGTCGTCAGCCTCGTGGTTGGTATTGTAATGCTTCCAGGCAGCTTTGTTGTATACTGGGAGTCTCTCAATTGATTCTGTTGACAGAGCCTGAAAAAATAAAGCAGGACCTCTAAGTCGGGCATTTTTAGGAATTCATTTTTTGAGAAAATATTCAATGCAAAAAGATCACTGCAAATTAAATAGTCTTGGTATCCTGTTAATCACAACACTATCTATAAACATTTTTAAGGTGTACATATTTGAATCATGTTATTTACCAAATTATGGCATTAACTCATTTGCATGTTGACTAAATTTCTTGCCTGCAGTAATTTCCAGCCAGCCTGGAAGGTGCCAGATTGAAGTTTTAACATGAGTGTATTAGATGCCTCTTAAAAGCATGAGCCAGAGCAGAAGTTACATATTTGAAAGTCAGCTAAGTACAAAGCATAAAAAATGGACATATGAACCTTAATATATGTTGACACATTTAATGATATCTACTTTAATTACTGGTAAAAATAATTTTTTTCAGTATAGTAACCTTACTTTTAAAAACTCATCTTAATATTATTAACAGCCATGTGGGATGGCACATTCCTGTTAAGCCTAGCTACTTAAGAAGCCAAAGCAGAAGACTGCAAGTCCAAGGTCAGCCTGGACAACTCAGCAAGACCTGTCTCGAAAAACAGAAAAAAGACTGAGGATGTAGCTGAGTGTGATGGTCCTGTGTTCAGCCCTCAGAACTGCAAACTTAATTAATTAATTCAGTCAGTACATATAAAACTATGTCTAAGGCATCTGGGCTTTTGCATGAATAATTCTAGACCCTGGGTTTGATCCTATTTTCTTCTGAAATTAAAGCCACTAATTTTAGTCATATAATATCTGATTGCTATATTATGCATAATTTCATACTTCCAATATATCACTACCATTAATACACTGTTCTATTTCAGCTTCCTGTACATCACTGGAAGCTGCAATAAACTACATTCCCAAGTTGGGGGTGTGGCTCTATGGCAGAGCACTTGCCTAGCACATGTAAGAGCTTGGAGTCAACCCTTAGTATTGAAAAAAAAAAAAAAAAAAAATTACATTCCTTATGATGTTCCTAAAGTCAGGACTTTTCAGTATTTCAACCTCAGACCAATCACTGGTATTCTCTGAGATGCAGAAAATATTAAACCAAAAATTTCAGTCTGATAATCCAAAGTATTATCTTTGATGTTGGTGTTAACATTTATTGTCTGCTATTTTTTTCCAAAATGGAACTAAAAATCTTTCAATTATGTGTTCTTTTTATAAACTGTTGAATTTCTTGATCTACAGGCTGGTTAAAAATGCCACATTTGGTGATAAAAATGTTGCCATTTTAAAGTTCCTCATTACTGACATGGTTAAGGAAAAACAGAAGTATTATCTACAAAGAACTTACTCTTCAGATGAATTTATTTTTTCTCAAATTCTCCAGCATTTCCTATAAAACTGGTGCCACCTAGTGGTCACACAAGCAACTAGCGTCACTAATATAGGCACCAGTTGTCTGTGGCTCACCCCACAGCTTTTCCATCCCTGTAAAATATACTGAGCCCTCCCTAAGTGCACTGAATACCACAAGTCAGTAGGCTAAGAGCTTCTGCTCCTACCAGGTAAGCTATCTGCTTACTAAGTCACCTGTGCTTGTTCCCACATCTGTTTATGCACTGACATCTGTCACTGTAATTGTAACATTTAATCAAGTACTACAATAAACAAAGCACACACACACACACACCAAAAGGGAGGGTGTGATTTTTGCATTCAAAACAATGATGAATGTTTTGGAAGGACTCATGAGGGAAAATCTGCTATCAAGACGGGCACGGTAGTGTATACCTGTAATCTCAGCTATGTGGGAGGCAGAGGGAGAAGGACTACAAGTTTGAGGTGAGTCTGGGCAACTTAGAAAATTAATGACTAGAGCTGTAGCTCAATGACAGAATGCTTGCCAAACACATACCAAGGCCCTGGGTTCAATCCTTAGAACTGCAAAACAAATATAAACAACAACCACAAAACAACTGCTGTCAAATCAATCAGAAGATATCTTTAAAAGATTATAAAAAACTCCCAAAAGATCAAACACTTGGTTATTTCTTCATTTAAAAAAAACTGAAATGGTGCATTGTAGGTACAGCTTGTGCAGGAAAGACAACATGTAGACCCCTATGCACATCAGAAGATTGGTGAATCAACATCCATTCATATGCTTCATGTTAAAATTACATATGCATGGCATATAACTTTATGATTTCTCAATTTCTCTTTCAATTACCAACCACAGTCCTGTTCATTACAGGTAAGAATGTTTCCGCAGTCAAGAAGATCAACTGCCAAAACAAGGAAGATCCCCTGTAAATGTTTTTGTATTCAAACAGCATAAGTAGAGTAAAATTTCTTTATAATTAAATTTGGCACTTTTTGTTATCACTGAAAGAAATTTGGTTAAATCAAGGAGACCAGTTATTACCTTAATGTAGATAACAGCATCTGTGCCATAGCCCTCCAAGGAATACAGCTTCAGGTCCCCCTGGAAGTACTGAGCATACAGACGCGATATGGGCAACCCATAACCAAAACCGGCCTGTTTGATGAGAAAAACAAGACCCTACTCAGCCACACACTGAAATACTTTTCTAATTAAGATAAATCCAGCTAGGGTTCTCCCCAGGGCTATCTGATCCTGCATGTGAGAGATCTGCTAACATGTAAATGTTAATAACGATTAAGCTGAAGCTTAGCTGAATACAGTAACTGATCCGTATGGTTATGTAAAACTCTTCATTCTTTCTATAACATGACTTCTGGTAGTTTAGAAAAAGCAGATTGCTTTTCTTCACTGGTCTGCTCTAGGGTATCCTTTCGGTAACATTATATAAAATATATTCTCTTTTTAGGAGCAAGAGTAGAAAAAGCTTTTTTTGTAACCTTAATAAATGTATCTCATGACTTTACACTATGTATTCCTAGCCTGTGTCCTGAACCAGAAGTAATCTACCATAGGTCTACTTTCTTAATTCTCATTGACAGGTCACTTCCTTGCTTAAAAATCTTCAAAGCATACCACCACTCCTACTCTCCCAACTCACTTCCTTAGTGATAAAAAACCAAGCTTCTAAAAAGAGCTCTCAAGACTTGATAAGATCAACTGCCTGCCTCCCACTTTCCCACCTACTAGAACCGTATTACCCACCCTTAAGTTCCTTAAACACATCACTTCTGTCTGTCGTCTTCATCCTGTCCCCAGTTGTGTGAAATGACCTCTTCCCAGATAAATTCTACTTTAAGCTCTTTAATATAAAACAAAACATAAGAATGAAGGTAAAAAGATTTCTATTACCAAGTCATATGGTTAGTGACAGTCCACACATCATTTTTGGAGTTTATATGGACTTAGCAATCAGTGCGTTATTAACAAACCTACAAGCTGGCTTTACCTTCCACTAGCTCTTGCTCAACTTTTCTAACCCGTGTTTCTATTTGTCCTCCAAGTTAACTATCCAGATTCCACACTGCTCCCTGCCCAGGGGGGCTGAGATGAATGGATTGATTATGTCAATGGATTCCCATGCCATCAGCTTCCTGAGGGTCTTGCCACTGAGGAAGCCCACAGAGGCCAAAGAAAAACAAGGCAGGTGTTCATTACCCAGGTTCCTGTGGAAATTTTCCTGCTTCTAGGTTATGTTCACTTTGTCTTCTCCTCATCCCTTTAATTCAGGCTTGTTATGTTACATCCAGATGTTCCCTAAGAGCCTCATGGGCTCATACATGGGACTTTTGGAAAGTGATTGGAAGTGACTGGATTAGGGGAGTTTACAGCTCACTGGCTGTTAGATGGGATCTGGTTGGAAAAGGTGATCTCTGGGAGTGTGTCCCAAACAGGTTTATCTCCCTCCTATTCCTCTTCTGACTGCACTTTCTGTTCTTTGTGACTACCATGCCCCTCTGCTATGCTGCCCTGCCTTGCACCCAGCTGACAGGACTGAAACCTCTGCAAACTGTGAATAAACCCTTTCTCCTTTAAGTTGCAGGTATCAGGAGTTTTGTCCCAGCAGTGAGGAAAGTGGCTAAGACAAGACTGGTGACATTTTTGCAGTAAAGAAGGCTATTTACAAAGAGACTAATCATGTGTAAGTGTGGATTAGGACAGTACAGGAACCCCGTCTCCCTGTAAGTAAGCCTTCCTTGAACTATCACAATTTGCACGTTACACTCATCTCCTCTTGAGGCTCTGCCTGAAACATTAACTGGTTCCAGAAGTGGCCCTAAGCAAATTGCATGAGCAGGTGATACCTGACCTGCTTTTTCACTGTCTACTGACCACACCTGAGGACTCATAGGACTTCATCTATGAATAGTTAATAGAAAAGAAAACAGCCTATGTGCTGGTACCAGCCCTACTCACCACAAACCTCTGAGGGGCACGGGCAGGCCTGAAAGACAGGTGAGAGTAAACCCTACCAGCTCGGGCAGTGGCAATAGGCTGGCTGGTTGAGGAACAAAAGCGGTAACTGACGAACAGGACAGTTCTGCTCTTTGTGTCTACCACGCCCCTGTGCTACGCTGCCCTGCCCTGGAAGACAGACATGTGGGTGCTCCTCTCTGAACAGGTTTTGTATTTCAAGATGTTCTTCCATGCAGATACCCACCAGAAGGCATCCATGTAGAGGAAGCACCAATAACCTCGTGGCCACTCCTGCATTTAACAGGCATCCTCTCTCCAGCTGCCCAGTGCTTGCTGAATGGGTCCACGTACAAAGTGGTCATGGCAGCAGGAAGGAGGCTCTGCAAGAACCTAACAGTCTCACTCTGGCCAAGGCTACACAGACATTTAGGGGAGCCTCTCCTATGTCCATCCTCTATTTCCTTAAAAATTCACATAAATCCTGTACCCTAAAACAATAATGATATGGTATTTACTATGAGCTAGGTACGATAAAAAGCATTTCTACATATATTAACTCCTTTAATTCTTACAATAACTCCATTCTTCAAGTTAGGGAAATAGTGAAGTCAATAACTGGTTCACAAAGCCATACACCTCTCTGATGTGTTGGAATCAGGAATGAAAATAGCTTAGATTCCAGAGCATGGAGGACTAGTCCCCTATGTTACTCTCCACACAAATTCTTCAGTATGTTTCCTACTAACCCAGCATCTCCCTTCTCTCCCCCTACTTCTTACAGTAAAACTAAAATTCTAAAAAGATGCCTGTGTTTATCATTCATCTGCCCTACGGCATACACATACCCACTCATGGGAGCTACACATCCCACATGGAGAAGCACATTCCTCAATCATTTCAAAAGTTTGCTGAGATGAGATCCCCGTAGTGTTTTCAGTGTCACAAGGAAAACTATCAGAATAAAGTCCTTCTGGTAACTTCCTAGAAAGGGGTCTAAAATAGATCCTTCATATACCATATTTCATCAGGGTACAGCTTGCCACCAGTGAATATGCCAAAAGTTGCAAAGCCTGAAAGAACAGAGTTCTTCTAGAATTAAAAGACAAACTTTGGCAAAGTGCTACTTTGTGAGATTAGGGGGTAAGGATAGTATAAAGTCAATTCACAGGCTCATTTTAGCCTGAAAATAGATAATACTAAGCTCAATAAAAACACCATCAAAATAATTATAATTTGAGCCTATTTCACACTAGTGATTAAACATTATCTGAATTTCAGTCTTATTTCTGGGTTTAGAATGTGACAACTTTCTAATTACAAATATTTGAGAAAAAAGGCAACATTAAAGATGAAATCAGTGTCAATCAAATACTAGTAAAGCCAATAACTTATCCTTCACATCAGAAAGTGTATCAAAATATAATAATCAATACTATTAAAACCAGTAGTTTATTCTTCAGATTACAAATAGTACACCACAACATGGTTTACCATAGGAAATCTGTTATTCACCATCAAGCTCAACAGCACGAACTCTAATAAAACAATCATCTTTCCTGTGCCCATTTCAATTTTTTAAAAAAGTGTTCTAAAGACTGTCTCAACTTTGAGGCAAGTGTGAGCTTCTAAGGGCTTCCCCTCTTCCTTGTGGAGCACCTTATACAATTAGCTTAGTTGGTTTACTGGGTAGCTGGAGCCTTTGGAAGGTGATTCACAGAATCTCAACTCGCTGTTTCTGGATCACATACCAGGGGCGCAGCTCGGGAAGTCTCCACACGTGGCCGCGGTGCAGTTGAATACATGTAGTTGAAGAGTCTGTCAATCTTCCTCAAAGGGACACCACCTCCTCGGTCACTCATCTGAGATTAAAAGAGGATCATGCTCTATGACCAGCTGTCATAAACAGCGAATTACAACCTGTACACAGCATCACAGTTTTAACTGCTGGAAGGAGTGCTGCTTTTGAAAGTCCAAGCTGCAAACACAAATATTTCATTTCCCTCGGTGTAGCAACAAAACTCCTTTAATATGTGAAATTCTAACTGTACTACACAAAGCACTGCTGTGGCTTTGTGCACCTATCTTTCCTCAAGCCCCAGTACCATGGCACTACAGCACAGAACTGGGCCAACTAACTAGCCTATCAGTTTGTTATTTCTTTCTGGTAGGCAATGAGGTAACTAGGATCAAATTAAAAGTGCAAGTACTCTTTGATCCTGCAATACTACTTCCAGAAATATATTCCAAGGAAACAAACACAAAAGTATGTGAAGTATGTGTGAGAATATGCATCATAGCTCTGAGTACTTCAAACTGAATAACAGCCTAAACAGGAGGTTACTTAAACCGCATTCTAAAATGGAATACTATTTAGCCATTTAAATATTATGTAGACCAGCCAGGCATGATAGTGCACACCTGTAATCCCAGCACTTGGGAGGCTGAGAAAGGAGGACTGCTCCAAGCTCGAGTCAGCCTGGACTACACAGAGTGACCCAGTCTAAAAAAAATAATAAGTGAACTTTGTAGAACTGTGTATACTGGCACGAGAAATGTCTACACAATATTGTTGGACAGAAATGAGCACGATACGACGTATTTGTAATTCTAATGTAAAAATTGAATCATAAAAAAGGTTTGCAGCAATATATAATTTCTGATTTTGGAATGAGTAATTTTCTTGTCTTCTTTAGGGTTCTCTGATTTTTTTTCACAATTACTTTTTTTATTAAAACAGTATAATTTATGGGGCTGGGGATTTAGCTCAGCGGCAAAAGCGCCTGCCTGGCAAGCGCAAGGTCGTGAGTTCGGTTCCCAGTACCAGAGAAAAACCAAAAACAAACAAACAAACAAAAAAAAACAGTATAATTTTCACTTTTTAGGAAGAAAAAAACAGAAGCACAAGTGGTTACACAGGAACCCAGACAACTTTCTTTGGAGTTGAAAGGTACACAAGTCTTTCAACTCAAATAATCATATCGAAGATTAAAATTATGGTAATTTATTTACACATTGTTTTCCCTCACAGTTAATACAGACTTATTTTCCTGGCTGGTACAGCCTATAGGCTAATCTACTGCAGCCATTTTTCTTTGTCACAAAATCTAAGTTGATTCTTACAGTTTAGTTTTTATATTATTTTAAAAATGTTTGTAATATGCATATACTTTTATTATAACAGAAATTATATTTAAATTTTAATTTTTTACAGTGTTAGCAATTGAACCTAAGTCCTTGGACATGCTAGATAAACACTTTTATCAACTATGTACGCAGGCCTATTTTAATTTTCAAAATTAAAATTCTGCCTTGAAATAGCATTTGAAGGTCTGCCTCTGCTACATCTCAAACTAAGCAATTATAGAATAAAACTAGATGAAGACTTATTAAGAACTTATGTGTAGCATTATCCTTGAAATTGCCCTTGGCTATGAATTGAAAGCCCTATGAAGTGATGCATTTTAATAAGACAAAGAGAGATCTGGGCATTTTGGGAAGTCTCAGTTTGTTAATTATTCATTCATCCTTCAATTCATTGCTCTGCTGCACATTTGCTGGTAACATCAGTAAGATGTGTGGGCATTCTGTAAATATTAAGTAAGCAACATATTAGACCAGACATTAAGGTAGACCCAAATAAATATTTCCTGATTTTCCTTAACCTCTAACCAGAGAAATTGTAGTAATATAGCAGGTACAAAGTAAGAAGTGATTTCCAACAGCAAGCTGCCTGAGGATAGCATAGGAGCTGAATAGAAGAGACAGGATCTATGGGACTGAGAAATGCAGAATCTTACTAGAGGCAGAAGGGGTACACTAAGCCATGGGAACATGGTTAAATAGTGATAAAGGGGCTGGACGCGGTGCACACACCAGTAATGTCAGCTAACTGTGAGACAGAGACAAGGATGATCACAAGTTTGAGTTCTGCTGGAGCAACTTAGCAAGACCCAGTCTCATAATTTAAAAAATTCTTTGAAAAGGGCCAGGATGTAGCTGAGTGGTAGAGCATTCCTGGGTTTGACCTCTCTCAAAAAAAGTTATGAAGGGAACCTCCTTCACTTTGCAGCCAATACCACAATAAAGTGGAACCATGGATTTTAAAGTAGTCAAGAGAGTTTCCAAGAGAGTTGTAATAGATGATCAGATCTGAGTTCTTCTGGAAGAGGGAGGGATAATGGAGAAGACACATTTGGTATACATTCTCCTACTTCAAGCACTCTGACGATAAATACATTGACAGAGAGAAACTAAACATCCCCCTGATTAAAGTCACTTAGAGAAAAGAAATCTAGAATGTGAACATTTAGCATGTGCCAAGAAGAACAGAATATGAAGAGATAACGCAACAGGGAAGTCAAGGAAATTTGCCCTATTATTTTTTAAGTTTTCTCTTCAGTGCACAAAATCACCACTTCTCAATGTCATGTAGCCAAAATCTGCCATCTTTCACTTCCTATTCCTCATAACCCTGGGCTGCCTGGGCTAGCTCATGTGAATTTCAGGCCCAGCACAAAGGAACCAGTACCCACCCGATGACAGCTTTACACCAGGGCACTTCCCAGCCCTGTACTCACCTAGAACCACTGCAGTTTCTTTTCACTGTCAAGTCTGTAAAATCACCAAAGGTGAATGAATTGAGATATTTAAATTTTGATTGAAATGATATGTGTTTAAGTCCCCAGCCTAGCAAAAAGAGATATGTGGCTATAACACATTATTTACTGAAGACAGACCATACACAAAATTTGAAATAACAGGATTATAACAACAACAACAAAAAGCTAAAAAA
>NW_004955449.1:2558580-2672474 GCF_000276665.1 Chinchilla lanigera
TCTAAGGAAGAGAAAGAATGCAAGATTTTCACATGTAAAGAGGGTGGAGCTGGGGATATAGCTCAGTGGCATAAGTGCCTGCCTAGCAACTGCAAACGCTGCATAGCGAGACCTTGTCTCAAAAAGACCAAAAAAAAAAAAAAAAAAAAAAAAGGTGATGTTCACCAGACCTTGGCTGTGAGGAGCAGGAGCCATGGCTCAATGGGTGGAGGCACCATTCAGTACAGACAGGGTTTCTACAGTGGCTTCTGGGACAGTCTTCAAACCCTAACATGACTTTCTATTCTACTTTAGACAGTTTGACTGAGATATAATTTACCTACTATACAACTTACACATTTAAAGTACAGTATACAACTTGATGGTTTTTAATATATTCACAGATATGTGGACTCACTACCACAGTCAATGTTAGACTATTTTCATCACCTTCTATAGAACCCTAATCTGCTTTCTGTACCTATATATTTGTTCCTGTATATTCTGAACATTTTAGTATATGAATGGATCATATCCTACATAGTCTTTTGCAGCTGGCTTCTTTCATGTAGAATGTTTTCAATGTTATAACATCCATCTTATAGCATATATCAATACTTTAATCTTTTTATGGTCAAACGATGTTCCATTGTATGAATGAACCAAATTTTGTTTACCTATTCATTAGTTGATAGATATCTGTCTTGTTTATTTGGCTATAATGACAGTGGTAATAAAAACGTTCATGTATAAGCTTTTGCTTGAGTATGTTTTCATTCCTTTGGAGGGAAAATGTAATAGTGGAATTGTTGGGTTATTATGAACATTTTCTTTACACAAAATGGACAAAGTCCCTAAGCAAAACCAGCCCATCACCACAGAAGGGATCTATGCTGAATGCCTGCGGGCTCAATAAACCTGGATCCATGGGATGATGGAGGACGCAGGCAATGGAAGGTAGCAACAGATCAGCATGTTAAAGTCCACCAACACACAAGAGGAAAATATGCAAGAAAGCAGACGCAGCAGCGAGACATAAGCGTCAAAGTGGAAGATATGGGACTTATTCTGAATCAAGTAAATCTCAGTGGGCCAGTAGCTGACATAATCAAAAAATAAAAACATAGTGTTTAGGTTAAAAGAAGTGACACACATAGTCTCATTACTTTGATAGCAAACAGACAGTATGGTGTGTATTTATTTCTTTGTGCCTCACCATCACTCTTAAATGAGCAGTAAGGAACAACAACAACAAAAAAAAAACTCAGAGGAAACAGTACAATTGGACAAATTAATTTTTTAAAAAATTAATATCCTCAGAGCAATAATATAAAAGCTGAACAGAATATTATGAAAAGGGATAATTAAAATAAGAGTTCTTGGAAATTTATAATAAGATAGTGCAAATAAAAATTCAATAGATGGTCTAGGAATTTAAAGTCACAGAACAGAATAAAAAGTTACAGATTAAAAAACAGAATAAAAAGATAAGAGAAAACAAAGGATGATTTCACGAAGCCCAACATCCTTCTGATGTAACAACCAGAAAGAGAATAAAACAGTGGGAAGGAAATAAGGGACACCTTAAAGGGCCCAGCCCAGTAGGTAAGGAAAGATCAGTCAAATCATAGCACTATGTCAGAATATCACCTATAAAAACATCTTAAGAACTTCAATTAAGGGGGGCTGGGGATTTAGCTCAGCGGCACAGTGCCTGCCTGGCAAGTGCAAGGTTGTGAGTTTGATTTCTGGTACTGGAAAAACAAAAACAAAAACAAAAGAACTTCAACTAAGGGGTTGGGGATATAGCTCAGTGGCATAAGCTCTTGCCTGGTGAGCCTGAGGTCATGAGTTC
The DNA here is from genome assembly GCF_000276665.1 of Chinchilla lanigera. Lineage (NCBI taxonomy): Eukaryota > Metazoa > Chordata > Mammalia > Rodentia > Chinchillidae > Chinchilla > Chinchilla lanigera. The sequence goes on from NW_004955449.1 coordinate 2,560,415, forward strand.
GACTCCGGGTACCAAAAAAAAAAAAAAAAAAAAAAGAACTTCAATTAAACAAAGCCAGACACCTAAAACTGCTACAGTATACAAAGAAGAGTGGTAATAAACGTAAGTGTTCACAAGGAATAGCCTGAGTGTCATTAGCAAATAACAGAAAGAACCTCTAAAAGGTCTCTTCTCTAACAAAGCATCGAGAAAAAGGTAAAAATCATCAGAATCAGCTTTGTCAGAATTCAAAATTAACCAGATTCACAGCTATTTGGAAAGTACTTATTCAAGAAAAACTATTGAATATCTGTAAGACCTATGTGCTTTGTGGTATCTTAATTCTGTTTTCATCCTTCGCCCCTCCTCAATCTCATGCCATCAGTGTGAAACTAAGTATCTAGTCACTGGGACGGCTATTTGGTCCAGACTCCTAAGCCTCCCAGTTAAAAAGTCACATACCTACCCCCATCCCTGGAAACATCTGTCAAGTCAATTAGAAGGGATGGATTAATTTGAAGGCTGCCTGAGGCAATGGACAAGCTAAGGCAAATGATATTGCTAACCTAAGTGCTTAACAGGAAAAGGGAGGGAATGAGATGGTCATAGGGGTTTTGAAAAGCTCAGATATCTTGAGAATCTAGGCCATACTCATGTCCAGGGCTATAGTCAAGTTCAGGACAGACCTGAGAAGACCCTCAACCAGTGATGGTAAACCTTTTAGAGTTTTCAATGATATAAACAGCCCACGGCAGCATGCATATCATAGGTTAGCCACCACTGCCTTAAACTCTCCATTCTAACTAGCACTGAGGCTCTGTGCAAGCAGAATCTATCTAAATGGGAAAGCAGAGTTGTCAACTGCCTGGCTGAGTGCTGAAGGTCTGCTCCTGTCTGCACAATCCCTTGGCAAAGGCTGGGAGACTTACTGGCTCCAAGCATTTAAGGAAATCTCAGCCTAATCATAAACTGACCTCTAGCTGAAAGAGTACAGACTTTAGTGGCCACACACACAAAATATGGACTTACTGAATCAGTTCAAATTATGAGATATGGAGACAGATAAGGAAGTTCAGTCCATAAATGAAGGGGGATTCAATCAGTAAAAAAGCTATATTTGAGGTAATTCAGATTAAGTAAATAAAGACTTTAAAATAGCTATTTTAAAGTATGTTCAAAGAACGAAAGGAAATTTGAGGATGACATCTTACTGAATAGAGAATAGAATGATATAACAATAAAAGATACATATCTCAGAGCCCCACTGGATGCCTTACACTACAGAGCACGCTGGTACTCCACCACTTTGAAACACATCAAATTTGGTACTTGATGCATTTCCACATGAAAATTTTGTCCCTATACTCACCATTTGTTTGCTACTTGAAGCACCAGCTAGAACTTGCCAGTGCTGACTGCCTTGTGACTTGTTACCCTTTCCAGTCAAAATATTTTGTTTGGTTTTCGGTATTTATCATACCTCCTGGAACCAGTTAATGAAAACACTGAGGTACTACTATATATAGTAGTTATTCCCATATGCCACGCAGCACTGCCACACAGTATGAAAATTAATCTGTCCTTCCAGGTTTCATGCCCTGGTGCTTCATTTACATCACTACTCTGGCACCTTGGGCCATTACTAAGATAAGGACTACTGGAACAGAAGGACTGCCACACTGCAACATCTGATCTGATGCACAAGACAGATACTTAGTGAGTACAGGTGAGTAGTGTCTGTATACAGCATGGATGTGCTGGACAAAGGGATGATGCATTTTCTGGGCATGTGGGTTAGGCTGGTCCAGGAAGGGAAGGATGGTGTGAGCTCGCATCATGATATTCAGAATAACATGTGATTTAAAACTTACAGATTGTTTACTTCTGGAATCTGCCATTTAATAATCTCAGACCACAACTGACCACAGGTAACTAAAATTGTAGAAAATGAAATGACACAGTTATCATACTGCATTTAAAAAGTAGAAATTATATATAAAAGAACCAAATCAAAATTCTGGTGCTGAAAAGTACAATAACTCAAATGAGAAGTTTACCACAGGGGCTCAACAGATCTGAGCATGCAGATGAAAGAATCAGTGACAACCAAGATAAATCAACTGACAGTATTTAGTCTCAAGCAAAAACAGAAAGCACTAGACTGTAAACTGAATCCACACTAAGAGATTAAAGAGCACCAAAGAAAGTGATTGCACAAGTAAATACAAAAGATAGAATATGTGTGTTTTATTTGTAACTTTTTTCTCCAGATTTAAGTCAACTGTATATAGAGCAGTGGTGACAAACTATGGCACATGCGCCACAGTGGGTTGTTTGTTATCAATGAAAACTTTAAAAGGTTTGCCATAACTGATATACAGCAATAATTATGAATCTGTGTAGAATGGCATACAATGTATAAATACACGACAATAACAGCACAAAGAATGGGAGGACAAACAAATGTACATAGAAGCAAAGTCTGTATATACTACTGATGTTATGCTGGCACAATCTGAACTACTGTTATAAATTAAGGGGTTAATTGTAATCTCTAAGACAAACACTTCAATTAAAGGCAAACATTAACAGAGTGGATTTTTAAAAATTTATATACTGTCAAGAAGAGATGCACTGTAGATTCAAAGATGCAAACATGTTTAAAATAAAAGTTTGAAGGATGCATCATGAAAACAGAAATCAAAGAGAGCTAGGGTGGTTACAGTAATTCAGATGAAATATACTTTCAGACAAAGAAGGCCATTTTATAATAATACAAGGTCATTACAGCAGAAAGTATAACAATTAGAAACACATGCACTGAAAAGAGCTCATAAATACACAAAATAAAAACCAACAAAATTGAAAGGAAAAATAGATAATAACATTTGGATTCACCAACCCCATATTTTCGACAATGGATACAACTAGACAAAAGATCAATAAGGAAACAGAAGACATGAAAATACTATAAATCAATAAAGCCCAATGGTTATATACAGAACACTATACCAAAACACAGCAGAGCATATATTTTTGTTAAGTAAACATGAAACATTCACCAAGACAGACCATATGTCAGGCCATTGGACAAACCTTGGCAAATGTAAAAGGACTGAAATCATATAAATATGTTTCCAACCACAATGGTAGGAAATTAGAAATTAATAATAGAAGAAAATGTGAGGAATTCACAAATAGTGGCAATTAAACAAATCTCCAAAATAACCAGTGGTCCAACAGGAAATCACAAAGAAAATTACAAAATACTTCAAGATGGCTGAAAATGAAAACAAAACAGAAAAAAGGGCTTATAAAAGGCTAGGAGAATAGCTCAGTGGTAGAACACGGTTAAGCTTAACACAGACAAGGTCCTGCATTCCATCCCCCGCACAAACAAAATAAAACAAAACAAAACCGGCGGGGCATGGGGGCATATGCCTGTGTTATGGTTTATGTCTGGGTGTCCCCCCAAAGCCTCATGTGGCCATGGGGCAGGCCTTTACAGTTTGACTGATTATGGGTGTGAGAGCTACACCTGCCCTGGGGTGGATAGTTTACATCTGTAAGGGAGAGGAAGAGGGTGCTTCTGGCCATTTCCTCCCTTGTGTGTGTTTGTTGCTTTGCTGTGTTCTGCCGCCATGAGCTACAGCCCTCTGCCATGTGCCACTCTGCCTTGTAACTTGCCAAGTACAGACTGAAACCTCCACAAACTGTAAGCAAAATAAACCTTTCCTTCCTTAATTTTGGGCATCAGGTATTTTGTCCCAGCAATGAGAGAAAAGTAACCAAGACAGCCTGTAATCCCAGCACTCAGGAGGCTGAAGCATGAGGATAGTTGAGAGTTCAAGGCCAGCTGGGCAACAAAATGAGTTCAAGGCCAGCCTGAACTTTTGAAACCCTGTCTCAAAAAGAAAAAATAAATAAATAAACAACAACAAAAAAAACCCTTCTAAAACAAAGAAAGCAATGTTTCCAGGAGAGTTTACAGCTGTAAGATATCTCAAATGCATAAACTAAAGTAAGAAATTAGAAAAAGAGCAAACACTAAAATAAGTAGGAGGGAGGAAAAAAAGATGGTGGAAATTTATAAAACAGAATAGAAAATGACAGAAATCAATGAAGTTAAAAGGTAGTTCTCTGAAAAGATTAACAAAATTGACAAATCTTTAACTGTACTAACCAAAAAAAAGGAGAAAACTCAAATTAATAAAATTAGTAATAAAAGGTGATTATTGGTGACAATAATGTACTGGATTTACAGAACAAGAAATTATTTGGGGGGGCTGGGGATTTAGCTCAGCAGCAAAGTGCCTGCCTGGCAAGTGCAAGGTCATGAGTTTGATTCCTGGTACCGGAAGAAAAGACAAAAAAAGGAAAAAAAAGAAAAAGAAATGATTTTTGAATGACTTCATCATAAAGAAATGAATGTTTGAGGTGACACATATGCTTACTTGAATTTAAACATGATATAATTTATACATGTATCAAAACACTATGAAACATCCTATTAATGTGTACAATTTAATGTATTGTTAAAAATTTTTTAAAAGCAAGAGTGAAAGTGAGGACATCACTATTAATCTTACACAAATAAAAAAGATTATTAATGAATACTATGAATAACTGTATACAATAATTAGTTAATGAAATGGACAAATTCCTAGAAAGACACACGCTAAAATAAATGACTTAGGATAAAGCAGAACATTCAAACACATTGATAACAAATCTATTTATATCTAAAAATATCTATCTATAAGTCAAATATTTAACAAATAAAGAGAATGAACTAGTAACTGAAAATCTCACAAAGATAAGCTCAGGCCCAGAAGGCTTCCCTGAGGTATCCACCAAACACTGAAAGCAGAAACCCTTCCAAATGCAAAACAGGATTCACTCGCTAAGGCCAGTGTTTCCCTAATACCAAAATCAAACATATCACAAGAAACAAAAGCTACACACCAATAAACATACCTTATAAATATCAATGTAAAAATCCTCAACAAACCAACATAGACCTTATAAAAGTGAGATTATCCCTAAGATGCAATGTTACTCAACAAACAAAATCAATATAATACTCAATTAATAAATAACAAAAGACACACAATCATCTCAATCTTTGCCAAAAAAGCACTTGACAAAACTCAACATTCTTTCACGATAAAACACTCAATAAACAGAACAGGCAAATTCCCTCAACCTGATAAAGAGTAACTGAAGAACCCATAGTTAATAGGCTTAAGAGAAGACTAAAAACTTTCTCCTAGAATCAAGAAAAAAAACAAAGATGTCTCTTACCACTTACTTCTCCTAAATATTGTACTAAAGATTCTAGCTACACTATTTAGGCAAGATAAGAAAATCTAGACTGTAAAAGAAAAAGTAGAATTATTTCTATTTGCAGAGGACATGTGCACAGAAAATCTTAACTAATCCACAAAAAAAATTATTAGAATAAGCAAAGCTCAACAAAGATGTAGAATACAAGGTCAGTGTGCAAAAAATAAATGATATTCTTATACACTAGCAATGTATGATCTGAAAATGGATTTAAGGAAACAATTCTATTTCTAATAGCATCAAAAAGAATAAAAATACTTAGGGAAAAGTTTATAAATGATATGTAAGACTATACAGTAAAAGTCACAAATGCTGTTGACAAAATTTTTAAAAGTCCAAGTAAGAGGAAAGAAGAACAATATGGTGATACTTCCAAAAATTAATGCCCATCAGAGTTCTAGCTGATGTTTTTATAGAAATTAACAGGCTGATCCTGGACGTCAAATGAAAATACAAGTAACCCACAACAGCCAGAACACTCTTGAAAAAGAAAAAAAAGAATCAAGTTGAAAGACACATACTTAACCAATTTCTAAACTTAGAGCTACCATAATCAAGACAGGAATAAGTACTAGTGTAAGGAGAGACAAGATTAATGAAACAGAATTGAGAACCTGGAAATAAACCTTATATATTTATGAGCAATGGATCTTTGACAATGGTGACAAGACAATTCAATGAGAAAAGAATAATTTTTCCACAAATGGGGACTGCTGGATACCCACATGCAAAAGAATAAAGATGGACCTCCATTTTGAGCCATATATATAAATTAACTCAAAATGGATCAAAAACCTAAATGTCAGAAGTAAAACTATGACCTCAGAAGGAAACATAGGCATAAGTTTTTGACACTTTTGAGCAGACAGTGATTTCTTAGCTATGACACTAAAAGTACAAGCAATAAAAAAAAACAGAACTGGACTTTTTCAAAAATAAAAACTTTGTGCTTTAAAAGGCACTGTCAAGACCCCTTGGGCCACACACCCTGCAAAAAGTAAAAAGAAATTCACTGAATAGAATACACTTGCAGGGGCTGGGGACTTAGCTCAGCGGCAAAAGCACCTGCCTGGCAAGTGCAAGGTCGTGAGTTCGGTTCCCGGTACCGGAGAAAAACCAAAAAAAAAAAAAAACACTTGCAAAACATATATCTCATTAGGGACTAGTATCCACTAAGTGTATGTATAAATATGAATATATACAAACATATGTCATATGCATACATATACAGTAAATATAAAGAGAGAATTATTATGGCTCAAATATCAAGAGACAAATAGCTCACAACTGTGCAAGGAATCTTAATTCACATCTCCTTAAAAAAAAATATATTTAGAAAAGGCCAATTAGTAAGTGAAAAGACAGACAATATCAGCCTAGTATTAGAGTAATGTGAATCAAAACCCACAATCACATACCAATGCACACCCACAAAAATGTCTATAATAAAAAAGAGAGAATTAGAAGTGCTGAAAAGGATGTGGAAAAACTAGAAAATTTATATATTGATAATACAATGCAAAAGGATGCAGTCAACTTAGTGAATAATTTTAAAGTTCCTCAAATGTTAAACAGCTACACGCTGTTTAGCAGTTCAATTCCTACATATATCCCTAAGAGGACAGAAATTTATGCTCACACAAAAACTTAAATGTGTTCATAGCAATGTTACTCACAATAACCAAAAAATAAAAACAAAGGAAATGCCCATAAATTGAAGTGTATAACCACAATGTTATATGCATCTAACAGAATATTATTATCCACAAAAAGAAATGAACTATTATACATGCTATAACATTACACTAAATGGAAAGAGTCACAAAAGATATACTGCAGTTATATAAAATTGTATTCAGATGAAATGCCCAGAACAGGGATATCCACAGAGAGAAAGCAGATTAGTGGTTGCCAAGGGCTGTGAAGAGGGAAAAATAGGGAGTAACTATTGATGGGTTTTGAAATATTTCTGGAGAGTGATAAAAATGTTCTAAAATTAGACAGTAGTAATGGTTGCACAACTCTGTAAAATACTAAAAACCACTGAATTGCCTGTTTTTAAGAAATGGAATAGCAGTAGGTGTTTTCAAAATTCTGCAAGATTTTCAACCTATAAATCTATGTGTAAACTTTAATACTAGGAAAATAGTGAGTGGAACAGTGCATGGAAAAACATGGCGCTTGGGGGTGGGGTGGGAGGAGGGGAACACATGCTCTATTGGACACCTCAGGTGCTTTAATTCCTCAGCTTCTATTTAGAGAAAGCTAACATTTGCTATCTGAAATGTGAAAATGTCAAAAATAGCAATATTAGAAGACTACTCAGAAGACCTTAACTACCACAAGACACAATCAAAGGATTATCTCTAAGAAGTAACAGTCATAAATGGACAGGAACCAACAAATTTGATTTTTATTTTCTTTTCTTTATTTGATTATTTTAAGAAGAGAAACACCACTATATTTTTAAAAGAAACTGCCATGGGCAGTCAAAGGGTGGATTTCACAACCCATGGCATATATTCCCGGTGTGACTCAAAGCTGATCACTTAGTTCCCTCACCAAACTGAAGATAAAATTACTTGTACTCCTAACTAAGGAGCTGTTATGAGAAGCGAGATAAAGTAAAAGTAAATGGAAAAGTAATGTTTAAAAATGAGAAACTATTTAGTCTCTTCATCACACTGCAAATATTCAAATATTTCACTTATCATAGTGGCTGTTCAGGATTATTTTTGAATTGTCTGGCTCAGGATTTACTTGGATTAGGGACCAAAATAGAAACAGACTCTGGAGATAATTCCATAACCTGCCACATAAATGAAGCAATGTATTTATATATTAGAGACTAGCTCTCTTTCCCCTGAGAATTGTCTTCTAGAAATTATATATGTGGTTATCCATGAATGCCTGTACATTAGCTTAAAAAAGTTTACCTTCACAGTCAAATCCTCATTACCCAGTGTGACATGAACTTGAATAGGGGGATAAACACCTTTGTCAGCATGGTGTTCCATAGTTGCTCTCATTGCATTCTGAAATATATTAGAGTTATGTTAAAAATAACTTTTTAAAGAAAGAAATTAATTATAATTTTCAAATATATACGCATTATGGGAATTTAAGTATTTCAAAAATTTGAAGAAAAATGCTAAAGAATCATAATTCTTATAACCATATTTAAAGAGTTATGAGTAAGAATTGAGACAATGGAGGAGGACTGAGGGATGTGGTATACTGATTTAGAGTCCAACTAAATTCTGCCTGTTTTCCAAAAGTAAACTTCTAAACATTGGTAACAGTACTTAAAGTATTAAAGCAAAAAAATTCTGTCACTTTACAATTTTGATAATGGACAAAACTTATGTTGAAAATGTAATCTTCAGCTCTATTTTTAAAGAATCAGATTATGATAAAGTTCTTCAAGAAAAAAATTTTTCCATGCGGTACTAATAGCAATGGACTTATGATCATTTATGCTAACTTGTAACTAACAATATTTACATTTTAAAACTATTCTGACCAACTTCCAAAGGATATGTGGTGTGCGAAGGCAACATACTGTAAGCATTAAACAATAACAGGACACACAGCACTGGAGTAGAAGCAAAGACTAGATGCAACTACTAGGGAGTGTACATACAGCTCAGCGTTAAGAGCACTTGCCAGCACGAGCGAGGCTCTAGGTTCCATCCCAGCACTATTTTAAAAAAAGGAACTAAAAAAGGCAAAAGTCAGGACTGAATCTGGAAACAAGAGTGTGGCCCTGGCACATCACTCAAGACTGAACAGACCCAACAAGGAGTCTGCATCATTTCTACCAAAGCAGTTTAAAGTCAGGCTCCAAAGGCAAGCCACTCTTACAAAGGTTATGCAAAATATGTTAAAGATTATGGAACATTTTTATTTGCCACTACAGGGCACAAGGCCTTTATGTGATTGGAATTTTAAGGAAAAAATTAGTTTTAACACTTTAAATTCAATCACTATTTAATCATTTTGACAGATTTTTGAAGATGTTAGATGGATTTTTGCCATCTTAGAATAGTAATAGCATTCTTAACTCTTGTTTTTTTGAGGTATTCAGTCAGTTTCAGTGTATTTCTCATTTATACTGTTAGATGGAAAGCCATCTCTTCTTTCTTCTAATTTGCTGCTGGCTGAAGACACAATAAATAAAATATGACTCTACAGGTTTCTAATTTAGGGCAGTTGTTTTCAGCCAAATGGACCTATGCCACTCATCACCCCACCAGCAAACATCATTAGAAGGAAAAAAAAAACAAATATTCTCAACAATATCTACATAATTTTATTTAGTTTTCAAAAAATGTCATAAAGAGCAGATATAATGCAGAAGCCCTGTAAATTTATATGAATGACTTTCTTAAAACAAAAGAAGGCAGTTTTATCAATGGGGCCCACGGGTAAAAAGGTAGAAATCATTCCTTTAAATATGTTTATAAAAATACCACAACTTTTTTGAGCACCTGTAATGGGTTACTGCTGTTTCAGACATTTAGTACATTATTCCCAATTTTTTTTTTTTTTTGAAACAGGGTCTCCCTGTACAGTTCAGGTTGGCCTTGAGCTCACTTTGTAGCCCAGGCTGGTCTCGAACTTACAATGATCCTCCTGCCTCAGCCTCCCGAGTGCTAGGGTTATAGGCGTGTGCCACCACACCTGGCTTCCAATTTTTTTTTTTGAGAGAGGTTCTCACTATGTAGTCCAAGCTAGCCTCGAACTCATAGAAATCCTCCTGTCTCAGCCTCCTGAGTGCTGAGATTACAGGCATGCACCACCATACCCACCTTCAATCTTTATAAATAACCCTGGGTAGTTAGTTTCCTTACAGAAAAGGAAACTAAGGTTCTGAGGGATTCAGTAACTTGCCCAAAGTCACATACATACTGACACAAGTGAGACTCAAACACAGGTCAAAGCTTTTGTGACTTCAAAGCCTGACTTCATCCAGGTGTAGTGGTGCTTCAAACCCAGCACTCTGGGAGACAAAAGCAGGAGGATTGGGAATCTCAGCCCAGCCTGAGTAACTCTGTCACACAGTAAGGCCCTGTCTCAAAATGAAAGATTTAAAAAGGGTTGGGGATGTAGCTCAGTGCAAAGGGCCTGGGTTCAATCCCAGCCCTGTGGGGTGCAGTGGGGTGGAAGCCTGAACTCAGCACATGGAGGTGTCCAACCATACTGATGAAAGGCTGTTCTGCAGCAGCGTGACATGATAGGGCATGAAACAGCATGTTCTAATGAAACAGAACCCAAGGAATATCTGACTTTCCAGATTCCTATCCTCAGAAGGGACTGATAAAGGTTATGTAATACTATTTTACAAACCTTGAAAAGTTCAAACACCATGTGATAGAGATGGGATGGTACATAAACCACTTGTATTGGCTGTCCTGGTGATTTTGCTACAGAGCAGAAGAGAAAAATATGAAAGTACAGAGAGATGTGCGTAAAGCATTTTTAAGAATAAATTGTGTAGTGATGAAAAGAAAACATTAACTATGGAAGGCAGTATTATTTGGAAGAACTGCTATACCATTTCTTTACTGTGCTAGTGTTTGAACCCCACACTCATAAACATTTATAATTGAGAAAGACCAGAGCCTGTGATCATTTCTCATAATCCGGCATGACAATTTAAGCAACACATCCTCCCATCCTTCTCTATAATGTTAAGTCTTTTTACAGGATACTCAACATTGATTGAATCTTATTTCCCAAAGACAAGTCTTAAAGTCTATAAATCAGTCTCATTCACATTAACACATTTTTTTAAAACAGCCAATTTCTGCATATTTCACCTAGATGGAATATTGTCTATTTTTATTTCAGTTCAAGAAAATTTAGCCAGTGTGGTGGCACACCCTGGTAGTCCCAGCACTTAAGAGGCTGATGCAAAAGGATCACTGTAAGCTCAACGCCAGCCTAACTACACAGTGAGACCCTGTCTCAAAATAAAAAAACAAAAAAATTTTAAACTAGCATCAGTTTCTCAAGGGATACTAATTCTATATTCAAACATTTACTAGACATTTACTAGACTCCACTGGGAGTGGGGAATGGTAGGCTGTGTGCATGTAGAATAGATCTACAGCATAGCAAAGGGATGAGACTCATCATACTTCAGAATAATTTAACCAATAAATCAATACTAAATTCGACCAATAAATCAGACTCTCCTCTGAATAAACTCCCTCTTGGGACCACAAATGGGACTACTGGAAAATGCCCATAGCAGCTCATGTTCCCAAACTACCACCCGTGCATTGTGATTCTTTTTAGAATTTCTATTTTCACTGGTAGTTTCTACTGCTCTTTAACTATAAAGTCCTAAATACAGCTTAGTAAAAGCTTCTTTGTAATTTTATTCTTCCACCAACTTTTTAAAATGTCTTCTTAGCCAGGGAGGTTGGTGTATGCCTCTAATCCCAGCACTCTAAGAGGCAGAGGCAGAACTACAAATTTAAGCCCAACCTGGGACACTTAGTAATTTAGCAAGACCCTGCCCCAAAATTTAAAAAATAAAAATAAAACAGGCTGGAGATGGGCTCAACTCCAGGTACTCATCCCCACCTTAACCTCTGATATCTTAATCTCTGTGAAACTACCATACCTCTAGGAGAAACAATAAGACTCATCAATCGCCTTTCTAGACATCTAAAACCTTTTTTATTCAAAAGGCACTAGTCAGAGTGAAAAGATAACTAGGGAAATAGATCCTCAAAAAGATGAGGATCTATTTTCTTTACTCTTTTACATCTCCAGTCTTTTCATTCCTTATCAATAAAAAATGACTTACAACTCAGGAAATAGAAAAAAGGGTAAGCCTTACATTACTGAAGTATACATAAAAGTTGAACAATTTTAACGAGGTATGGGGACACACGCCTCTAATTCCAGCACTCAAAAGGCTGAGGCAGGAGGATTGGTGTGAGTTCGAGGTCAGCCTGGGCTACATAGTGAGTTAAAAACCAGCCCAAACGGCATAGTGAGACCCTGTCTCAAAAAAAAAGTCAAGTTCCTTACCATCATTTTTTCTGTGACTATCCAGAAAATTAAAATTAAGCAAAGAATAAGCATTATCAATTAAAAATAAGGAAAATGGAACAGAAAAAGTTTTTTGTAAGGACTCCAATTAAATTATATACATATAATTTGAGTCTTTATGAAAAAAATATATTTAAAAAACGTAATTGCTCTTCTTTAGCATTAATGTCCTCTGAAGAAGTTGATGAAAATGTCCTTTCCTATCAAAACAAATCTAAGTTCTCTTATGATTTCTTTTCAGGTAGTCATAATACCAGTCATTGAGGAAAAGACATCAAGCTTACCATTTAGTTCTTCAAGTTCTAGTTCAGGAGAGTTAATATAATACAAATCACACAGACGCCTAGCATTTTCATAGCCATCTAGTGTGAATTAAAACAAACAAAAAAAGCATTAAACAAATGTACTTCTGCTTCATGTGTTGAGATAGAGATAGTATTGACAAATAAAAATTTAAAACTCCCTATAGAAGAAAATATACTTCAATGATCTTAGTCTGAGGCAGGTCTTTCTAAAAATAACAGGATAACGGCTAATAGCCTAATAACAAGAAAAATGAAAGATTATAACTATAAAAAATTAAAAACATTACATGGGAAAAGATACCATAAACATGTCAAAAGAAAAACAGCTGGCTAAAGAAAATATATATAAAAATACTGAGAGATACACTGAAATTTTTTTAAAGTATTTATTAATTAAAAATTTTCAATGCATTTGAATGTTTTTAATTCTAGGAATCTGCCTTATAAAATACTAGTAATAACCAGCATATACTTAAGGATGTTCACTACAGTGTTGTTGGTAACAGAAACAAAAAGAAAATAAACTAAGTGTGCGTCAGTGGAGAATAGATTAATACATACTGATATACTCTACACAGCCACTAAAAAACTTGCCATTATATTCAAATGTACTGACATGGCAAGATGTCTGCAAACTTGTATAAAGCACTCATTTTCTAAAAACAAAAAAATGTAATAACAATTTGTACGTGTATATCTACATGTGGTATAAACAAAAAAAAAGTGTGAAAAGATGTAAATCAAACTGTTATGAATTATTGCTTAAGAAAAATAAGCCAAAAACTGTGATTAGAAACTGGAGTGTAGAGATGAATTTTTTAAGTGAACAGACAGTCCAAAACTATCACAAAACTTTTCCTAATATAGAATTTTATCAATAAAGCATTCACCTTATACATACTGCACAATTCATGTTATAAAGGGCTTTTCAAACCCATATATTTGTTCCTCACATTTCATCTCATTATATACATAGTAGTACAAATAGTTGTTTGAATCACAAGAAACAACACTCCACAGTTCTGATTTCCTTTTAGAAAGGAGAAATATGTTTACCTTTAATAACTTCAACTACATCACAGTTTGGATTTATGCTGCCAATGTGTTTTCGATGAGATGGACTTCCTTTTCCCCCAAACAATAAGGCTAGTAAAAGATAAAGAACATAAAATGAATCCACCTGTCATTTCCAGATATATTATTTCTCCAAATGGTGCCAAATAGAACAATTGTTTTCCTTAAGCATAAATATGTCATTTTTATGTTCAATAAAAATACTCCTTTGTACCAGCAGTCTATTTATTTTTCTTAATAAGCAAGAAAAAAAAAACACTAAATGTTCTCTCTAAAGGGAAATTTTCTAAATAAATTTAAAATACATCAACATTTTAGTTATCTTTCTCTCTTGATTTTAGAACACTTACAGTGCTGATTGAGTAACATTCTAATTGAAATGCGACTCATGTAGAACCGATCCAAAAAGTACTGAACATTCTGGATGGTGACAGGATCTACCCCAAAGCTCTCCTTGTATTCAATCACACCCTGGGCCATGGTGGGAATGACATCATTGTGTCGGTTTCGGATTCGTATCACAGTATCTGTAAAGCTAAACAAACCTGTTTGTACAAAGAGCCAAATATTTTGACAAGAGAACTTAATACTAAAATATAAGCTTAATCAAGCTTAAAAGACAAGCCCCTGTCTCAATAAAATGAACATCACTGCATGTCTTCTGTGTACTTAAATATACTTCATATCATACAATATGCCAAGGTATAAGGACCTCTGAAATAAAACTTTCAAAATTTAATTTTTAGACTCCTAAAAGTAAGGCTGCCACACAACAAAATCATAAATATGTTAAGAGTTTCCTTTAGCCATTTTCAATCAAGGCCATCTCAGCACTCACTCTGAGGAAGGCATTCCAGGGACATCCTGCGTAAGAGAAGGTAGAACGCTGGCTTCTAGGGAAAACATGCTCCGTAAGGAGTAAAGATGAGTAAGACAATAAAGCCTGTCTGCTTTGGAACAGAGAGAAAGCACCCTTAGAACAGAAAAGTAACAAAAGAACACTAATTTCATTCATCCTGTAAGTTTACAAACTGGCAGAAGAAAAGTGTCCACTTTATTAAAAGAAAAAATTTCAAATCAGACTGCCTTCCCATTTCTGTCACTAGGTAGACACTGGATGATTAATTTAAGGAACCAAAAAAAAAGAGGAAACAAGCCTTAGTTATGAAAAAACTGGTCTCTTCACATACCAATCAGAATTTGGACTTCCAAATGAGTACTCTCCCAGGTAAGAGTTAGTATCCTGAGGTCTATTAACTTATTCCAATGTTTTCACTACTCAAAACATTTCTGGAATTCCTACTTTGTAATTACCTTCTAAACCAAACTGTTAAAGCAAAATGCAAACAACAAAATTCCTCGAAAACAACAAATTTATAATTCTAGTCCCTCTTTATTTCATCTCTTAAAAAAATGATTATTCTACATGACTGATCACTTTATTTTCTAGGTTCAGCTTTGAGTGACTGTTTTTAGAATATTCTATCACTTCTACAGAGGGTTCTAATATTTACTTTTAAGTAAGGATGCTTCAGTCCAAATTCTAATCTTGCCTCTTGCTAGCTACATGACCTCAAGACACTTATTCTCTTTGTGCACAAATGCATTACCTCAGTTGTTATTTTAATCATTAGACAACGTCACTCATGTACAGTCTGCTCCACACCCATGTCCAGAATAAACTCTGACATACATTATTTTCAGACCAAAACTATGTTTAAAAAATGAAGTGTTGTCACTCCCTTTAAAGACAGTCCAATAGATAGGTGACATTCTACGGACAAGAGCTGACCTTTCTGTTGTGAGCAACATTCACTGGAATAAGTAGGTAACTGCCTGAGGTGACCACTTGGTCTTATCAATTCAGTATGCTGATTATGAAATTATGTTGTATTATATACTTTACCTTACAGATCACAGGTGATAGAAATCCACTGTCATGTTTTTATAGCCCTTCAGTGTAACAAAAGGACCGTAATTAGTTGCCAATCTTTTAAAATTGAGACTTTCACATTAAAAATCTAGACTTGGAGCTTTCTCTAAGAACAGAAAAACTGATGACTTGTGCAGTATTTCCATATGGAAATGACTAACAGGAGCTGAGGGTGGCTCTCTGATGAAGAGACACATACTCCCCAGGTTTACAATTCAAGTGGTGTTCTTGTCACCTGTAGATTCTCATGGATCATCACACTTGAACTTTGCCTTACAGTAAAAAGGATCATGAAACATTTATATAAATACATCTACTACCATTTCCTTAAAGTAGTGGAAGTTTAAAAACTAATCAATTTCTGTAATGTGGTCAAATAGCAGGTTTAAGTTTAATACATTTACATTTTTATATAATGCTTAAAAGATACAAAAATTCTGTTGAGGATAATAACCCTATTCAGCTTAATACACTTAATTTTTATATAATGTTTAGAAAAGTATAATTTTATATAATGCTTAAACTAGTAATACTGTTCAGAATGGTAAGCTAACGTACTTACTCATAAATAGTTTTAGCATCTTCAGCACTTTTATCCTTAAAATCAAGAAGCTCTTGAAGACTCTGGATATACCTAAGATACAAATCCAAAGGTTAACTTTGTTCTTTTGTATTCCAAAAGTTTAATACTGTGAAAATTAACTCAAAGGTTATTTTAAACAGTTTATAATTTTAAATTTAGAATACTGCTACAAATTAGCAGTTGAAGCAGGATTGTTTTGCTTTTTTTTTGAGACAGGGTCTCACACAATGTAGTGCAAGCTGGTCTTGAACTCATGGCAATCTTTCTGCCTAAGCCTCCAGAGAGTAAGGTAGGATTTTTTTTTTTTTTTTTGGTTTTTCTCCGGTACCGGGAACCGAACTCACGACCTTGCACTTGCCAGGCAGGCGCGTTGCCACTGAGCTAAATCCCCAGCCCCAAGGTAGGATTTTTATAGCCATTTATTTTTAAGCAAAATCTTGGGCACAAGGCAGTAGAAGTACATTTTTTTCCTTTAAAAGTACAGGTCAGCCAGGTGTGGTGGTGCATGCCTGTAATCCCAGCACTTGGGAGGCTGAGGCACGAGGATCACTGTGAGTTCGAGGCCAGCCTAGGCTACAAAGTGAGCACAAGGCCAGCCTGAACTGCATAGCAAGACCCTGTCTCAAAAAGACAAAAATAAACAAATAAGCAAAAGTATAGGTCAAATATGATGTAGGAGTTTTAAACTCTTTATCCTAAACTAGTTTTTAAATCTTTAAAACTCTACTATATTTTATGGTATAAATAATGATTACTATGAAAATTCAATCTGTCACCACTGCATCATCTTAGACAAACGACTTTCTCAGTCTTAGTAAAATGAGGAGGCCACTCCACCAGGCTCTAAGACTCTAAATTTAATCTCTCATATCCATAATCCTAGCAGAGAGGGAAGTGAGGGGGCAGGAGGATCATGAGTTTGAGCCATGCTTCAGCAACTTAATGATTCAGCAAGACTCTATCTCAAAAATGTTAAAAGTGGAAGGATTTGCAAAAGTTTGTACCTTAAAAGCATAGTTTTACATGTTTATGTCTAGTCAATGAAGATTTATTGAAAACCTGCAATCTATCATATGGTTCTTTTAAACAGAACTGAATAAAAGTACAATAATCATGAAAATGTAGGTGTTCAGTACCTTACAATCCAAGGTGGCAAAGCGCAACAAAAGAACTTCTGCTGTACACTATTTTCAGGACAAAATCACGTTTAAAAACATGAAGTTTTGCCACTCCCTTTAAAGACAATCCAATAAATGTGTAACATTCCGATGTAACAACCCAAGGTAACAAAAACAACAAAAGGCCAAGTGACTTTCTCAAGGTTATCCAGCCACTACAGGGTCCAGAGCTAAAAATTCTGAACCACTGAGTTACCCTCTTAAACAGTTGCCTAACTCTTCCCTAGCTAGTTAGTCTGTAAGCACTTTATCTACCACTGTCCTAACTGATTGGGCATAAAGGACCAATGAAAGTAATTTTAAAATCTGTAAAGTCACATGT
The DNA here is from genome assembly GCF_000276665.1 of Chinchilla lanigera. Taxonomy (NCBI): domain Eukaryota; kingdom Metazoa; phylum Chordata; class Mammalia; order Rodentia; family Chinchillidae; genus Chinchilla; species Chinchilla lanigera. The sequence goes on from NW_004955449.1 coordinate 2,578,203, forward strand.
TGGTTTGAAAAGCTATTTCTGACAAGCAGTATGTCTCCCTGCATTTCAAGTCAAGTGACTCTAGTAGCTGTGGTTCTACTTTAACCATTAACAGTCTCTTCAGAGGCAAGAAAAAGTATGCTCTGCTCTTTAAGAAATACTTCTGAATACTTATCCTGTACTAGGCAAGACCAGATTTTTTAAAACACCATATGCTATTTACAATTTTAACAAACTGGAAAAAATATCCTCAGAAAATTGTGTTTTCTTTTTTATATTCCATCAATCTCCAAAACAATGCCTCTCACCTTTGCCACATTTGTAATTGCTCCACACTTGGACTAGATAGCATCTGATTATCATACATGTACAGTCATACTACTTCTTTTGCTCATTTTTTAAACTGATGTTAGAACAGCTTCTCTCACAAACTCTACCACCCACAAAAGGAAAAGTACATCTCCATGAATCATAATTAGAAAATGTCTTCTAGTAAAATACGTCCACATAAGACTTAATTCTGAACAGCTTTTTTCTTTTACTTTATAGCGCTTAAAAGAATACTTCTTTTTTTTGTTGTTTTTGTTTTTGTTTTTGTTTTTGTTTTTTGGTTTTTCTCCGGTACCGGGAACCGAACTCACAACCATGCGCTTGCCAGGCAGGCGCTTTTTGCCACTGAGCTAAATCCCCAGCCCCCTTAAAAGAATACTTCTTAATGTAATGGCATTAATAATAGCTGTAAATAAGTGGCCACATATGAATGTACACTCTTAAGACCTTTCTTAAACCGGGCATGGTGGCACACCCCTGTAATCCCAGCACTTGGGAGGCTGAGGCAGGAGGAATATTTCGAGTTCGAGGCCAGCCTCAACTGCATAGTGAAACCCTGTCTCAAAAAAGACACTTCCTATAATTTGTGGGAAATCGGTTTCTATACTATTCCATTAACTTCTATCTATTTTAAAGTGGACAAATATGATCAGTGCATGCTGTATGTACATATTTAAATAGCACACTGAACTGCATTACAATGTAGAATAAATATATATTAGAACAGAGGAATAAAAGTTTTAATTTCTGTGATTGTAAAAAGATACACTTCAATAAAATAAATTCCATTTATAAAGAATATGTAGAATCTTGAATACATTTCATCAATCCCATGAGAATATGGTATAACAAAGACAAACATGGGTCTGAATCCTAGCTCCAGTATCAGTGGTGTACACTATTGCCTTAGGCAAAGGACTTTACCTTCAGGTGCCTCAGTTTCCTCATCTGTAAAACAGAGTTAATGCTACCTATAGAGCAGGGTTCTTGAGCAATTAAAGGTAATATATATAAATATCCACCATCAAATGGTAGATTTTTTCTTATATCAAAATATAACATCCCTTCAGATTTAATAACAAAGCTTCAATTTACTGTTCATATTTTCACATGGGTCTGTTTGGTTTTTTCAAAACTAAGAAGTGGTAAAGTCCAGGAGCGAGAGAACAATCCTAGCTAACACACAGGCCAAGCCTAGGTACACGTGCATGTGTACATACACGTGCGCACAGCACAGGATTGCGGTCATTACCTTAATTTCTACTGGAAAGTAAAATAAGCATTCGTTTTAACCTTGAATGAAGTCCAGAGTTCCACTGAAACTGCAAACAAAACATGGGAATCTTACCAGCTTTGTACCAGTTGAACGGATGGCGTCCTGAGAAGATTATCTGGAAGGAGACTTATTTCTTTCATTATATTTGCCAATCTAACAGGCAACTCTTGCCGAAGAAACATAAATGAGGTCTTTTCACAAGCATTCCCTGATCCTGAAACCAAAACAGTGAGAAAATTAGTTAAGTAGAAGCTATAATGCAACAGAAGCCAGGAAAGAGGGAGAAATACAGGGGGAGTTAACCCAGCAAATCCAGCGTGATATGACCACCATGACGACCAGAGGAGACCAGTAGGCAAAGATACTAACTCTAACACTAAGTCCAGGCCTAAAAGAGGAGAGATGAGATAAGCCAATCTCTAAAGTTAATGTAAATCCACAATGACCTTCCAATTCCTGATAACTTCAGGGCTCTGGATGGCAAATAAGATATGCTCAGCTGGGCATGGTGGGCTCAGATACAGAAGCATGCCTGTAATCCCAACACTCTTTGAGAGGCTGAGCCAGGAGGATCACAAATTTCAGCCCAGCCTGAGCAACTCAGAAAAACTCTGTCAAAAACTAAAAAATTTAAGAGAAGATGGAGACTGAGGATGTTGCTCAGTGCAAAGGTACAGCTCCCCAATATTACAAGGAAAAAAATAAAGAAAACTCTCCAGATTCTTCTGTTTCGCTTACTTCCATTCTTACAACCTACTTTAAAACTAACATGACATGAGCATGCCTGAGTAAGACTCAGGGACCAGTAATAGAACCTGAAAAGGCCTGTCCTATGTGTCCTGTTGCTACTATCATTGAAAAAAAGTCTGTTTCCTAACATTAGGTTTATAAAAAGTGAACACCTAAGATACAGCAAAACTCTCACCTGTGCAAAGGAAAATTCACCATATAGCACCATTAAGACTGATTTCCATGAGTTGAGAATAAGTGCAGAGAAAAGCTTTCAAACAACAGAAAGAAAACACACACACACACACACACACACACACACACACAAAACCCCCCAATGCTTGTTCTTCAACCACCTTCAAGGAATATCTACTCAATTGTCTGATTGCTAAAAAGGCACCGGGCCCTTTCTCCACTCTGAATCAGGATGCTAAGCAGACTAGATATAAAATGTACATGGCAGCTGCCCTTAAAGCTAAACCAAAATGTCCTATTATTTCACCAACTCATTTCAGACAAATTCAGTCATGTTGCTTTACCAGACACAACCTTAGCAAAAACTAGACTACCAAGACAGAAATTATGGCAATAACGTAAAACATCCACTTGAGAAAGTTTCAGGAAATGCCTATGAACGAGGTTAAATTCCGCCCTTCACTACATTATAATCATTTTAAAGTAAAAACAAAAGCAAGGGCTTTGAGCTGAAAAAAAAATCAAAAGCAAAAAACAAAAACAAATAAAAATCCCCAAACCTCACCACCGTAATCCACAGTTTTAAAATAAAGCTGCCTGCCATGGTGTTCTCTTTCAAACCAACCAGCAATGCATGGCAGTGACGTGATAGCACGTAGCATGGGGAAGATAACTTCTACTCGAACTGTAACACTCTGCGCGTTGGTTAGGGTACTTCCCCCATCACCCTCACATGAGAAGTCAAGGCAAACGGCTAACTGCAATTCCTTGTGCAATCTGCTCCAGAAAAAACCAAGGTGCGAAGTGGTGAACCCACGGCCCCTTGTACTAGTGCACTTTATACATGCTCAAGACTCACGCGCTGCTGCTGAAACGAACGGGCAGCTGATGCAAACGCTCTCAGGGCACTGTCAGGGAAAACATTCTAAAGAAACACTGGGCCGGCGATAACTTGTTTTTCCTATCACCGTGCGTGCCAGTTCGACGCAATCATCGGTCGATTGCATTTCCCATCGCTCTGCAGAATCCGAAGGTGACACCCAGGCCCTCGGCCGAGCCCAGCTCGGGGGAAGGGGCCCGGCCGCGCCGCGCACCTGCACACGTGCGCGCTAAGGCGGGGACTTCATTCTGCCTGCGTCCCTCAGGCTTTATTTTTCGACAACAGCGGGTAAGAAGCCCCACGTCCCGTTACCGGCTGCGCGCGCCAGCACCCGCAAGGGAGGAAGCGCTAGGGCGCAGGGGAGCAGCCAGGAACCGAGCGAGCGGGTGAGCGCGGGCCCCAGTCCTCGCCCCGGGCGGCGCACAAAGGCCCGCCGCGGGCGGCACTCACCGAAGTCCAGGAACTGCTTCATGGACAGCGGCGACGGCGAGAAGCGCGCGTAGAAGTCCACCTGGCCAGGAAGGCTTCGGTCCGGCGCGGGCCCGGAGCCGGAGTCTGAGGTGAGGCTGCGGCTGGCGCTGGGGTGGGCGGCGCGCGGCCCAGGCCTCGGTCGGGCCGAGGCGGCCCCGCGCAGCAGCCGCGTAAGCTTCATGCCGAGCCCGGCCGGAGGAGCTGAGTCCCCGGCCCAGCTTGCGGCTCGGCGCCGAGGCCGGCGGTACGTGAGGGACGTGTCTGGCCGCGGGGGCGGCGACCGCTGTCAGGGCCGCGGGCCCGCCCCTCGCCAGAGCCCGGCCCCGCCCCTGGGTGGAGTCGGGAGAAGGACGGAGGCCGGGAGGGCGCGCTCGGCGTAGCTCCGCCCTGTGGAGGTGGGACGAGCTGCGGCCAGCGCCTCTCCAGCTCGTGGGATACCACGGGTGGCCGTTGGCATCCCAGACAGTTTTGTCCCACCTACAGTGTGGCGCGCCGCGTTCCCACGCCTTTTTGTAACAGAGTCCACCTTCTTTTTTTATATGATGAGGTTTATTGGTACATTTTAGATATACATGATGCTCATGTTCATCGTAGGGAATGTGTACCTGTACTTGATATATTTTGATTTCTCTTTTTTTCCCCAATCCCCTCTCCTCCCTTCAACTCGTCTTCCCTCCCCTATTTACAAAGCTGTGTTTCCATTTTATCCTTTTTTTAATCGGTCATTTTCCCTTTTCCCTTCGCTTCCCTCCCAACCTCAGCAGCCCACAGATTTTAGGACGCGCCACCCCTCCGCTTGCGGGTGCCCTTGGTGTCCGGCTGGGAGCGCGTCCCTGAAATGCCCGTCTGTGGTGCAAGTCCCACGCTTACCATCGTGTGTGTGCTGGGGTGAACTCAGGGCCTTGCGCATGCTAAGTGCTCTGCAACTGAGCTACCTCCTCAGGTAGAGCTACATCCTCTGCCGAGCCCCACGTTTTGGAGGTGACAAAACAGACCTGGAGAGCTAAAGGCGCCCTCCCTTGCCAAACTCTGGTACATAAATACAGTATCACAGCAACTGCAGCCCCCAGAAGAGCATTGGCAGCCCAATTTGTAGCGCTCTCCGCAGGCATTCTCGGCATGGTCATTGGTGTGTTTAAAGGGTCCCTCCGCTGTGACTGGCTTCCTCTTCACTGACCTCTTAAAGTCACTCTGGCCACTCCACCCTTCATGTTTCTATAAATAATTGAAAGGAGTGGACAATTTCTAATAATAGTTTAATCTTACACAGCTGCAAAGGCTGCAGGTTCTGTTATAATTCACTTGTTTCCACTACTGCTTCCCCATATAACCATATAGTACGTCATAGATGCAATGAAGCTTTTACTGTTCACTGCAGTAAAACAGTAACCGCTACAGAATAACACTTCATTTTTCCAAGGTAATCGGGTCTTGAGTTGTAAAAAATAAAAAAGAAGAAGATGATGAGTGTCTCTTTTTTAGGTTGTATTAGTCCAACAAATTGTGTTTAGCGTGAAGGAACACTGACTGCCTGAAAACGTGTGTAGGTGGTGGACTTGTGGAGAAGGAAAGTAATTTTTTCTTCAAGCCTCATGAGTCCTTAGAACTGACACCTATTACAAGAGGATGAACAACAGGAAGACAAACATGTTTATTAATGTGTATTTCACATATACATGGGAGATATCCAGAGAGTAATTCTCAAAAGGTGACCTTGAATTCATACATATGTACAGTAGAGAGCTGGATATATATATATAAAGTTTTAACAAAAATAGTAAACTTTTAGAGAAATGTCAAGACAAAGGAAAGACTTAAATCTCTTTTATAAATAGCAGTTTCCTTTACTAAAGAACAACTTGTGCCCTGTTTTTTGTAGTTCTTCCTGTCCTGGGTTTCCTGTTTTTTTCTGTGGCCTGTAGCTCAAAATAATGCAAATACCTAAAGAATATTTTGGGGTAGCATAGTCTGGTGCCCTTCAGTACCGTATCTTCCAGTACTGAAGAGCCTGTTCCATGGAAGGAGGATTAGGTTTGTTCTGGGCAGCCCAGACAAGAACAGATGGAAGACTTATGAGTGGAAACTGGAGGGAGACAGATTTGATTCAGCAGGGAACACTTTCACTGTGAAATGAGCAGCCTTATAGGGGACGGGGCTACTTATCAATGATCTTTAGTTAAGAGATTGCACAACAGCTTTATAAGGATGGTGCAGGAAAGTTTATGGAACAGTGTGGTTTAAGGAGAAGAACTAGGGTTTTGTTTTCAAATCTTGGCTCTGCAGTGTGCTGGCTCTGTACGCTTGCATGAGTTTCTTGACCTCTCTGAGCCTAGGTCTACTCACCTACAAAAAGGAGCGTAACTATTTCACCAGGCTACTGTGACATAGACAATATAGCTGTTTGTGTTAGCAAAATGTCCAGGACATACTAAACACTCAATAAATCATACCTATCTGTGTTACTACTGATCTTCATTATTTCCTTGTTAGTGGAATAAGGATTTAAGAGCTAGTCCTGCAGATGCCTAATGGGTAATTAAAAGCACGATAAAGGTTGGCATCTCTGCTTTTATTGTTTATGTCTCCTGATTAAAGTTTGGATCAGAGCCCTACTCAGTCCTAAATATGGGTATTGGTTAAGGAGTATTACAAGGTTTATTAGCCTTAAACTTACCTAGTCTATTTCTTTCCCCTCAAGACTGAGGACACCAAGATAAAGAGTAACTAATTTTTAGGATTGTCAGGGACATCTGCATTACAACATACAGGTCTACATCTTCTGAAGAGATGCCTAGAAATCTAAACTTGCGGCCACCTCAGATTCTAGGAAAAGCAGAGGCCTCCCAGACCACACTATGATAGGAACAATTATCCCATGACTGGGAACTAAGGCTACTCCCCCAAAGCAGGAGGCATCATCTCATGGTGGGAACTGAATTGGTCCCTCAAGCAGTGATGGCCCTTCCAGGTGCCCCCAGACCCAATTCTGAGATACTCATTGCCCAGACTATAGCTTGACCAGGATTATCTATGCTGCCAGCTGTGCAGCCCCCCAGCCCTGACCTTTACTCTCATTGTCTATAAAACCCTGAGAGAACTGCAGCCATCTTCCGTGATAGGGAGGACCTGAGCTCCTCTGACGATGAGAACAGCTGAGTTCATATCAGGAAAACCAGTATGACAAACTTCTCCAGGAGAATCAACAGCACACATCTTCCCCTGCAGTTCTGCTTTTATGTGGCTGGCAACAATTCTCAGGTGGGCCTTCCACATCCAGCACCATGCTGACTCAGTTCAACTGGGTGTTACAAATTGACCATTAGGTAATCCACCACACTAAGTAATTTTCAAAAAAGGTAAAGTCAAGAATCCATGTAGCTGTAAAGTGAACACAGGCCCAAAATTATATTTAATACATTAATTAAATGAGGGAACCAGAAAAAAAATGTTACATATCCAAAGGAGAAATCAAACAGGAATACAGGGAAGAATTTGCACAATCTACAAAACTGGCTTTTTCCTTGAGATCAGGGAGGGTGATCTCTCTCCCTGACAGGTTTATGTGCATTGTTCTGAGTTATTTGCAATTTTCAGCATTATAAAACAGCTCAGAGGCAATCACATACCCTGGAAAGTTTTAACTTTAAACAAGGTCTAGCATTCCACCAAAGCAACCCCCGCCCCAACATTTGTCTTCTTCCTCCATCATTCAGGTCATTACTTGTGCAGTGGTGTAGAGGCCATGCTATTCACCAGGATTTGTTTTAGGGGAAACCTAGTTTTTATTATTCAAAATACTTTGATCTGTGGCAGGAAGTGCTGAGAGAGATCCGCTTGGAAGGCTCACGTATAGCTCTGCGGGAAGCCTGGACAGGAATTCCCTTTGCAGAGAGGTGAAGGGGAGGAGGGAGGAGATTGCAGAGGCTGGCTCACAGTGTAAGGCCCACATTTATTTTTAAAACTGGAGGGAGAGTTGCTGAGGCTGGATCTTTTGTGCCTTTGTGAAAACTAGAGGAAAAGATGGATTTTTTTTTTTTTTTTTTTCATAAGAATTGGAGTCAATGGAAACAGCGTTAGCATCCAAGGAGTCTAGGCAGGAGCATGATGGGAACTATGCAGTAGTAAAGCCCTAAGAACTCATCAACATGGACAAGGGGAACTCTAAACTTGGACCAACTGGAGATGGCAATGCTGAAAGACAAACTTAGGCACATTAAAAATTGAAAGACTGTTTGAGCAGACATCAGTCATTTCGTGAACTGGGCAGCTCCAGGCTGCACGTCGTTGCAGGCTCCAATAAAGGGCACAAGAAAAGGCAAGATGAAGAAAATACTTGATTGGTTAAAGTGGAGCAATACTTATCTGGATCATTCCAGAGGGAGGAGCCTAAGTAGAAGTTAGTTGGCAGTTTGGGTATTGTTTATGTTGGAACCCAGGGCCCTGGAACTCCCTCAGTATAATGGCATCATAATGAATTATTTTAATCATAATTTGAGCCAACATCTCTGAGGGCCAAGAAATCTCTTAGGTCTGAATTATACATGAGAGACAAAAATATCCTTGCTAATGTGGTTTAAATATTGTGTCCCCCAAAGACTCATATATTGACTTGTCATGTTGGCACATGCCCGTGATTCCAGTTACTCAGGAGGCTGAAGCAGGAGGATTCCAAGTTTGAGGCTAGCTTGGGCAACTTAGCAAGACCAAATCTCTCTCTCTCTCTCTCTCTCTCTCTCTCTCTCTCTCTCTCTCTTTCTCTCTCTCTCTCTCACACACACACATACACATGCACACACACATACACATGCACATTCACACACATTGAGGGTGCTAATCTCATTGAATGGATTAATGCACGGATGAGTTCTTAGCTGAAGGTGCTGATAGGATCTGGGGGCATGGTTAGAAGAAGTAGGTCATTGGGAGTGCACCTTTGAAGGGCACATCTCCCTCTGGCTTTTCCCCTGCTCCCTGCTTCCTGGCTGCCATGGGTTGAACAGCTTCCTGGGTACCACGAGTTAGGCGCCTTTCCTCCGCCATGATGCTTATATTTTAAGCCAGTTGCCATGGACTGAAACCACATGCCAAAGTAATCCTTTTTTCCTTTAAGCTTCACATATTAGTTATTTTGTCCCAGCACTGGGAAAGCCAACCAATATACCCCCCCAAAATGTGAATGGCCGTGGAGCTAAGGACAAGAGGAAATGGATATTCTCCACCCTCCCTAAAAACAGGACATAGATTTAGAAAGACAAAATTTCTTACACCTTCTCCCAGGAGGAACAAAGATTAAACACTAATAGCAATTTAGGACCCTTAGAGACCTAGACATGGTGCTACCCTCCCCTAATCTCGCCCTGCAGACCTAGCTGAATTCCCACTGCATCCTGATCTTGTTTATCTTTGAGGACAGGATGCCTGTGGTCCCGGAAGTCCCTCTTCAGGAGGATGAGCCAATATCGGCTGGACTCTAGATGGCTGTAAGAGTGACTATCAGACAACTCCGTACTTCATTATAACCCCATCTGCCTGCTAAATGCCGCAATGCCCAGCACCATGATGAAGACCACAAATAACCATAAAAGGAACAGAAAAGTGGCCCCCAAATTCCCTCAAAGACAGGGCTAATCCTCCTCTTTAGTCGCCTCATTTTCCTCCTCATTTTTTTCCCAGTATCTATAACCCACTGCCCCTCCACGGGTTAATAAACTGGTTTATCTCCCACTTGTATTCTTGGCCAAGAATAAAGATCTCCTTCAGTGCTCAGTTGGTGCTTGGTCTTGTTATTGGTTCTACAATTCTGAGAGAGAAGAAGGACCTAGTTTATGGTCAGAAATTGGTAATGGTGGTACCAGAGGAATCTACATTAACAAGCTGTGCTTAACTGTTCCTTATCTGCCATTTATTTGCTATCCCATAAATTGCTGCCTCTAGACTCAAATCCTTTTTGTCTTGTCACTTCTCTAAAAATTTACTGTTCTTTGAAGATGCTAAAAAAAAAAAACAAAAAAAAAACTAGACTACATAAGCAACCTCTAAGAACTACTGTGTGCATTCTCCCGGTGTCTCTCATGTCTATGTAAAATATACATGGTTCATTGATTTTCCTCCTTAATCTGTCTTTTGTAACAGAAGTACATTCTAACTAAGAACCTATGGGCATTTTTTTTCCCCTACACATGCTATCCAAGTTCAAGCTGTGCTCTTCTTAAATGTTGTTGGGGTAATCCAGTGACTACTTGCACATACATTTCCCTTTATTCCATTTCTTCAGTTCCTAGCTGCCTGTTTCTGGGGTTCATTCATTCAATAAATGTCTTAGAAAATACTACATAACAGATAAGCCCCATGTTAGGCACTGGGGTACAGCAGTGAACAAGGCTTCAAGATCCTTGCTCTCATGGGAGTTTTAAGGGGAAAAGACAGATAAGAAATATATAAATTGCTGGGGGTGGTGGCACATACCTGTAATCCCAGCACTCAGGAGGCTGAGGCAGGAGGATTGTTGCGATTACAAGGCCAGCCTGGGCTACAAAGTGAGTTCAAGGCTGGCCTCACCTGCAAAGTGAGACCCTGTCATATAAAATTAAAAATATCAAAGCCACTGTCTCAGTGGTTATGTATATTCCCAGAGCCTAATTTAGCATCTCCAGACTTAAAATAAAAAACACCTTCCAATTAGACCATGATTAAGCCGCATCTATCCCACAATGTCAGAATCTTAACAGAATGCTCACTGAAATCTACTTGTTATTGGTGAATTGAACCTCACTTGCTAGACTTTGTGATAACTAAAGCAGCCCACCCTGACCCTGCAGTGTGAGATTCTGGGCAGATGTTCTAGAAGGATGAATAGTGGGAAATTTTATCTGACTTCTCCCAACATGGGCCTGTTTCCATGCCCTGGCACTTGCAGCACAGCTGAGATGGGCCAGAGCAAGGGCAAAGAAGATTGAGGCATTCGCTAGCTGCTACAAAAATTGCACTTGACTCCCTCTCTCCAGCTTAATCATCATTACCTGGTCAGTTTTGCCCTTTGTGACGCCTGGACCAATTTTCTTGCTATGGTTTGTTTCACAGTTATTTGTCTTTAGAGGATTAGGCCATGCATCCCTACATGACTTTCCCCCTGGATGATGTGTGCCAGGAATGCATCAGCAGACAGGGCCTCATTCTGTGTAAAGCACTCCCACACTCTACAGTGGGAGGAGATGCCTTCCCCAGGCTGGCAAAACCTGTTTTTTAAGGTGCAAGAGAAGAACAGATCACACTTATTACTCATCAGGATCAGTCCTTGTGCGGGAAAAAAGACGCCTACTGGCTTCACAACAGCCACACTTTTGAAATCATTCTGAAGTTGTTTTTCACCTCTTTGAACGTCACCTTCTCTGCAGTGCAAGTGGTTGGACCAATGCTTTTGGTCTTGAAGAACTGTCTTTAATCATTTCCTTTAAGCTACTCAAACTCACCAAACGTCTGTACTTGTTTTCTTAGCCCTGAGGATGTACATATGTGGAAAACCACCTACACTGTAGTCCCTACAGCATTTCACTTTTTCTCCAGTAAAACTGGAGTCTCTCGGTCCATTTCTCCTCCCACGATGTCCTTTTGTAACTTTGTGTCTTGGTAATATGTTTTCATTTAGAGTAGAAGCCTTGGTCTTACCCTTATTTCCCTGGTTTGGACAACTGAAAGTATTTCCCATCTATATCCTCCTCACATCCTAGAACACTCTCAGCCACAAAGCAGATAAACCACAACTGTGTGTGATCCACTGTGAGATTTGGGGCAATTTGAAACTAATAATAAATGTCAATTTTATGGACAGAGTCTATAATACCATCATTTCATATATATATATATGTATACACACACACACACACACACACACACACACATTTTTTGTTGGGGAGGTGATAGGGAAGAATAGGTGGAATCACAGGAGTCATATAAAGCACTGCCATGTCCTTGACTCAATGTCATTTATGCCACAGCCCTAGTGAAACCACAGCTACTAACAGAAATGGTTATGTGATTATACATGATTGTAGTGATTTATCTGGGGGAAATCATCAGACTGGATATGTAAACAGGTGAAAGGAGGGTTCAAACCCACTGGCTCAAACATTTCTTTGGATGATAATACCTGTTTTCAAAGAACCAAGAAGGCTAAGACTTATTACCAAGTATAGTGGAAACTATTACCCAGTGTGCTTTACAGACAACATATTTTAGATTGGACATTTATCCAGTTCTCCTCACACTGAGCACCATACACGCTTTATTTTCTCAGCAAGTTGTGATAATTCAGCTAGAGAAGTTTCATAAAACTGCTTAAATCTAAATGAAATGCTTTGGTGGAGAAAGTACTTTCCAACTGAATGATTCTGTCAAATCAGCCCTGCTCGGACATCTAACACATACTCCAAGAAGGAAGTGACTCAGCCATAAGAATATTTTTTATGGCATGGTTCTCTTGCTAAGTAATACTTTATCCTCCGCCAGCATAAGCCTTTGAAACATGAATCTGTGCAAACAGACAACTTCTGAATGTTTTTGTGGTGTTGGGGACTGAACCCATGGTCTTGTGCTCCATAGGCAAGCACTCTGCCACTGAGCTACCTCCCCAACTACCTTGAATAGACCACCTATAAGACTGTTTTCTGTTCTTATAAAAAAGGAAATTTTAAAGATGTAAGCATCAACAAAACAACAGATTCAAAAGCAGATCACATTCATACTGCATTCCTTTGGGTTCTTGTATCTTTGGCTGATCTAAGATTATACAGTACACAGAAAATAAATAAAAATATCAAAAAGTTTTGTTTTGCTTGATGAAATAAAAAGAAATGCAATTCAGATTGTTGCTTACCATTTTACGGTCTGTTCCACATACACCAGTGCTGTGTTACTAAGCAATGAACACTTTCATAAAAAATTTATTTCACACTTTTATACAAATATCCACAGGTATTTTCTAATCATGAAATAATTTTACAATGCTAGTTAGTATAAAAATGTATCAAATGCAAACAGACCAGTGACTTGACTTGAGATGACATTTTTAACAATTATAAATTTAAATACCATAACATTCTTGTTTCTTTGTTGTTAAACTATCCCTCCCACCCCTCTTTTCAGGACATTCATTTTTACAACAGAGGTCTACAAACACTGTCAAAATATCAGCTTCTTCGTGTCCTATAACAAAGCCAGTGTGTTAGGCTCCAATTTACTTAAGGAAGAAACTGAGACTTTAAACACTGTTATGACCTGCTTGAGAGAAATTTTTTTGTAAACAAAATGCCATTTGCAAAATTATTTTTGGAATAAAACTTTTGAAGTACAATCAGAATAAAGTTCTTGGTATCCTAAGGGTGTAAGATTTGTGAAAAGAAGAAAAAAATAAGACTCCAAGGCAACAATGGCATATACAGCTGTCTTTTGTTCTTTTAAAAGATTGATGCATTGCTTATACTACATCCAAATTAGCACCTGTTTGCTGTTGTTCCCCAAATAACTTAATATATCAAAGCGCAGTAAGTTAAAAAACTCCTATCTATTCAATCTCTATTGAATATATAGAGTGACAATTGTCTTTCTCCTCCCATCCACATAACTTTACAATTAAACAATTTAAAGAGCTTGTGAAAAGGTAGTCCCCAAAGTCATTTGGAGGGACTTTGGGTAGGGGAAGAAACAAAATAAACACAGAACACTGACTCACTGTTTGAATGGCTCCAATGACATCTAAAAGTGAAAAGCTATGATGTTCTGCCTGGTTAGAATCACGGTTTTGGTAACAGATACTCATTCAGTAGTCTCACACTGGATGGGTCTGGGCCCACCATCAGTACTCACCAGTTTCTTTCAAGCCCTGAATATACAATATATTTGCAGCAGTGAGTAAACACGTCCTAGAGTTCAAGGAACAGTCATTTTCTCTAAAAGTTCCTGAAAATTATAACATGAAGTTCAGAAATATCACACAGGTCTCTAAACTAAAAGGTTATCAGATGTGTGATAAGAATTAAACACAGTTAAATCCTCTTTCCTAAACCTTTTGGGCTGCAGGGATGGGACACCAAGAAGGAGATGTTATAATTTACAGATAAGTTATTAAAACAACTCTTGGATACATTTACAAGGAATTATTATCTTTTGGCAGTAAATAATTTAGGTCAAACTAATGACCTCCCATGTTCTAATTCTGATTGTTTAAACCAATGTGAAGGATCTTTGGCCTGTTAGTCAATAACAAAACGGTTTGAAAAAAAAATAAATATCATATACAAATATAATTAGCATTCAAGTCTGCTGCACCTGTGTGTTTTAGTGAAAAGGAGAAGGAAACCTGTGTGCATTTGGCGTGTGTGAGGATTCACACATCTAGGAAACGGGGGAAGAGGGCAGGATGGTCAGTCACCTATTGCACATTTTATAAGACAGCACTTTAAACAGAGACAGGACTACACCAACAGCAGATTCCTGTGTTGCAGGACAGTTAATCTGCAGGTTCTCCAGCCCTACGGGAATGATGCTTGCAGCGGCAGACAGGGCCACTTGGATAGTGCGGGTGACTGGTGCCCTCCTCCAGCTACGCCGCCAGGGGGGTGTCACCTTTGTGTAACTGGCAGGTCCTTCCCCAGCTCGTGTAAGTCAGTCACACCAAAAACAAAGGCCACCCGGAAAGTTAAATTAAGGCAGTTAAACAAAAATCCGCTCCAATAGTCATCTATTTGGCTGTGCAAAACAGGAGCCGCCTTCGGCTGCGTAACAATATCCACAGTTTCCATGGTAGCTTCGTACTGTGTGTCGTTAGTCTGAAATCAATCTTCAGATATTGAACAGGCTTTTAAATCCATTTGAATGTCCGAGTTGGGGGGAAAAAAAGCATTTTGGGTACTGTGAAGCTTCTCTGACACCCCTAGGAGTAACTTTCATTTTCATTCCATTTTGTGATCCATTGTTTTTTTTCCAAGTTATCATTATATTTTTCATCTTTGATCTCTCGTTCTTCTTTCCGGATCCTTACAGCATAGTATCGGGGAACGCTATCATCGTACCTAGAGCGTTTAAAGAATCCACACTGGAGAAGGGGAAGAGAGAAACAGACACAAATTAGTTCATCTCAAGGAAACCAAGTGCATTAAACGAAATGTCTAAGCTTTCTGTTCAGCCATGTCTACCTTTGGACCAAGGGAAAAGAGACACCATTTTAAGAAAGCACTAACAGGTTGAAAAGAACAGCCCGGAGAAATGTTAGAGAACAGCTGTAAAACCGGAAGAAAAGTCCATTTTCACCTTGTCTTTACATTTTATAACAATGTAAAGTACCTTTTGAGTGACTACTTCCATTTAAAAAAAAAAACAGTATTATATATAAAAGCTATAATTCTCAGATTACTAGATCACTTTAAGATTTTTTAAAGGCATAAATTAAAGTTTTTAAAGGCACAAATAAAAATTATTTTTTATTTGTTGCCTGCTAATAAAAGTGGAAATCGAGCCACAAATACATAACAAATTACTACTTAAATAAGCCATCTTCCAAAGGGGCAATTTAAGTCTTCTGTCCTCCCAGGCTTCGGTACACACATTCACATATCTAGCTAGAAGATGATTTACATCTGCCACTGTGCTTCTAATTAAACTGTTTCATTAATACAACACAAAGTAATTGCATCCTGCAATTAAATCAATCATGTATTGCGCAGGACTTGAGGAAAGTACACTACGCTCAATTTTGCAGCACTTCAATTTCTTTCTTTTTTTTTTTTGTAAAAAGAAAGGTAACATTTACATTCAAATTGTTAATCTATGTATATTTTATTCACCTTTAAAAAATTATTCAATCTGATCCAAAGTATACTTTGAGAATATATCTGAAAAATTTGAATCAGATTCAATTTTTTAAGGAATAAAAAATGCTATTGTAACAAAAGGTATGTTATCAAGTTAAAAATGCAGCGTGGAAGAGAGAAGATACTTGGGATGATCGATTAATTGTTTATTTTTGGCAGTCACAGGAATAGAACTTATACGTGAAAATGCCATGGGGCAAGACAAAAATCATGTGTCTGCTTATCTCTAAGTTAGCAGGCCAAATGAACCAAGAAGTTTTGTTTTAAGCTATTTCTTGGACTCATTTGTTATTCTGTGCAAAAAAAAAGCCAATGTACTTCTATCGATTACAAAATATGACTGCTGTCTGCCCCATTTATAAAAGGAAGGAAATTAAATAAAAATGGCAATGTTGAGATGCATCATGACAGTGCCAAAGAAAGGGATTACAGGAGCCACTCTCTCCCTTCATGCTCACAGAAACAGAAAAAGGAACCACCAACTATCCATCATGTAAAAGCAAAATGTGCATTTAAAATCAACTGAGACCTAAGGTGGAACAAAATCTCTAGGAACATAAGACATGGTCAAACTCCATTACAACATATTCAAACAAAAACTGTACGAGAAATTTATATACTGAAGGTTACTTTGGAAGAAGACCATCTTCTGAAGTTGGCCATAAAGGTAATCATTTTCCATTGTAATGGTCTTTGGCCTGAAGGAGATATGGAGGAAAAGGAAGTCGCATGCTTAGCTAGCATAAAACAATCTCCGAGCAACAGTAAAAAGCATTCCATGCCTGCACCATCATTTTAGAGCAAGAACAAAAAGATGACAGTAAGGAAGCTTCTTTATCAAGAGAAACACATTTCCAACATGCAACAGGTTAATCAGGCAGTCAACACAAACATCTACCCCTGAGAAATTCCAAAATGGACAAGAAATCTGGGATGATTTCTTATGCATCCTTGAAATTCCAAGTGGGCTGCTATACACTGGATTAACAACAAACTGGGATACTATGGAGGTCTCGAGCCCCATTTTATGTGTACGAAGATTATGATTTTCTTCATTGCTGCGGGTATGATTTAACAAGAACACAAAATAACTCACCTGTAACAAAAGATCCTTTGTGCATTAAACAAAACAAAACAGCTGTGCGCTTTCAAGGGAAATAAATAAAACCAAAGCAAGGCAAGCCAGTATGGACATTTGGCAACATCTGTTAATGGGACACACACAGCAAGCTGTTGCTCTTTAAGTTAGCCACCACAACCATAGCAGGTCCCACAGCTAGCAATTAAAAAACATTGATCAATTACCAATTACAGAAGTAGATCAATACTATGCATCAGAAGTAAGCCTCTCTTTATCAGATGGCTGAGCATGGATCTCAGCCTTGTGATATGTGGCATCATAATGATCTTTCTTATTTCTCTTGAAGAAACCACACTACAAGGAAGCAAGGTATTTAGTCAATTTTACAGTTTTGTGGATAAGCGCTAAACAATAGAATATCTCAGATCTTAACCTTTTTTCTATTACAGCTCATTTACAAAGAGACCACTTTTGATCAACCAGAAATGAGTAGCCAGCTCATTACACTACACTGTGACAGCCAGCATTCAACACATCTATCACCATGGTCTCTGGTCAGACATTTGTATGGATGACACTGATCAGCGAATTGACTTTTCTATATGCAGCACAAATCCTAAGGACAAAAATCAACCTAAAGAGGGAAAATGTATACACATCAGATTGTAGCTTTGGTTGGTTGCTTCTTGAAGATTACAAGCTCCAAAAAGGCAAAAGATTGACTTCTGCAGGCTACTAAGACAAAGGTTAGAAAATTCTCTTAAGTAAAATTTACCACAATTCCTAATATAATACTGATAGACCATGAGTATTTTTGTACCTTTTACAGTAAATTTAATAGAACAAATGCCATCTACTTGAGACCTTTGGATCTGTAGGGTGAATCACAATACAAATTTGAGTACACTGTCAGGAAAGAATGATTGCTCTTATTTTCCCAAATTCAGAACTACTACGTAACTCTTCAATGGTAGGAACCCATGTTCCTTGGGTTAGGACACTAAATAAGTAAAAAGGGATAATTCTACTTCTGACTATGATTTCCTTCAGTCAACAATAGAGACCTTTTTCTATTTACTTTTACCTAAGTTGTAAGGCCATGGAATTGCCTTTTAAAATATCCTGGTCAAATAAAAATCTCTCCTGGAAAATTCTGCTTCCCAGTGTGACAATCATCAAGGCAAAAATCTAGATCCACTTTGTATAGTTGGGCAGCTCCTAGCTACACATGACTATTCAAATTTAATTTAAGCTGAAATTTAAATTCAGTAACTCCATTGCATTAGCTATACTCCAAGTATTCAACAGCCACATGTGATGACTGGCCACCATATGGTACTGTTGCTCCAGAACATTTTCATCGTGACAGAAAGTTTTACTGAGCAGCACTGACAGTGAACACACTGGCTTTCAATAATAAGTGCTAATAAATAGAATAAGAAGAAAGAAGAACTAGGAACTATTAGTCCTGGTTTTGCTTCCAGCTTGGCAACATTTTCAATGTTCATGGGCATGAATATCTTCATCAGTAAAAGCAAGGTGATTGGATTAGTGCAAAGAACTTTCCTCTTTTATCTCAAAAAAAAAAAAAAAAAAATCCTGTTCAAAAGCCAGTATTTAAAGCAGATACTATCAGAACTTGGTTAAATTGGAGATCCCTATCTTGGTTTAGTTTTGCCACCTATGAGGATATACAAAA
The DNA here is from genome assembly GCF_000276665.1 of Chinchilla lanigera. Lineage (NCBI taxonomy): Eukaryota > Metazoa > Chordata > Mammalia > Rodentia > Chinchillidae > Chinchilla > Chinchilla lanigera. The sequence continues at coordinate 2,596,707 of NW_004955449.1, forward strand.
TTCAGTTTAAAGGCCACTGAAGAGAAGAAGAGCGTCCCCCCTTCACCTCCATGCTTGGGATTGAATCCAGGGCCCCATGCTAGGCAAATGTTCTATCTCTAACCTCTAAAATCCTTTCTGACCCTAACATTTCATGACAATTCAGTTTTAGAAAGAAGAGTATAAAGTATAAAAATTACTTTTACATGGGGGTTGTAGAAGTTATCAAGTTGTTTTAGGTCCCCTTGTGATATCCCCATGGATATTTAGACCTTCTAAAATCCAGTGACAGCATCTAGTCCAATCCAGTTATTAAACAGCTAAGGTAAACCGGAGCCCCAGGAAGGTGAAAAGATTTGCACAAGATTATTATTCACAGCTTGGGTTTCTCAACTCTCAACCCACTGCGTTATGTCTCAATAAGGATTTGAGATTGCCAGTAAGATCTGTTCTGAAGATTCCTTATGACCTCCTCCAGAGAACACAACATCTTCCTAAATACCAAACACCACATTTAGGGTTTTTTGTTTTCATTTTTTTTGTGGTAATGAGTATTGAACCTAGGGCCTTGTGCATGTTAGGCAAGCACTCTACCTTTGAGCCATATCCTTACCTCTCCATGTTGAGTTTTAGATATCAAAATAATTATCAGGGAAACTCCTATATTGACCAGCTATGCTTGCTCTGTCTACTGCCTGAGGTAAATTAAACATCAGGGATAAAATCTGGCTAACACTCCATGCCAGGAGAAGTCTTCTTGCGTAAGCAGAGATACCAGGCTTCAATCACATGTTTGGAGGATACCAGAAAATTCTCTCAGACTAGCAAAAGGAAGTTATTTGGAAGAGAGAGAAACACAAAAAAAAGTTGCCCAACATTTGAAAGTAAGAACATCCTTGACGCCTTGTCCATTATACACTTAGATCCAATGACAGGAAAAAGATGGTTTGATCCTACAGGGTTGTTAGTTCAGGCAAAACCTTCTGGACCACATGTTTGGGAGCCCAGAATTTTTGAAAAATACTATGCTGCACACATAATGCCACTGTATTAAAAAGTGTTAATATTTCTGCAGGGAAACTAACGAATAAAGGACAAAGACTATAAATATCTTCCTTTCACATGATGTTAGGTCTTGCTACCAAACAGGTCATTACAAACTGTTTTCAGAACTTTTTGGAATCTGGAATTACAGATATTACAGACCTTTCTTATTCACCTGGAATAATATGAAATCTATGTAGACTATCTATGGGTAGTAAATGGGGGAGATATATTTTATGTATAGTCAAAAGACCAAATTCTTACGAGGCACATATTGTGTGTAGACCTCACTCATGTTTGATATGGGCTATGACGACTGCCTTGAGATGGAGTAATTCATTTTATTCATGCTATTTTATTCCTAATCTAGCTGAAAATATAACAAACCCCAATGGCTTCCATGAACATTTCTTTACAGAAGTTAAAATTACCAGGAATATAGATTCAGATTAGTCTGACACTCAAAAATGTGGCTTACATTCAGACTTTTTTTTAAGACAGTATCTTATTATGTAGATCACAGCCTTGAACTCGCAGTCCTCTTACCCCAGTCTCTAGAATGCTAGAATTAAAGGCATGGGGCACCATGCCTGGGTTTAGATCCAGACTTTGATCTTACTTTTAAGAAAATGCTAACAAAATAAAAGAAAATGATGAAGTTGTAAAATTTAAATCTGTCATTTGCCAAACATCCTGAACTATATGCAAGGGATACCAAAAAAGTATGAACTTCAGAATTTTTTTTTTCCTGCACTGAAACTAACGAATAAAGGACAAAGACTATAAATATCTTCCTTTCACATCATGGTCTTGTCACCAAATAAGTCATTACAAACTTTGTTTTCAGAACTTTTATGGCAGGGGGGTAGGGGCAGGTGCATCGGCAATCGAACTCAGGACCTTGTACTTGCCTGGAAGGCACTGTGCCACTGAGCTATCTCCTCGGCCCATGAACTTAAGAAATTTATGTACAACTAAAACACCGTTAGATAAAAATTATTAGGTAGATAAACAGGTGTTCATTGTAAAATTCATATTTACTCTATGTGGAAAAGTTTCATGATAAAATGTTAGGAAAAAAAGCTATGAAAAAGAAAGTCATACTATCAGTGTTCACTCACATTTTAAAAAACATGAAATGAAATGCCAGATAGGACTTACCTTCCAGAGTAAAAACACTAACAGAGCAAGCATCAGTATCCCAGCAAGAATAGCCACAAGGATGATCCACCAGGGGATTCCCGAATACTGAGCCACAGTCTTTGAGGGAAACACTGTCACACGAACCTACAGGCACAGAAGAAAGCAGATCACCATAAACTGGGGTACAAGTAATATGCAGAGTCCATAATTCTAATTCTGCTCTTGAATACATCTTGGACAACAATATCTATGGATGAATTAGTTAACTTTCCAGTGGAAGATCCTTTCTCTTATTATGGTACAAGACTCAAGAGACATTCCATGAAGATCTTTTCCCAGCATCTAGAGAAAGCCAGAGTGTGTTCTGAAAAAATGGTTATTTCTTTGCTATCTTTTTTGGCCAACTTATCTCTTTCAGCCACTATCAATAAACAGCCAATGTTGTTTCAACTATATTCATGGTGCTGGAGATCAAACTCAGGTCCTTGCATATCCAAAGCAAGCACTGTACTAAGCTATACCTCTGGCTCTTAAACTGATATCCTTTGGAAAATGATTACACTTAGACTACAACTCAGATTTCAAAGATGTTGTGAGATATAAAAATAGAGATGGAGCCGAATGACTAATTTCTTAGGACATCAAACTAAAGATCCTCATAAATATAATTTCCTGAGATGGCTTGATGCCATCCTCCACAAAAATGTGTGAGGACAAACTAGACCCTGGATTCATTCTGAGGGAGTATAGCACTTAAGCTGAAGCTGATGAGAAGCTTAAATATTAAATATTTTATAGTTGGCAAATACCAATTAAATAAACATAGTGTTCCCCAGAAACCTAAGAAATTGCTTCTGGCAATCCAGCAACTCAGTTATATCTGTTCTACTATGTACATTATGTCTAAATGAAGTATACTACAATTTTAAACAGACTTTGTAAAGACAGGAGCTATTTATCAAAGCATGAAAAAACCTAGAGATTGCAATGAAACCTAGTGATTGATTTTGTAAACTATATTGATCAGAGATTAACTAGTTGCAGCTTCTGGTATTTCTGAATTGACAAGATATAAAGCAAAGGGCAAATAAAACTCAGAAGATGATCCTTAATTTGTAAGCAGTGTTTTTAATTAAGTATTTTATATTAAGATTGAACCCAGGCTATGTCTAAACATGCTTCTGTATCTACACTGGGACTTCAATACTTCTATAATTCTTTTTTTAAAAAATCTCATTCAAGTACATCCCTTCTCTCATCTAAAAAAAAGTGCATCGCCCTCATTGGACTTACAGAAAATACAAGCAGCAGAACTGCTTTTCTTTAAACACTTAATAGGCAGGAGTTTACATCTGGAGTTTGCAGCCAGCTCTACTGTCTCCAGCGGCCAGCACAATACTGTCACCTTCATCAGCAACCTGTGTCCTATCATGCTGTGAATGAGGCTCCCCCAAGCTCCCAGCCCCCGGTGGCCACCAGGCTCAGTCTCTCTCCTCACTTTCCCCAGCAGATGCCTGAGCCCTAAGGTAAAACAACCCTTTCTTGAGATTGCTGGGTCCACTGTAGGGCAACCAGAAAGGAAGGAAGAAGGAAGAAACAGTGAAAGATTACTGAAAAAATAATATGCTTATGCAGCTGATTGGTAGGCTGATTACAACAAAACAAAACAGTGACTGTCCTTTGCAGAAGGTGTATCTCATTTAACCTTCCTTTCCTAGAATCTAGCATATAGAATCTAGCAGATTCTAGTAAATCTCCAACTGGTAAATCTCTGATCAATGTAGTTTACAAAATCAATATTTACTGCAATCACTAGGTCTTTGCATGCTTTGATAAATAGCTCCTATCTTCACAAAGTCCATCTGAAATTGTAATATACTTCATTTAGACGTAATGGACATATTAGAGCAGATATAGCTGAGTTGTTGCATTGCCAGAAGCAACATTTTAGGTTTCTGGGGAATATTATGTTTATGTTTATATTTATGTCCCTGAGGCAGGTAGCTGTAAAAATAAGCTGGCAAATCTGTAAGTACAGAGCAGAGGCTGGTCTATGGCAAGGGACTCTGCCTTATTATAGTCACTGCACATCAGTGCCTTTAAAATGGTTGATAACAGGAGAAACCGCTCCTATAAATGTCTGCTATCCAAAAACCCAAGGGTTGAACAAGGTAATTTTGATGTTGCAGCCTGGGCAGCTGGGGGGGTGGGAACCCAGTAAAATCTCTACAATCCCAGGTCTGGCCACCACTCAAATCAACATGGTAGAGCAACTCACTGGGCATCAAAAATCAAGTCAGAGGTTGGAATGGCTACATATTTATGGGGGAGAGAGTTCTGGGGTTCAGGAAGGTAAGAGGACAGTCAGTAAGACTATAGTGTTTGCTTAAATTATAATATTGAACTATTATTATTATTATACTTTTGGTATGAAGTCATTCTCCAGCTAGGCTGGAAGGAAGTGGAAAGCTGGCTTTCGGACCAGATAAAGACATACTTTTACCAACGAATAATAGCTTTTACTTTTACTAATGAACGATAACAACTTTAGGTGAGTAGAAATGGTGCAGAGCTTTACAACTCCCAAATACTTTTTCCTTTTATTTTAGTAACATTTAGGCATTTTTACGGAGATGACCTATACATGTAGACCTTACCCACTGTGTGCCCATGAGAGGAAAAGGGCTTAAACTCTATCTTTTTTCCTGAGACAAGATCTCGCCATGTAGTTGAGGCTGGCCTTAAACTCACTTTGTAGCCCAGGCTGGTCTCGAACTCACAACAATCCTCCTGCCTCAATCTCCCAAGTGCTAGGATTACAGGCATGCGCCACTACGCCCAGTGTTGGTTTAAACTCTACTGATACATTAAATTCCATTGCCAAACAGTACTGCCAATACCACACTGGCTTGCCAGCTGCCAGAATACGTTTGCCGATTACTCTATGATGCCCTCTACTCTTAATGAATATCAGTATATATAGATATGCATGTGCGTGTGTGTGTATGTATGTATATATATATATATATATATAACATTCACCTGAAGGGATTTTAATATCTTTTACTTCCCATATAAAAAGTTTTATGAAAAGAAACGTATCTTAAGTTCTTCCCTGAATTTAGAACCAAAAAAGAAAATCTTATTCCTCTAAATAATACAGTACTTATTTTTACCTATCACACTTTATCTTCCACAGCCAGGAAGCTTGGATGTTTTCTGCCTGCTTCCTATGGAGGAAATGGGACACACACACAACTAATAATCCCCCCTTCCTTGGTGCAATTCAGCATCTCTCCTGGTTCTGTCTCCTGGTGCATGAAATTCTTGACAAAGTATCTCATTCAGTTTTGCTTCTAGCATCCAGTACAGGGAATGATCACATGTGTTTTTAACGTGCGCTTTTACTTGTTAACTGTGTGGATTTAATTTAATAACTGATGTTAAAATGTAATCGTTTAACCTATTTTAACTGTGTGACTTCTGACTTTAAGTCAAAGACTACTGACTTTGACAGTATCTTAATTTAAAAGTGTTTTACTGGGTGGTAAATTCAATTACTCTTGAAATTGGGTAATGAAGAAACAAAAAGCCTTTTCTCTCTCTCTTTTAAAGCAAGATTAGAGTAAAAGCAAAGAGAAATTGTTTTGACATCAAGACCAAAAAGTAAGACTGAATCACACAACCTCTTTTGCTTCTCTCTCCAAAGAAAATGATCTCCAGACTAGAAAGGACAGGTGAAACCAAGATGAAGATGAAACTATAACCCATAATAAGTGAAGACACAAAAAAAGAAAGGCATCCTGATACCTGAATTAAGCTCAAATCTTCAGGCCCAGAAAAACTGCACTTTAAAATACTAAAGAAAAGTATAGGCATGATATCTGAGCTATTGTACCTCAGAAATCACAGAAAATAGAGCAGGTTTCAGAAGACTAGAGATAAATGTTTCAATTTTCCTCAGAAATAAGTCCTAGATATGAGACTAGTAATCCAGTCACAGATCTGCCAATTATTAAACAAAGCAGGATCATGCAAAGATGAGGCTTCCCATTAGAAGGCTGGAGTTCTCTAAGCCCCAAGAACATAAAGTGCCCAAGACAACCTCATTCCCTTGTGACTCAGCAACCAGACAGGATACCAGGACCCCTGTTCAATCATCTTCCAGAAGAGAGAGCACTTAAGTACTCTGGAGACCTGAGATCTGCTATCAGCTTCACTTGCTGGTTATGGGGATGTTCTCCCTGAAGGTGTGACTTAGGGACTTAACAGGGACCATGTGTCAAGAGCAGAAGAACCACAGCCCTTAAATTAGATAGTTCTGAGTTTTAATCCAGGACCTCAGATCCAATCCTGAGTCTATTTCTTTGTAAAATGAATACAATGCCTACCTTGGTGTTCTTCTGAAGTTTAAATAAATATAAAGTATCTAGGGAATTGGGGACATTTTATTAATGTTAGTCCCTTCTCTCTAAAGGGTTGAACTTTTCGCAGCTCTAAAAACTCTGTGAGTCTCAGAGTTGCCTCCTTGTAGTTATTAGAAGCTGTAGCAGCTGCCCTTAGCCAAAATTGGGGAAAAGGGTTGTAGGGAGAGTGCGGTTTACTTGACAGTTCCTTAGGATGCCTTTCTGATGAGGTGGACTGAAGCAACTGGTAGAGATAACTGAAAGCCAGCGTGATCATGTGTTTCAGTGAGCCTAAGATAGCCTTGATTTACGTCATTGGCCTCAACAAATGTATTCTGGTTTGGGTGATAAATCCAAAGATGTTCTAAGGAGCACTGTATTCTCAAAGCCAGACTCATTAGGAAGGTTCAGTGAGTTTTCAGCTACTGAACGATCAAAGTCAGGGCATTTTCACAAGTAAACCAGCAGATGAATGGAAGAGCAGCAGTACACAGCCCTCTCCAGTCTATTAGGCAAAATGTTCCTATTTGCAGTTCCTACCATGACCTGTGGTCCTTCTTCCACAAGATCCTAATGCAAATCCTTGAAGGTTCTAGACCCCCCAAAAGGTGTTGTTTACTAGTGGGTCACCACAAAGTCCTGTTCTTTGTTCTGTCTCATATTTTTGTTAATTACTGCATGAAGACAGAGAAAGTATATTCCTCAGTTGTTTTTGCTGTTTGTTTGTTTGTTTGTTTTCCGGTACCAAACTCATGACCCTGCACTTGCAAGGCAGGTGCTGTGCCACTGAGCTAAATCCCCAGCCCCTGCTTCTCAGTTTTGAAAAGGAAAGTTTGCACAGATACAAAGTTGAAACAACGGATGATCAAAACTCAAAATTCCTTTACAATATGAAACAATGGGCCAGAAGCAAATCATACACAATGTGAAGATACATTTAAAGACATGCATATAGAGTTTTTCAAACTACTCAAAGGCAAGATACAGGAAACACAGCTCAACAATGAATTCTGATGAAATCACCCAAGAAGTTTCAGTAGAACACAACAGAGATGATGCAGAACTTGACAGCTTCAATTACTGGGAAGGCTGCCACACAGCCAAGAGAGGAAACCAATTGCAAGTTTGTTTTAAGGGACACAACAGGGACATATTTTACAAGGCTCAATTCTAGAATCTTCTTTTGGTGGAGGTACTGGAATTGAACTCAGGGCCTTTCCACTGAGCTATAGCCCTAGCCCTTTTTATTTTGAGGCAGGGTCTCACTAAACTGCTCAGGCTGGCTTTGAATTTATGATCCTTCTGTTTCAGCCTCCTGAAGCTGGGATTATAGGTATGCACCACCACATCCAGTGAGAATGTTTTTTGTTTTGTTCTGTTCTGTTTTGTTTTGCTTTTTTTTCAAAAAAACATAGGTCTTGTTAAGTTGCTAAAAGTTGCCCAGGCTGGACTTGAGCTCACAGTCCTCCTGCCTCAGCCTCCCATAGTGCTAGGATTATAGGAGTGTGCCACTGTGCCCAGCTAAGAGAGATCTTTTCAAGTAACTGGAGCTGGCCATGGGCAGCTGGGCATGGGCATTCTAAGAAGGGCTGTAAGGTGCACATGCTCCCTCCGAGCCAACAGCCCTCACATCTGCCCCATTCTTGCAGAACCCAGACTAGCTTCCTTTTTGCAATGATTCTATTAAAACACAGCATGGAGTGGTAATGCCTTAAGACTTTATCTGTGTCCTCCTTACTGGGGGAAGAGGGCTTCGAGGGACAAGAACACCAAAGAGCAGGTTGTGGGCACAGGGAAAGGAAGAGGGACCTGCCCTGAGCCAAGGAGAAGCCGGGGACCTCTCACCTGAGTGCCTGCATGTGGCAGTTTGATATTCCCAGCGGCAGCCGTCACTTCAATGGAAGCCCGCACAAGAATGTCCAAGTAGTTCATCTTGGAATATTCCTGTTGGGAGACAGTAGATGAGTTAGTAACAAATGTCATAGGTGGTGGCAAATGACTTCCAAGGAGAGCCTCACGGCAGGGCCACACCTCTAGAAATGTGCCGTTCCATAACCTTGACCGCAGAACAAGAGCAGCCTTGCTGTCCAGCCCCCGCAGCGGGCACCTGATGTTCACACAGTTCACATTCACGCTGCAGTTCTGGCGAGAGAGAGACACTGGCGGTCTGAATCCATGTGTGTGAAGCCTTCCCCCTCCTGTCCAATGTTCCCAATTCTGGAAAAATACTCACAAGGGTCTGGTATTTTCTTTCAGTAAACAAAGAAAATTTTCTCCTATCATCTATCTGTTTTTCAGCAATTTCCCGTTTCATTCTTGATTTGTGGGACTCCTAAAAAGAGGTATATACACAACAGTTCCACTTTACATAATTCTTTGTCATTACCATACAAACCTCCCAAGTAAGCACTGCCAAACTTACATAACCAGCGATCAGTATATCACCCTCATCCCCAGCACCAACGCACACGAATAACTTCAGTGTAAAACCAGCAAATGTTATGATCACTCCAGCATCAAGTTTATCAACTCATTCCTAGGACTGGTTAAGTAGTTTATTCCTACTGTGACTCTCAAGGAAGGAGAAAGATGCTCCTTTATTGCCCTACTGAACTGTGAATAAATGGCACCAAACCATAAGCTGAGGTCAGGGACCAGAGATCTTTTCAAGTATTCTTGCGTCCCTCACCCCAGCTCTGTACCTAACATGGTAGACAGCGTACGCAGAACGGCCAATGAACTGAGGAACAGAGATAGAAGCAGTAAGACCCATTATATGACCAAGTTGAGACAAGCACTGACAACTCAGCCAGGGAGGAACTTTTAAAATTGCATTTTCCAGGCTGGGGATATAGCTCAGTGGCCCAGTGCTTGCCTTGTAAGCATGAGGTCGTGAGTTCGATTCCCAGTACCACACACAAAAAAATAAATAAATAAAATTGCATTTTCCTATACAAGTTGAATCTCCCTCACGTGAAATTCTTGGGACTGCAAGTGTTTCGGATTGCGGAGTTTTTCAGATTTCAGAATATCTACCCCAAGTTTACTGGTCTGGTTGAACATCCCTAATTTGAAAATAAGAAATCAGATTTTAGAGAATTCTGGGTTTTGGATTTTTGGATTAGAGCTGCTCAGCCTATAATGAAGATCAGGAGTAATGGGGCCACCTTGCTTCTTAGGAGTTGACTAGTACAGGAGCAGGGCTCCATTGCATACCCAGCCACCTTTGAGTATTTAAAAGAAAAGAATCAGATTTGTGTTGACAATGGAACCCTTTATCAAATTGGCACATATATGAGCTGGATACGTAAGTATGGGCAGTAGAGGAAGGGGTAAAGAGTGGCAGATTTTAAAATCAGAAGGAGCTTGAAAGCAGAATTTACCTCTTAACACTGAGTGACTCTGAGAAAGTTACATGATCTGTAGGAATGAGGGTAACAAGGATACCTCCCTCCTAGGACTACCTAAAGATTAAAAGGAGAAACATATGCCGGGCATGGTGGCACATGCCTGTAATCCCAGCACTCAAAAGACAGAGGCAGGAGGATCACAGCAAGTTAGAGGCCAGCTTGGGCTACACAGTGAGTTCAAGGCCAGCCTGAACTGCATAGTGAGACCCTGTCTCACAATAAATAAATAAATAAAATTAGAAACACAAAATGATCAGGACAGTGCTTAAGACAATAAGTACTCAGTGAATACTTAGTTACTATTTTAAAAAAAACAGGACTGAAGTTTTCAAGGTCATTTGCTAAGGAGCCAGTATCTTTTGCAATGAGTGGTCCTGATCCTGCTTGGCATTAGCACTGGCTGGCTCACTCCCAAGAACGTGTCCCAGTCCTCTTTACACTGCATCCTGGGTCACAATACTTCAGAAAAAATGGTATTTGTCTCAACAAGCACTGAGTGACCGTGCCTTAGGTATCATAATGGTCACCAATGAGCACAAATGCCTCAGCCTGACTTGGTTACTCAACTAACAAGGAGAAATTGTGGCAATCAAAGAAAAAGTCAACATGCTGAAGTGCCAGTTTTCTAAGGACAGTCACGGCCCTCCTGGAAGTCACCTTTTCTTATTCACATTTAGGGAGACATTAGCTAAACCCACCAACATACCTTTAGATTCAGAACGTTTATTTCATTTTGTGGCTCACAGACTATCTTTTCCAGTCCTTTGGATTCCACTTTCACCAAATATAGCAACCATTTGCCATTGCTTATTTCTTTCGGCCACTGAATATTCAAGGTTGCTGAGCCGAGGTTTTTAAGAGGTTTCCCTAAGTTAATCACCTGTTAGAAAGTAATACATATTATCTCCACATATTCCTTTTAATGTGAAATTAAGTAGTAACGCCTACTGCCAAGAAAGAAAAGCTACAACATACAGCACAATCTTACAGTAACAACACAGGCTCTAAAAATGGACAGCTGATAGGGTATTCAAAATAGGGGTTGGTGCTTAAAGATTGTCAATAAAAACAGGAAAAAAAGGTCAAAGAGAGATAACTGCTAATTCAAAGGCAGGTACAACAGTTGTGGGCAACACAATCAGCAGTGTCGACATACCACATGTTCTCAATCAGCCCAGGGAAAGTCCTGTGTGCATTATAATTAGTGTATCTTTCTGCAACCACCCCGCTCGGCAGGTGACAAACCTGTGCCGTGGCCGTGCACCAATGACCTGCTTCTGGAAAACCTGCCCACAGTAAAAATGATGCTGCCTCTGTCCTCTACCGCCCAGGGGAGACTGTGGAAAAAGCCATATGCTAGCCATGAATCTGAGAGCTGGAAACTGAGGAATTTTTTGTGTTAAGAGCCCAAAGCAAGAGGCTGGAGCCCTGTGTGTCGGTGTGGAGGGCTGCTCCAGAACCCACAGGCTTCGTTTCCAGCCAAAGCTGTGTAGAGATTGTACCTACCACCACTTCCTGGCCCGGCAGTGTCTATAATGCTAACAGACATGGAGGGGGGAACCTCTTCATTCAGTCAGTGGTGGGCCCGTTCTCAACATTCCAGACTTTCACCTCAGTGCCCATTGTGCTTTGAAGGAATGTGACATCAGTCATACAGACCGTAGCCCCTGTGAGTTATGAGTGAACTGCGTACCACGTGTTTATGTTCATTGAACAGGACAAAGTCACTGTGACTGCCTACTTTGAAGTAGTTCAGACCCAATCATTACCTTCCTTACTGGCATATGCCAAATCTATATCATCATCCCCAAATTCTTGTGAAAGGGAGGCAAACATTAATTGCTATGGTTTATATCTGGATGTCCCCTCAAAGCCTCAGGCACTTGAAGGTGGAGCTTTCAAAAAGTGCCTGGATTATGGGGGAATTATGACTACATGTGAGGTCAGCAGGTGGGGCATGACTGAAAGAGGTGGATCGATGGGGGCGTGACCTGGAAGAGTTTGTTTCCCTTCCCAGTTCCTCCCTTCATTCTCTCTGCTTCCTGGATACTGTGACACCAGCACCTAGGCCTTTCCTCCACGTTGCTTCTGCCTGGCGCCAGCCAGCAATGCACAGACTGGAACTTCTAAAGCATGAGCCAAAATGAGTGGCTTGTCCTTTAAGCTGTGGGTGTGGGGTCTTGTGTTCCAGTGACATGAAGTTGACTAAGACATTAAGTCTTTTGACCACAAGCAACAAGATAACCCATTACGAAGGAAGAGATAAACCATACATTCTAAAGCCCAATAGAAATTACTTTGAGATTTTTCTTTGTTTTACAGACCTTGGTAGAATGTGGATCAAGTATTACTTTGTCTCTATACCACATATACATTAAAATTCTAATAAGAAACAGACTACACTAAACTGGATTCTGAACCAAAAGCCTAGGTTGAGGGACAGTTGTTTCCCACTCTTGAGGATAACGATTTTATTATAAACCAGCATGCTGTTTAAAAATTGGCAAGCTCACGTTTAACTGAATATTCACTTATCATGTTTTTTATTAATATTATCTATTTACTAAAATGACATATTCAAGATGGTATCTCAGATATGGTAGTTTCCAGTATAAAAAAGGACCAACTGCTCCAACTCACCTTGAATTCATACTCTATTAAACTTCCCACTTCATCCTCAGATTTCATAGCCTGCTCACCAACGACTGTACCTCCAAAATACACCTGGGAAGGTTTAGCAACTCTGTTAAATTACAAAACACTAGTTTTAGTGAGGATTGTAAACGGTTCTTTCAAACATTGATTTGTTATGCTAAACACAAACACTTACCCAGAGACCGATAAAAGCAGTTCAATAACCACTTTTGCTTTAGCTGTAATTGAAGCCAAATTATCTTGATTGCTTGTTCTGAAAATGAAAAGGAAACAATAGGGTTTTATTTTAACAGTCAGTTTTCTCATTACAATTACACTTCTTTTATGCATTAGATCACTGCCAATTCATTGACTGCCAGCGTTTTCATGCAATAATTCTGAATGGGAAGGTGGAAGTAACACTCACGTTTCCAACTTCAGGTTAATGTCCAGATCAGTGGTGTCAAAGGTGACCTCAGTTGTACTTAAGATCAAATAAAAAGTAACCTAAACCAACATAAACAGCTATTAACACAGGCCAACTATATGTATATGGTAATGGTATTTAGAACAGTAAAATACAGGACACGAAGGCATCACCTACACTGGAATTTCTCTTAAAAGGATTTCCAAGTTCACAGTCTGCCTGGGAGCCATTCTGGTTGGCCACACAACTCAGCTGTTTCTCCTGTAACAGAGAAAAGCAACAGGCTGTAGCACAATCACACAGTTTGCTATGTAGCGCTGGTCCCCTCCACCCCCAGACGGTCCCTGAAAACACTTACTGGGAAAGCCCTCAGTTCTCGGTAGGCTGAGTATGTCAGAGTGTCAGGAAATGTTGCTATGAGTTTGGCTTCATGGGCGTCATCGCCATCTTTTTTGGGATTTCTTGGATCAGAGGGAATGTTTGTCACTGTTATCTCCAAAGCAATATCCTTCTGATCTTTTAGAACTAGTTCTGGAACACCTTTTTGGCTATTAAAAAAAAAATAAGAAAAAGAAAAAGTCTGACGTGGTATCTTTTAAGGAATCCTTTCTTAACAAAAAGCCACCTAGAAGCCAGAGTTCAATTTTGTTAGTGCTACAAAGTGATTCTTACATTGGAAGATAAGAAAATTTGTCTTGACTTCCTTCTCGGGTACAAAATTTATATTCTAGTTTTAGGTTGCTGTTACATACATTGTCATCTCCACATCCCTCTTTTAAGAAGTGCACCTGTGGGAAAATAAAACCAGAAAGGCATCTAAAGAAGTCTCCATAGAATCCATTCCACAGAATTCGAGGGTCAAACATATACTTCATCGTCTAATTTCTGCTCTGTCCTTTATCCAAACTTTGTGACCAGGGCATGGACACAACAGGATGCAGCAGTGTGTGAAACGAGCACAGCCACAGAAAATCTGGGTACCAAACCTGGCTCTGCCACTACTTAGCCATGCAAGCTTCAAGCAGGTCACTGAACCTGTCAGAGTCTATTCATCACGGGTCATATGTGGACAGCAGATCTACCATAACAGTTACTTTACAGGTCTACCGTAAGAATTATAAAAAGTAATGATGCTAACATATTTACATATTGGACTCATCTAATCCTCCTAACAGAACTCTATGAAAGAGAACTTCTATGAAAAATTAAAATATTTTAAGGAACTCAACAAACTTATCAACAAACTTATAAATGGATGATGTCAAGGCTACAGAGGGCCTACAGTGGGGGAGCATTCCATTTGGTGGCTGTGACATTTAAGAATTCTTCAGATGGACACAGAAATTACTGTTGAAACTGTCCTTGCTTCTAAATTGTGGTCTTACATATCTGAATAACATTTTAGCATAAGAATAATATAAGCCCCACTATACAGATGAGGAATCAGTGAGTTTAAAGTTAGAAAAACAAACGGCACAGAGAGCATAATGTTTGATTATGTACTCAATAACCACATGGTGAAATAATTAAGAAAACTGATGCCTTTGCTGTTACGTTTAACTTGGTTATGGAACTGGGAAAGTACCCAAGAAACATTAACAAGGTAACAAACAACAACATCAAAGCACAGGAAGTATACCAAACATTAGGGAACTCTATTTGGTAACAAAAACAACTGACAAAGTAGAGATTTAGGTATCAGCTCCTGAGCTAAAAGCAATGAGTATTCTCTTGTTGGAAAAGGTGTGTCAGTGAGCCACCAGTACCAGCAGCCTCAAAACCTCAATCCAGGAACAAGTGGATTTTTTTTTTTCTGAAGGAGACAAGGTCTCACTATGTACCTAGGCTGACCTCAAACTCCTGGGCTCACACAATCCTCCTGCTTCAAATTTTCCCAGTGGCTAGGACTACAGCAAGTACCACCATGCCCAGCTATACCAGCTACTGGACTTTGACAGAAAGTGTGTAATGCCAAATCAAGAAGTCATATTTCCCCAGGCTAATCCTGATTTCAACCATCCTAAGCACTAGTTAACAGACTCCCATATTTTATATGAGGTGTCGAGCAAACCATGTATTTCTTCGTAAGATGACCTAGGCTACATAGGCACTAAATGATTATTACATTGTAATATGTTTGTTTTCTGCATTTTACTGTTCTCAATGATAAAATAATAAAATGCCATGTATTTTTCTTTCCACACACAGCTATGGGAGAAAACAACACAGGGATATAAACTCTGCCAATTGTAGTCTTAATTATAGTAGCTAAAAGTGATAAAGACAAAATACTGCCAGGCTCCACGGTGCACTTCACAGGCTTCTGTATTCACTGCTAATTTGGGAAACAAGGCTTCTCAAACACGGCACTATTAAAAGGCAGATTAATAGTAAAGGAGCCGCTTTAAAGGACCTCACTAGTTCTACTGCCTTGAGAGCTGATCTGACATGGCAACAACTCTGGCAAAACAAAAGTGAGGAAGACTTACATCGGTCTGGATTGTCTTGGGTTCGTTTGAATTCAGAATTGGAAGAATTTCCGGAAGTGAGTTTACCCGCCGGCGAGAGCTGGGCTCCTGGATCTCCACAGAGGCTGTTATGGGGATGGGCCGCAGTTTGTCTCTGATGTTTTCCTGCAAAGTGAGCAGTGACACAGTTACGCTGAAATGCAACTGGGGAGCCCCAAAAGAAGACTGTGTATTGATTAGCAGGTTGCGGGGACCCACTTCAGGAATCTAGGCAAGAGGCCATAAGACCTCGCTCCTTCCTGACATGATGGCTCACCTGCAGCCAAAGCGTCTCCTCCATGCACTGCCGCTGCTTCTGCCTGGTAAGAGTGAGTTCCTGGGTGTATCGGGGCTCAGATGCTTGGTTTTGAAACTGAACTCTTGACGACAGCCCAGACTTCCTTCTTTGCTTTTCAGCTTCGAGTGTGCCCACAATTGCTAGATAAAATTAACAAAATCATATTTACGCTATATTCATGCATCATCCAGCCTTAAGTTTGTTGAGCTCCTTAAAATATTTTAATTTTTCATAGAACACCACTTTTCCCCCCACCACTTCTGTTTCTCTTCATACTTCCCAATAAGGTACACTTTGTGATTGGTGATATTCCAAACTCTTTCCCCCATCTGCTGTTAACAACGTCTTAAATCTTCCCTGGGCCACCTGGGGGAGCTCAAGAATAAGTCAAAACCTTCTCACAGCAGCTACTAAAGACTCGATGAGTTTCTGGCTATATTTCAGGAACACGCAGAATACTGAAGAGAATTAGAAACACCCAACATTCTCTCAGGTCTCAACTTACTGATTCTCCCTGAAATGTTGCTCCACTGACCCTGGGTCTTGGCTATTCAAAAAAAGTCTCTTGAAATGGTGGCATCTCCTGCCAGCTGAACCCCACTCTGCAGTTTAACATCCCCAGGTCATTCTTATACATATAGTTTAAGAAGAACTGACAAAAGACGCTTATTTAAACAGAGGACTATGGAGAAGTCTTTTGAGAGCAGGACAAGACCTTTCACTTATAAAAAAAAAAGCATTAAATGGCAAATGATATTCCTGTTAGTGGCTGGAAGGCTGTCTGTCAGTATAACACAACTCCTACCAACAAAGTTTCCACCCTACTCTAGAAGGACAGCTTGCTCTTCATTATTCTACTAATGGAGCTTGGATGCAAGCCAAGACCTGGATTATCAAAATCTCCTTTCTTGACTTCAGAATGCATTCTTTGCTGGGTCACTGGATGTAGCTGCTAACCATGTTTTTCATGGGCCAATACTTAAATTACTTACATTCATTAAGTACTCACTAACCACTGGAAAAGAAAGCAAGCCAACATACACGGCGCACGGAGAAGGCAACCTCAAGGAAAAAATATGCCACAGAAATCGGAGAACATGAACAGCCCACATTCTGGTATTTACCTTAAGGCTGGAAGAAACCTTCTGGACAAAATCTATTTTAATAGACAGATTCTTCACCTACCTTTACAGATGAAGAAAAGGAGGCTTGGGACCATTGGCCTGCTCAGGGGACCCTATTTCTCCTTTGTATCTCACACTGGACACCACTTCCTCCAGAAAGCCCACCCTGGCACCTCCTGTGGCACCCTAGTGTATTCTATGTCCCCAGTCCCTCCATGCCCACTGTGCTGTGAATGCCTGTTTCCCACAGTAGGGCCGAGCTGAGACCGGGACCACACAGTCCTGGTCACCACTACGTTCCCAGCAACTAGCTTACCACCCAATAGAAAACATGATTTGTAGAGCAGATGAACAAAAGTGGGAGTAATCCTCCATACCAGCATACACATTAATGCGTGTGTGTACATGTACACACACAGGGAATATAACATTATTCTTATGCTAAAATGTTATTCAGATATGTAAGACCACAATTTAGAAGCAAGGACAGTTTCAACAGTAATTTCTGTGTCCATCTGAAGAATTCTTAAATGTCACAGCCACCAAATGGAATGCTCCCCCACTGTAGGCCCTCTGTAGCCTTGACATCATCCATTTATCAGTGACCTGCCAACTTTACAATGAACCAGATAAAGGCTCCCACGCTGAGTGCACCCTCATCGCAAAAGTGCCGCAGGGTGTGGATGCATTAAAACCGTTTATCCACCAAACCCACAGTAACCTTCCCTCACCCTCCAGACAGTTCATGCCATCTTAAAATCCTAGCAGACCACCTCTGCTGACCCTCTGAGGGGCAAGCCAAGTAGACACTCATTAAGGCTCAATTATAGATATCTGAATGTATGGAACACTACATCTGAGGACTGCCGAGTTCAAGTATCCCAGTCAAACAATAAGCTCACGTTTTGGGATGCTGGGGGAAGATTCTAGATGTAGTAACTTGTGCAGCTTTGTAAAAGTTCTGTTCTATTTCCTTCAGAAGTTCCCAATCCCAGGGAAGTACAGGCAATCAAAGCAAGCACTCTCTGTCTTCAAAGAAAAAAGATCCACCCGTAACAGACCATCAGCAAACACTTGGTTAAAGGAGCAATTGTAGAATATAAAAGCAATACACACAGTATCAAATGTTGCATTAAAGCTAGGGGAAGGTCTATAATTTCTCGCATATAAATGATGAATTTGAGAGAAGCACACCAATGAGATTTCCCATCTACACTCTAGAGGAGGGGTTCGAAAAAAAATGGCAATCAACATAACAGATACAATGCTTCCCCAATTTCCTCTCCTGCCCAAGAATCACTGCTGCTTCTTGTGTCTCTAGTTCATTTCAAACAAGAGTAAGAAGCCCGTTATCTAGGTGGGCAAGTATAAGGTGGGACTTTTGGGTAAAATAATACAAACAACACTAAAAGGATGAGAGCTCAGAGGAGCGCGGTGTACGTTTCATTGTCATTAAAAACCAAGCAACAAAAGGAAACAGCTCCTATGCACAATGTCACGATATACCCACAGCACAAATGCTTCATGCCAGGTCTGCAGGGCCCATTGTGCAGACCAGATGGCTGGAGAGGGCCCTGCAGAATGGAGAGGAAGCCACATGGGGACAGCTTCAAATCTGAAAAGATGAAAGCTAAGTGGGCCCACAAAGACAATGGCTGGGATTTTAATTAAACACAGTGTGATTGCTTAAACTGCTGCTCTTCATAACTCACTGAATGTTATCATAGATCTTTTCTGGTTTCTGCTTCTTTTTTTTGCACTGAGCTACATCCTTAGCCCTCTTATTTTTACACAGGGTTTCCCTGAGTAGCCCATGCTGATTTCAAACTTTAGATCTTTCAGCCTCAGCCTCCAACTAGCTAGGATTAAAGGTCTGCATCACTGCACCAAGTAAGAAAGACTTTTCTTTAAATTCCCACATCCCTCCTTTGCCTAAAGCCGGGCCAGGTGGCTCACACCTGAAAAGGTGTGCTTGCTACTAAAACACCAGCAAAGACGTTAGCTATCATTATTTTAGAGTATAAATAGCTGTGACAAAAATCTTGTTTTGGATTACAAAAAATGGCAGCATAATAATATAAATGGCAAACTGCCTTCCATCACACCTTCTCACTCCATCACCACTATGATCCCAGGGGCTGATGGGAAAAACAAAAGCTCAAAGGGAGACTTGCCCTGTGCCGTGGGGTCAGTGGGCAGCTGAAATCAGAAGCAAAGCCTCAGGCTCTGGTACCTCAGAGCCAGCCTTCCAATGCCTGGGAGCTGCCCTTGGGGACACCACTTTGGTGTTCTGGGCCTCTGGCCTCTCTAACCTGGCACCAGTTCCATCTTGTACTCTGTGCTCCAGCTCCTCAGCTGCCTGTCCACAGCCACCACCCACCACCTTTCCACCACAAAACCAATTTTCCACATTGCTTTTCAGAGGCAGAAATGGAGGAAACCATTGCGGTAGCACATAAGTACTTTTCTGAGGCATTCTGTCTGAAAGCATCAGCTCTGGAAAATTCAAATGGAGACCAAATGGAGTTTTCTTCCCTCACTGCTCAGTGTTCTCCTGATTAAAGGGGAGACCACATATACACTTAACTCTTTAAACAAGAATTTATGGGCCCATTTGGCCACTGTCGTTTTGCTTTTCTGTGATTTATGCAGAACTTTCAACCTGGCAGAGAGAAAGAAAATTTTTATTCATGTACTAGGTACTTACTTATTGCAGGACTGTAACCAGTGGGTTTAGCAGTATATTCAAAACAGGCTTTAACCTTGAGGCTGTATAAAATCAAACACATAGTTCTTAAAGGACACATTTTTGCTGTGGAAAGAACCCAGCGTATTCCCCAGCTCTCCAACCCCCCACTGCCCTTCAATAAGTAAAGTAGTACAGAATCACTTGACATAGCTCCCAGGACAAAGTAACTCTCACCATATCCCGCTAGGCGCCCTGCACATTTTCTGGCGGAGGTCAATTCTGTTAGGAGTCACTGTGATGATTTTCTGAATGTTAATCACAGGCCGGGTTCTGAAGATGAAGGAGGAAAAAGTAAGCTCAGGCTCTTGTTACCTTGAACATGAGAGTCATTCACATACTCAACAGTATCTTCAGTTGCCTGCTAGATCTTAAAAACCACAGGAAAATATCTGCACTTGAGTTTTCCTCCAGTACATAAACAAGTAAGTTTATATAACTTGAATTATATATTTTAAATTATACTGTACTTAAAAATTTACAAACTATTATTTGTGGCACAGTACTGGGGATTGAACTCAGGGCCTTTGCACTGAGATACATTCCCTAGCACTTTATTTTTTAAGACAGGTCTCACTAAGCCCCCAGTGGACTTGAACTTGCAATCCTCCTGCTATAGCCTACCAGGGTGCTGGGATTATAGGTGTGCACCATCACGACCAGCTTTAAAATTTACAACCTTATAAATCGATATATCTGACATGAATATGTAAGTTTCCAAAGTTTTAGAGCAAAAATGTCTCCATCTAATACACTTGCATGTTCTTTTAGACACCTATCAGTCTGTGTGTTTCTGTTACAAACATCATCTAAATATAAAAACTAGATACAGTAACTGAATGGGAGCTCTTCATGCTTGCTGCTTTGTATGTTGAGTTGCCTCCTTCATTAACATTTTAGAGGTCTTCTCATGTCTATACACAGAGACCTAGTTTGTTGTTTTTCACATCTAATAGTTGCACTTTATCTCTGTAACATCCATGACCTGATCAGTCCCAACCTGTAGACATTCCTGGTGCTATTAGGGTTTCTGCTTTGGCAGACATTACTATACGTACACTTCTGCTTACACTTGAGTTTATTTTAGGATAAATTCCTAGCAGTAAGACCATTAAGTCAAAGAATACATTCATTTAAAAAAATTACTACATTTCAGTTTATTCTTAATACATGAAAACTATACATATTTATGGAGTACCATGTGATGTTTTGATATATGTGTATATTATATAATGTTAAACATGACTGTCTTTTCAAATGTTTATCGTTTATGGCAAAAATGTTAAAAATCCTTTCTTCTAGCTTTTTAAAACGTATGTATCATTATCTACAGTCACTCTAATGTACGACAGCACACCAGAACACCCTGCTTCTATCTAATTCAACTTACCCTCCCCTCAGTTTTCTCAAGATTCTGGTTACCACTCTTTTCTCAACTTTTATAAGACCACCTTTTCTACAGCTTCCACAGGCGATCATGCAGCATCTGTCTTTCTGTGCCTGCTTTATTTCAATTAACAGTCATCTCTAGTTCCAGCTATTCTGTTGAAAATGAACAATTTCATTCTTTTTTATGGCTAAATAGTATTCCAGGTGTATATGTGTCACATTTCCTTTAGCCATTCATTAGTTGTTTCCATTTCATGGCTAATGTGAGTACTGCTACTGTAAACATGAGGATGTAGATTTCTCTTTGAAATATTGATTCCATTTCTTTTGGATATATATTCAGTGGTGGAATTGCTGGATCATAGTTTACTTTTTGAAGAAACTTTTATACTGTTTTCCATAATTGCTATACTGATTTACACTTCCACCAACAGTGCATAGGGTTTCTATTTCCCTAAACCCATGTATGTACTTATTACTTAGCATCTTTTTGTGCCATTCTTACCAGGGTGAGGTGATACGTGCACTTATGAGTAATCTTGCCAAAATACCTTCCAAAAAGACTGCCACCACAAAACCTCTAAAATCCAGGCTGCTTGCTATCAAGGTATTTATATGTATGTTAATTTCAGCAACCAAAGCCAACCTTAAACTTTTAAAAAACTTTTAAGACAGTGTTTTGCAAACACTGTCCTTCTACATCCTCCATCAGAATTTCCCACCGAACCTTGAGATCTGACTGGTTTCTCTAGCCCACAGACTCTGTCAGCAGGAACTTGAATCCCTTCACCTTCCCCTCCCAACTCTGCGGTGCTGCCCACTAATCCCATGTTCTGGAACCCACACTTTCTTTCCTCTTGATCATCACAGGAAGACCTCTTTTTCTCTCCTTTCTGTGCTCTCCCCTGTTCCTGCAGCCAAAGAGATCAAAAGTAGTTGGAGAGGGGTTGCTGGGATGGGGAGAGCTTCTCTCACCCTCACCTCCATCTCTTCCCTGCCAGGTTTCACTACTGATACAGACAGACCACTACGAAGCAGCCCTGAGCAGGATTTAATTCACTTTCCATGTTTACTTATGTGTCTGTCCAAGGCCTAGCCTCCTTGTCTGGAGATGGGTGGTGGACTCATAGTAAGTGAACCTCTGTGAGTCACTGATCCCTAACTAAGGCCTGTAATGGTGGATGAATCAGGAAAGCCAAAACGGGTAAGACAAGATCACAGCCAAGGATACTCAATTTGATCTCAACTAGATAAAGACTATAATCCACCCAGAAGGCATCTCACTTCTGGGTGGATTAACTTAATACCTTACTTGGAGAAGTCCTTGAGGGATTTGCTCTCCTTGAGTACTCCCCTCCCTTCTTGTGATAACTAAATAAATATGGGCCACTCACAGAAGGTCTTAGTCTTAGCCCTGAGAGAATGTTGAATTCTGTGCGAGGGCTTTGATCCTCCTAGAGTCCTGAAATCATTCCATTTGCCTCTTTTATTTAGCCTTCACCATACTCTCATTCGGGAGATTGCAGACCTGATCAGCCTGCAATAACTAAGGGATATTATTAACCTGATAACTACCCTGCGGGTTCAGATGGCCTGACTCAGTGTTGGGCAGGCTTGTGATGAGCCCAGCACCCTGGAGAACAGGGCTTTTATAGGAAAATGTGTTATTAATTGGAACAGTGAACTTGATCTTCTGGAACCTCCTGGTGGACAGGAAAGGGCATGAACCCATGGTGAAGGCAGGGGCCAATAAAGGGACAAATATTGCCTACCTTCCCTGCCTCTCTGTCTTCCTTTATCTTTTTTATTTTTTATTTAGACAGCTGCAAGTTTCTAAAACACTAAGTAGGTACATTCTTAAGTTTGAGAACATTTAAAGGCAAAAACTGACAGTTTTTACTTACAATATTTATTCACATATTTTAAAACTAGTTCCCACAGATGTAGTGTTTCATGTATCACACTATTAATTCATTACTCTGGCATAAATTCCAAAGTATTTTAATGCACATTTCTACCTGAGGTCTACTTTATTTTTTAAACATTCACTATACACATAAAATTTTTAATATTAAGATTTATTAATACATGTTAGTATACATAGAATTTTTTTATACATAGCACTTTGAGGGCACACTTACATAAATGATTAAAAATGTGTCTTAGCACATCAAGCCAATCTTACTGGCCTAGCTGGCTCATGTATAATTGATATTTATTCATTAACTACCCTGAAGTACTAGTATGACTGAGAAAGGATATGCCCAATATTGAGGGTGGAAAGATTTAGGTACTACACTCTGTTCTCTCAGGATCCAGCCTTAAATTCTCAAGCAAACCCTAGGACTCACTTTCCTCGTTTGTTAAATAAAGGGGCCGATTCCTCTGTTATCAAAGGATTTTGAAATCTGTTTTCAAACTATGAGGAAAGAAGGAACAAGTTTATAGGGTTCATTACCAACCTACTTATGAGAATAGAAAAGTAAGAATATTAGAGTATCAATTATATACAGACTAAGGCAAATATTTATCTAAAGTTCAGTCACCTATGGGAAAAAGTTGGCATTATGGTTTGTGTCTAGATGTCCCCCCACCCCTCAAAGCCTCATGTGGTCAGAGGACTTTTTCAGAGGCTAAATCTAGAGTGTGTGGTTGATTCCTAGTGCAGTGCTGGGATTAAGGGTGGGTGATTGCTGATCAGTCCACTGACTGGATTGGCACTGCCCTAATCCCAGTAAACTGTATACAATATAAGGGACAGGAAGAGGCTTCTCTCGCTCCCCTTGTTGCTTTTGCTGTCTTCTGCTGCCATGAATGGTTACCCCTTTGCCATGTGCCACCTTATCTCGGAGCCAGCCAATTATGGACTGAAATCTCCACAAACTGTGGGCTAAATAAACCTTTCCTTCTCTAACCTTGGGTTTCCAGTATTTTGTCTCAGCAACGAGAAAAGTAACTAAGACACTTGGTAACCAGACTCTGTATTAGAAGTAAAATTTTCTTCACAGTTGAAGGCTGTAACTCATTCTAGCACTTCCCTTTGGCTTATAATGGAAAGCTTGCTAAAGTAGTTGAATGTCACACACTCTTCTGCCTTTAAGACCTTTTCAATGTGTTAAGCGGGGCACAGAGCCACCCCCACCCCCAGCATTGTGGGTCAGAAGGTCCCCAGGCTTGAGACTAATGTTCATCGCCAAGAATACAAACCATGAATGATGTAGCTAGCCTCCCTGAGATCTTTCCTTTCCAAATCATACACACATGTCTCTTTATTTGGTTAACTTAATTTTTTGTTTGGTTTCTTCCTTCAACCTCATTAATAGCTCACTCTCTTTTCCACTTGTTTGCATATCTTCTGTGTTTGTCATCTGTAATCAACTTTTCCTGCGGTTCTTTGTTTTCACATGAGATGGCTTTCAAAGATCTTGCTGTTTACTCCGAAAATGAATTTTCTTTCACTGAAGTCAAATGTTCTCTTTAGATCTTTTTTGAGACTCTGACATGGTGACTTGTGCATGTAATCTCAGCTACTTCAGAGGC
Organism: Chinchilla lanigera; assembly: GCF_000276665.1. Taxonomy (NCBI): domain Eukaryota; kingdom Metazoa; phylum Chordata; class Mammalia; order Rodentia; family Chinchillidae; genus Chinchilla; species Chinchilla lanigera. The sequence goes on from NW_004955449.1 coordinate 2,621,354, forward strand.
TGAGGCTGAAAGATCACTTGAGTCAGGAATTTAAAACAATCCTTGGCAATGTGAAGAGATTCCATCCCCCACTTGAAGGGGGTCCTACAGCTGGCTTCTATTTCTCAGGTGAATTTGGGGGCTATGAAGTTATACTGTAGTTATGAAGGCTGCATCCATACCTGGCACTCTTCTAAAGTCTACAGGACCACGAAGGACCCAGTCTCACAAAGACCACAGCATTTCTGCCTTGGTGTTTCACTGTATATTACTGCTCATTTCCCCAAAGATATTAAAGTAACTTTAAGATACAAATATGATTGTAAAGTTAAACAGTTAAAAAAAAAAAGGGAACCAAATAGTTCATTTTTATTGGCAACCAAAGAAGTGCAAATTAAATAAAAAGGTGAGACCATGTATCACATTAACAAACATTAATCACATTCAGTATTGGTAAAGCTGTGAGAAAACTGGCCCTCTTATTAGTTGCTGCCATGAATATAAACTTTTATAACTTACCTGAGAGTATATGTATCAATGTAAAAATGTGCTAACCTGTACCCCAGGAATTTTATTTCTAGGAGTTTTTCTTTAAAAAAAAAAAAAAAAGATCACATAGAGACATATATGGTGTATTATACTGCACTATTTATAATAAACATCAGAGACTAAACTTTTTACCAACTGAGGACAAACTCAATGCCTATGAGGGATGAATATGAAGTCTTATTATGTATCTGGATATGTTTCTGTACTGACAAGAAGTTCCCCAAAACATTAAAGTTTAATAAGTCAGATTAAAGAAAGCAGTTACTATATGGTCTGTTACTGATCTTCAAAGTAAAAAAGTACTAAAAACTTGAAAGTTGTTTTGCAGAAAACAGAAATATTTAGGAGCTTGTACTTTACATAGTTCTGTTTTAACTCCTTCAAACAACAAAAATCTGCTACTTTTAAAACAAAAAAGTTGAAGAAAAACAATTTATAACGGCGATTTCCAGTAGTGACTCAAATGCAGCTGCGGGCCATGCTGTCAGAGCCTCTCTGGAGGTCGCCTTGGAGAAACTGAATCAAGTTATGAGGTGCATATAACAATCTCACTTTGAGGAGCACATCGTGAGGAATTATCAAGAGCATGGACAAATGTAAGGATGCTTATCACGGCTTTTTGTATTCTGCGTGTGGGGAGACCAGCAATGTACACATGACCAACGACGATGTAGTGGCTGGTTAAATAAACCCAGAACTAGTCATGTGATGCCTCCTGGACAGCTGTTAACTTCACTTTATAAAAGTACTCAGTGGCGTGGGGAAAGTCCACTATGCATCATAAATAGACAAAAGCAGGTTACAAGTAATATGTACATTCTGATCTCACTTTAAATCTCAGTTTAAGATACATGTGCAGTCACACAAAATAAAAGACTAGAATATAAGTCAATATTTTGGAGTTTAAAAATGTATAGTGAATGATAGAATGATAAGAGATTTCCTTCTTTATGCTTTTTCTATTGTCAAATTTTGTATGTACTTTGTTTTTTCACCAAAAGAAAGGTTTTAAAGATAAGGCAGGGATGTAGCTTAGTGGTAGAGCACTTGCCTAGAATACCTGAAGCCCTGAGTTTAATCCCTGGTACCATCACCACCACCACCTCCAAAAAAGGAGGAAAATTTGTGAAATGCAAATTTTCATTCATTCTGACCTATCATTTCAACAAGTAGTTCAAAACTAGCAGGAATTTCCAATACACTCTTGTTATGTTATACCCCTCTCAAAAAAAAATCTTTAAAATTCATACAAGCCTTTGCTTTTGAGATATAGGTATTACAAATTTCAGTCCAAAAAAGTAAAAAATTTAGAATAACTGACTATGAAACATGCTTAACCAAAGTCAAAGATAACGAACCTGAAAATGGTTACTGAATCTGAGAGGGAACCAACAGCAACATCAGGGTAAGAGTTTCTGTCAAGGTCCATATTTCCCGCAATTGAATATCCAAAATAAGGTGTTGTACCCTCGAGAATCTAGAACAAACAGGGCATCAGAATAGACAGTGGGTCACAAACATGAGCTGCTTATCTATGCATTGAAAAAGACACACAAGTTTCTTCTGAACTGAACTTAGAGTTCACTTGTAAGTAGAGTTCTCAATTACAAATATATCAAACACTTCATGCATTTTATTTCACAAAAGTCGTCTGATTTACAAAGCACCTCAAAGGACACAGTGGCAACTATTCATGTCTGTTTACTACAGCAAATCAATCAGGGCACTTCAAATCAATCCAACCTTCCTACTTGTCCTCCAAAAGGTCCTTCTTATTTTCAAAAGCAATTTTAAATGTTCGGTGTTTGCGTTTTTTTTTTTTTTTTTTTAGTACTGGGAATCAAACTCAGGGCCTCACGTTTGCCAGGCGGGTGCTGTGCCACTGAGCCACATCCCTGCCAGGTGTTTGAGTTCTTCACATAACTACAACCTTCTACTGTTTGCCCAGTTTCAGCTCTGTTAAGTACGCTGTTAAGGGAAGTACTACATTTCTCTTAAGCTGTCAGGATTGAGCATTCTTGCTTTGAATTACTTTGACTTTCTAACTTATCTAAAACTTTACAATTAAAACAAGTAGATCATTGCATTTATATGTCTACTTCAAAGCTATTATCTAGTAATACATTCGCTGAAAAATAAAAATTTGTATTGTAGGCTCATAAATGAAAGATTAGTATGAAAATTCACTTAAACCTAAATGTTACATTACAAGGCAAAAAGATCAGGTTCTATGTGTAGAAATCCAGGTTGTCTGGTTACCTGTGTTGGTTTGGTATTTATTCCATTTGCAGATCCATGATAAATGAAAACCTTTCCCATATCATCATAGGGAGCTCCAACTGCAATATCTGTTGATAAGATCATTTTAACGGGTGTTACATTTTGAAAACATTCCAATACAATGTTTTAAAATTAGATCTCATGAGCACTCATTATTTAAACCACCCAATAACTGATACATTATTAACTATCTCATAATCTGTTATTTACCTGGGTAACCATCTTGGTTAATATCGCCAATATTTTTGACAGCAATGCCAAACATAGAATCTTTGGTTCCATTAAGACGAATTGGCTTGACATTATTCCATCTGCCTTGCTGGTTAATGTAGACATACACTGCCCCTCCAATTTCTCCATCTCTGTCAAAATACTGTGGGGCTCCAATAACTATATCTTGCCACCTAAGAACATAATGAAGAATTATGAACTATTGGCTAAAATAACAACAAGGTTTGGGTGAATACCACCAGCTCAGGCAGTAAAGACATACACAGAGGTAGCAAAGAAAGGACCTCAAAGATTTATACCTCATCAATTAAAAAATGTGAAAAAAGATCAAGGTAGCCTAATAAGTGCCCAAAGAAAAACACTGGGGGTAAAAATTCAGCCAGTTCCTCAAAAGTCAGAGTCACAAAACAGCAGGACTTGTCCCAGCCAAGATCCTACTACTCCACTCCCACCTGGTACCAAAAGCCACAAACTGCCGGGTGTGGTGGTGTACGCCTGTAATCCCAGAACGTGGGATGCTGAGACAGGAGGATCATTGAGTTCAAGGCCAGCTTGGGTTACAAAGTGAGTTCGAGGCCAGCCTGAACTACATAGTGAAACCCTGTCTCAAAAAGACAAAAAACAAAAGCCACAAATCATCCATGTACTGACTTTCTTAGCAGTCTCTACTTTCAGTAAGACATATTGGATGTTCCAACAGCCCCTTAAGAAATCACAGAAAAGCATCACGTAGGTGTCATTTTGGGTTAACTTTTTTCAAATGTAATTCTCATGGACCCATGATCCCAAAACAAGAGTGAAAAATTGAACATTATAAATATAATCTTCCACCCTGGGGAGGATAATGAATGTCTGCCGCCATACAAAGAATGAAGGTGGGATGGGAATTGTAAATATCTGGCAGCAAACATATTCTTCGGATCAATTAACCTGGGAAAACAGCTATTAAGACTGACAGAAGCCAGTGAAAGCAGCAGTGATTAGCTGTGTAAAATAACCTACAACTTTCTTACCCATCCTTGTTGAGGTCCACCACAGCCACGTCATAGCCGAATGAAGAAGCAAGACCTTCCCCATCAAATATGTGCTCGGGGAGGAGATGTGCAGATTTCAGTTCCCTTTTCAGCAAAACCACAGCACCACTGTGATTGGCTCTTGGAGCACCAGACACAAAAGTGATTTCATCTTTAGAAACAATACCTTTCCCTGAGTCCAAGGAGAAGCCTAGAAAAACAAATATAGCCCCTCACATCTATCCTGTATTTCAATAGATACATGGCATTAGTAATTCCACCACTACTTTTCCTTCTGGCTTCCCACTCTGATCTCTCTCCCACCCTTCCTCTAGCTATCTACGAGTTATAGAGCTAAGATTATGCTTTCTGTGGAAATTAAGACTTTTAAAGAAGTGTCTATACTATTTAGCATTTGTAGAACGTAAATGATGAAGCCTTCATGCACCTTAATCAATTTGAACCCTATTTTAATTTTAAGGCTGTAGTAAAAGGAGAGCAAGCTAGGTATGACCTAACATGGGACTGTTACATCATATCCACAGAGAATATAATCTGACTCCAACATTAGTAAATGCATGTGTTTGAGTTTGGGTTGTAACATAGTGACCTGTATTTTTACATGAACAAAAATCCATATTCACCCATTGCCTGGTAATCAGTGAAGAACAAATGCTGATGTCATCAATATTCCATAGACAGAATTTCATTTTTTTGGATCGACTTAGTTCTCAGACACAGCATGCAAACAAAACCAAGACTGATGATACACAGTATCTGAGAACTCAGTACAACAAAAGTGAGTGAATTATCACTGGTATCAGTTACATACTTGTTAAAAGGGCAGAAAATATTGGAATACCCAATTATAACGCATTAGGTAGGATGCCAGATTACACATACTGAGATTTGCTGGGTAGCAAATATAAATACATCAACACTCCAAATTAAGCACATCTTTCTACAGAAAGATAAGGTGGATGCAGTGAATATAAGTGTGCCCTTTTTAATGGCTTTTACTTATGAAAAGCTTCACCACTACTGTTGCAGTTCTCAAATTGTGCAGCGAGTGGAAAATACGATGCACCACAAGTTTAGAAGAGGGCGATATCTGAGTCCAGCTCTGAAAACCATCTGGCAGCAGAGCCTCAGCCATGGCATGCTTTTTGTGTGTGTCTCACTTGAAATGAAATAGAAAATAAAAAGATTTACACTCTGTATGGATAAAAAAATTGCTGAATGACCATGACCAAGACAATTTGTCCTCTCAGAGGTCACAAACCTAGGTAGCTATTCATCATCACATCAGGGGATGTGTCAGGCTGCTCCCTGGGAGGCCGTGTTTTATAAACAAACTGATCGGGATCTGTATAGGAAATGCTGGTCAAAAACAGCAGGCCTGTACACATGCACGGAACAGAAGAGATTGAAGAAAAAATAATTATGCTTGGTAAGAGACAGGAGCCCGCTGCTGTTCTCGCTGGATGATGAGGCCACCGCCGTATCTGGCAAGCTGCTCTCCTTGCAAGCTTCCAAAACCTCAGGCAGATCATTTTATTTCCCAAACCCACTGATCTTCTGAAATGACAGCTTCACTTGCAGAACAGATGAACAAAACATAGCAGTATAAACTTGATTTCTTTCTTGGACACCCAGCTTCAAGAAAAATCCATTCTAAAAGTGGCCAATGTATGTAATAAAAAAATGCTTTACATTTTTGTATGCTCTGACAGCAACTATGTTTATAAGACCCACAGACATCTCTTAAAGATCAAAGTGTTGGTTTCTTGTCTGGAACAATTAAAATTAAATACTTACCATCATAAAACAAAATCCCTTAATAGGACATTTGAAGAAAGAAAGGTTGTTGGTGAATATTGGTTCAGATGAAATTGGTTTGTTGATGTCTACACCTTGAAAAAGTGCTTTACCTGGAAAACCCACATTTACTATGTGAGACTGCAAACCCCCCTCTCCTGAGTCCCCTTGCTGTCCCTCATGGCCACTAACACCGTAGTCACACACCCAGCAGCTTCCTGGCTTCTCTTTTTCACAAACATTTCTTTCCTTGGTTTGGGGGTTAATAGTGATGTGACTTTGGCTAGGAAATTGAGCTTCTTGGGTCACAGTTTTACTCACTTAGTTTAAAAAAAAGGAGGAGGGGGCAGTAAATGATAATTACTTATAGTATTGTAGACATGTAAAGTACTGAGTATAGTACTTGACTTACAACATATAAGAGGTGCTGAACAAAAAGTATTTTTGCTTTGCTCATATATTTTCATGTCAAGTTTTTATTGGGAGGCTGAGGGTCTGTGAATTGAAAAGTTCATTTTTTAATGAACACTACCATTTATGCATACAATTAAAACAACTTAGGGTGTGTTTATAAGCATATTGTTTAGTTATTTTTATATCTATACCTTTATTTTTCCTTTTTCTTACCTTCCACTGTTCCAGTAATATCACTAATATATGGGTACACTTTCCCCCTCACCATTTAAAAAAAACAGGTCACTATTTAGGTTTTGAAGATTTTTTACATTTTTTTCCAAGAAATGCACAATAATTATTCTTTATGTCAACTCATACCAGAATTAAAGCTTTTAAAAGCCTTTGTGTAATTACCATAATGCACAGGAATAATTTAGGACACCATTAGTAATGCAAACAAGCCTCAGGAGTTAAGGAATTGGCACTTAAGACAATCTGGGTGTCCTCGGAGCCGCTTTAGCAGTCCTGCCCAGCCTCGACTGGGAAGCCCTTATGCCACCCACCAGACCCTGTGACATGGGAGGCCCAATCCAGACACAGGGCCAACCCTCAGACAGAAGAAATCACAGGGCAAGGGCCTGTAAGTCTTGACTTCAGAGGAACTTTGTAAGTGTAGCTCTTAAAGAGGTTCTCAGAGAGAAGCCTGAAGTGAGAAGGAAGGCAGCCGGCTCCACTGCGAACCGCCATTTTCTCAGGGCTGTGAGAACAGCCTACTTCAGATTTGGAAGGCCTGTTAGTTAGCCCAGGAGACAGACTTCCAAGTGGGAGGATGAACAATTTTAGGTGATAATGGGTTTCTTTCCCCCTTGAGGAAGCCCAGAAGAAAAGGACTCCAAGGAGCTGGCAGGTTACCCCCAGATTACTGTAGCCAAGGCTCCTGAGTACCTGGCCTATTGTCAGCCTACAAGTGTGGGGGCCTGTGGGTTTCCAGAGGTTGAATCGCACCGTGTCTGAAGGGCAGGCATCCCACCTGCTCTCGCTCCTACCTAAGTAACTGTTAGCGGGAACAGGAACGAGACTTTCATCATGGTCAGTCTCTCCTCCAACTTCATAAGGCCCATCTTCAAAGATGTTCATGTCAAAAAAGGTATTATTCTTTTGCTCTACTCGAACAATCCCTAAGGGAATGAAATGGCAAAAACAACAAAAAAATGAAGATGAAACAAACTAAAATAAATGGTTCCTAAAAACATTATCAGGGAGTATAAGGAGGAGAGGTTAGAAAAACGAAAGGCAGAGGGACAGGTGAACCTTAAGGTTATTAAATATGTTTATGTAAATTTTTACATGGAAGAAATCTGTTCTAGCAATTTTAAAAATGCCTCATGTGTCTTCATGAACTATCTTTATAATACCATGAAACTAGATGGCAAATGGAATGTTTGCTTAGATAACAAAATCCACTGGAAATTGATTTTTTTAAATGACATGAACTGGATAGCAATAATATATATTTTATGCTTTCTGTAATCCTCACTCAATTTTGCTCCTTTTTTTTGAGGTAGGGTCTTACTGTATAATTCAGGCTGCCTTTGGACTCATAGTGATCTTCCTGCCTCAGCCCCCCAAGTGCTGAGATTACGGGCATACATCACCACATCCTACTTGCCTCTTTTCTGTATTATAAAAGTAAAATATACTGATTTTCTCTCCCTCTTTAAAATACTTTTAAAAATTCTTACAACTATTAAATATTTCTGTAATTAAAAGATTTCTCGCAGTAAGCACAAATCACAATATGGCTTTAAAAATGGCAACATTCTAAGTAAGACTTGATAAAGCAGATAAGACATATTCCTATGAATTAAAGAACACATAACTGCTGGGTGTTTTATTTCATTTTACTATATATGGCATCTATTCCTAGTAAAATAAGACTATTTCTACATTTAACATGTCAAAATAGACTAATAGATTAGTCTCCTCAGCCAGCACAGGCCTCTGTACCTTAAAAACCCTGCTTGCAGCAGTTTTTCTACATCTGAACTTCTTCAGAGATGTTAAACTTTACTACAGGAACTGACCAGGTTTCCCTGTCAGCAAATGTGGGCTACTGCCCTCTCTCCCTCCACTCATCACAATGATCAGTACGATTAAGCAACTTTTCCTCTAATTGTCTGAAATTGTCAACTCAAAATTCCCCAATCTGCCAGTCACTTGTCCTTCTAGCTTTATTGCATTTTTAGTAAAACATGGTTTTCTAAGATAATGTACAATCGAAGAAAGGGCCTCATTTGCCCAGTTATTTGTACACACCACTCAATCCTCAGTTCTCAGATCACAAACTTAAAAATGTTTAGCTTTACAAAATAGATAAATATAAAACATAAGAAATGACCTATCATATTACAATGGAAGAAAGATAACCGCTTATAATAATCTAAAGTACTAATAGAATCAGTGCTAAAACATTTGTATTATTTATTCTTTATCATGTTAGGGATTTTAACATCTCCACTTCTATACAGATGCTTGATAACACATTCTAACTTAAAATGTACTAAATCACCATATATATTATGTACACTTTAAAGACATTCAGATATCTGCAAATAAAAATGTCATACCTTTCCAGTTATAAGTACCCGGAGCTCCAAACACTATGTAATGAAAGTCTTTAGTAAAAGTAGCTGCTACACCTTGCTGGCAAGAACCAAATTTTTCATGGCCTCTTAACCGGCCATCACAAAAACTCCAGTCCCCTCCATCCATGTCATCTTCAATCTTCAGATTCTGACTGAGTACATAACACCTCCCAAAGATGTCTCGAGATTCTTGCTTTGTATTGACATGTTGCCTTTTCTCATATCGATGAGCACATGTCTGCAAACAGAGTAAAATACCCCATTCAGGTCTATAACCTGTTTTTTAAAGTTACCGATAAAACTGTCTATCATGAAGAGGTTAATTCTAAACAGGATGATTAAACACATCCTGATGCTGGGATCGATCCCCAAACGAGCAACTCTTCCCCAATGCGGCTCTTTAACGAGCGTATGGGAACTAGGCCTTCTGGCGTCTTCTCAAAGGCGCTGACCCAAACACTGCGTGCCAGTCTGTACTCACAGGCAATTTATCTATAAATTTGCCTGTCATATAAACAAAGCAAAATACCTTCCCACTTCCTTTTCTTAATTGGTGGTGAAAATCTCCACATAGGTGTGAAAATAACTATGGTCTGAAGGACAGAAATCATGGTCCTATTTTCATAGGGGTTAAGTAAATATAGCTGAAACAAAGATATTTTCTTTTTACCCACAGTTTCCCTTTTAGTAAGTCCTAATTTACTTTGAGCTCTGATATCACTTATCTATGTCTTTTTTAAAAAGGCAGAATCACCTTACTAGAAGAGATGAAATAATCTCTATAATTTCTACAGGGGTTATTTATGGCCCACTTTCCAAGAAACACAACCTGGGTGTCTGAAGATAACTTTATAACATCCAAGCCAATTTCTTACAATGTGCCCTCTCAAGTATAAAATCACCTTTCAGTAAAATTCTCAGTTTTCTCAAATTTCTGTATAAGTTTTGTTTTAGCAACCAGGTTTTGAAAGCATGACACAAAGCTCATCATACTCCCACTCCAACCTGGAAGCGTTTGCAAAATCATGTAACACAACCCACCTAACAAACTCCTTTTTTTTCTTCAAGATTAGAAAGTAGGTAAAACAGAAACAATGTCTAGTTTTGCTTTGCCTTTTCAAGACCACCAGGAATTTTTAGGATGTTTACAAAAGGTCTTTAAAGCTACTACTTCATAACGTAACAAGATTCACAGGGAAAAATAATGCTTTCTTGCTTTCTTAATGGTTTCTTTTGACATCAGCTGGTGCTGTAAAGCAGGAAGTTTGCTAGAATGTTTACACTCCACAGGAGGAAAGAGGGGGCAGTGGCTCTGTTTTGTTCTCTGCACTCAAGATTGTGCAGGAGCTCATTTCCCCACACTTACCACCACTTTGCCCCCTGGACCTTGGCTCTGGACTGTTACCCCCATCCACTGGTCCTCCTTGCTTTCCGATGCAGGGTCCGCTGTGAAAGCAGCACAGGTTACAGAGACACAATTAGCACTTCCACATGCATAGATAACAAAAATATAAGAAACTGTTTCCAAGCTGCCTTAATCCCAAAACGCTCCCTCATCTCCAGAAGCTGGAGGAATGGGTACTATTAATGTTTCATAAATTCTACTCATGGGTGTAGCTCAGTGGTAGCACATGCGTTTAGCATGGTATGAGGACCTCGGCTTAATCCTCAGCACCACAAAAGGAAAACAAAAAACTGTATACAAAAAAGACAGAGCTCTACATGGTAAAATCCAGTCTCCAAAGTCCTGCTATGATCCAAACTAACAAAAAGTAGGTGCTTCTCCTATCCCCAATTTGTTATAGAATAGCACGAGCTTTCATTACTAAATAGGGGGAGATAAGGTCTCATTTACTCACAGCTGACAAGTGATACATTTTGTCAGTGTCAAAAGCATACTTAATTTTAGCCAGGAAAAAAAAAGGAGAGAGACACCACAAATACTACCATGTGTCAGTATTAATTTAAACCCACCGAATGATCCTATATCCACATTTTTGCTTCCTCAATGAGAAGATACAAATTTCACACTTGAATCACTGCATAAATACGAAAACAAAACAGCTTTGTTTTCAAGACAGCAGGAAGAATATCAAAATGTCGACTACAGGGATGCCCATGTATGGAAATTACCAATGGGTTTTTGTTTCTACCTTCTTTATCGGGCTATGTATAAGTTTCCTACAAATCACATGTACCATTTTCTAACTAGTAAAAAAAAAAAAAAATGTTATCCTTAAAAGATAAAGAGCCAAAAGACCATAAACATGAATCTGCATATACACCTGGACTAAATGTATAAAATAGGTTTGGTAGGAGCTTCTTCGTACACTAATCCCTCTGCTCAACCTACAGGAAACTGGCAAGTTGGATGTTAAGAGGCCTACACTGTAGCATCCCTCCTGGCTACCTAGAGTCCTCACAAAAGGAGTCTATCTGAGCAGCAGAGCTGCCTTTTTTCACACTGGTCAGTTCTCACTTCAGAGTGACCTGACATTTAAGATAGTCTTTCAGGGTTGGGCATATAACTCAGTGATAGAGCACTTGTCTAGCATGTTCCAGGCTCTCGGTTATATCCTAAAACTGCCAAATAAAATAAGTCTTTCCCCCGAATATTTTAACAGCAAGTGATAAGTTTTGGCTGCTTAAGTACAAGATCTGGCCGTCAATTTTCTTTACCTCTGTGAATTTTCAACTACTTCCTGTAGAACCTCAAAAAACCACTAGGTGGCAACATCAATACACCATATTAGTAAACGGTGAAAGATTTATACGCTCTAAAGAGAAACCAGAGTATACTATATTAGTTAAGAAACCAGGGTTAGGAGAGGTAGCACAACACCTCACACCAGCATGATTTAGAAAGTAAATATATTCAGGGCAAATAAACAATCATGACTGATGCTATTAAAAGAGGTCCCCTCTGTAAGGATAAATGTTTGTACCCCTTTCCTTCCTCTTGAAAGGGCAGGTAGGGCACAGTTAAGCTGGTCAAATGAACATAGGAAGGGCAGATGAACGCACCATCATTATCAAACTCTACCCGTGAGCAGGGTCCCCGGGAGGTGATGTCACAGCTGTACAGGCCCCCGGTCCTGTTGGCCCTCTGACGCGGCAGGGCTTTTGCCCGAGGGGCTCCCACGAGCAACCTGGTGATGAAGCAGAGAATTTTGGAGATTTGAGGTTAATTCATAGTCAACATTTAAATTCAGCAGGCCCTAGAGCTACTGTATTCTTTGTCAAGGTGGCCACCAATTCTTTCACAGCTTAGATGGTGGGAGAGTTCTAAGTCTCGCTGGCTCAGGGAGACAGGGGAAGAAGTACTGAAGCAAAGAGAAAGTGAGCGTGGCTCTCAGGCTCAGCACCCTGGATGGGTGCGACTGGTGTTTACAACACACTTTTCATAGACCACAACCCCTCACCCTATGTCAATGGCGGTATATGGGAAAATGCTCACATTTAATAAGCAATGAGGTGTCAACTGCTAACACCGGGCTTTCCTTGGGTGTGTGTTAAAGGTAACTCTGACTATACCCTAGATCTTTACATTATCTACTGATTGAGAAGCTAACCTTTGTAGAGATGCAAGATGACTCAATTACTCTCTTTGCAGCTTTGGCCTCTTTCTAAGCCACTTTTTTTCTTCCCCAGCTTTACTGGTGAATAACAATAGCACATGGAAACTGCAAAACTTGACATCTCCCTGAGTCGCTCCCTTCCTGGCACTCTCGTTATCCCAGCCAAGCTCCTGCACTACCATCCCATGTGAGTTAGGTAGTGTCAGGCAGAGTAATTGTCTTTCTTCCTCCCACCCAGTGCTGCTGTTTAGAGAAGCCTATAATCCAAACTCACAACCCTTAAGATGCCATCATTTCACAGTCAGAAGGGCTCTTCCTCACATCACATTTAGTCTTTGGGGTCTGCCTGACTAATAGAACACAGGAAGCCGACACCTGCCTGAACAGAGAGATACAGAGAGGACGGAAAGTGCTGGAAATAAGGCTGGAGCTGGGAAAGGGGCTGGGAACACAGGAAGGTACAAAACAACAAACCGCCACAGTGGAATGCAAGCCACTCCTGGTCTTCAAGAAGCCCAAAAATTTAGGCGCAAAAGGAAAACAAAACAAATAATCCCAGCGGTCTGTGAACCCAATCAAAAATTCATCCCAGTAAAGGATATTCTATGTACTTTCGAAACCAGTTTTATCCTGTCGCAGCTGGTGCAACAAGAGGCAAGGACACTTGGAGAACAGGGAGGGGAGCCCCGTCCTGCCAGGGAGGCAGCGAGGAGAGAGTGTGGCTCCTGTGGCATCAGGTGGCCCCGGCTCTGCCCTTCCTCCCCGATGCCTGGGTGATAGCACAGCCAGCCTCCTCCTCCTCCAAGCGTGCCCGACAGCTGAAGGAAGGAAACCGCACACACCAGGTACAAAAGTGAGTGGAGACTCAGGGACCAGGCAGTGTCACTGGTGCTGTAGCTTCTTGGTAGAGGCAGAGGAAAGGCTGGGCAGAAGGCTCTGCGTACACCATACCATGCCTATCCTAGTCATGCCATTTGTGACCCCAGGAGCTCCAGGTCCCCATAGGTGAGGCACCTGGGCTGGGAGGTGAGCAAGGTCAGTTACTTGGCACATACAGGATGGACCCTGCTGGGTACCAGCAGAGATGAGCAAGGGACCAGGCCAGAGACAGAGAATCAGAGGATGCTGGCTCCTGTAAACGAACATCCAATCCAGCTACTGATTTTACAGAGGAGGGAAGAGGCCTGGAAGGGAGTTAACAACTGCCCTAAAATCTCACAGCAAGCTGGTGGCCAGGAAAAAAAAAAATGATCTTGGGCAATGTTACCATTCCGTTAGGATGTTTCCTAGGAAACAAAACTCAGGACTTTAGGGCATTTACAACCTAGTTGAAAGGGTAAAACTTGCACTCATGAAACACTGAAACAACTGTTCCCAAAGGGTGAGCAAAGGAAGAATTAGAGCATTATTGCAGCTGGGCGGGTAAAGGTAATGAACTGCCAGGGGAGTTGGTTGTTACAGTGTCTTTTCTACCACTTCCTCTTCTACCCACACCCCAGGAGGCTGCTAAGCTACCTAAGGCTGCAGAAGGGTTACTTCCGTTTACCCCAGCAGCTCACTCGTTTGATTATCCATTCAACATTCATCAGCATCGAAAAAGAACGGCCCTCCAGGTTGCATAAAGAATTGTCCCCAACGCTCAAAATTTAGCCTAAGGAAGTCCGATGCATAAGTAGATCATTAAACCACAGGGAGGTAGGGGCCATGAGAGGCCACCGCCAACACCTGCCTGGGAGGGAGAGTGTCACCAAGAGATGTCAGCAGAGCTGAAGATGGCCAGGTGAGGGGCACAGCAAGAGCTACAGTGATGGAGACCACTACGAAGCAGCCCTGAGTAGGACTTAAGTTAACCAATGGGCTTTTCACTTGTGAATCTGTCCAAGGCCTAGGCTCCTTGTCTAGAAATGGGCAGTGGACTCACAGTAAGTGAGCCTCCCCGTGAGTCATTAATCCCTACTAGAGCCTGTAATGGCAGATGGAGTCAGAAATCCTCAAAGAATAAGACAAGATTACAGCCAAGGACACCTGGATCTGAGCTCAGATAAAGACTACAGCCTCAGGCATCTCACTCTTGGGTGGATTAACTTAATACCTTACTTGGAGAAGTCCTTGAGTAATTCTGCCCTTCTTAAGTACTCCCCTCCTTTCTTCTGATAACCAAATAAATATGGGCTGCCCAGAGGTCTTGGTCTTAGCCCCAAGAGAATCTTGAATTCTGTGAAAGGGCTTTGATCCTCTCGGAGCCCTGCAATCATTCCACTTGCCTCTTTTTATTTAGCCTTCACCGTACACTCATTCAGGAGACTGTGGACTTGATCAGCCCTCAATAACTAAGGGATATTATTAACCTAATACTAAAGCTGCAAAGGAAGGGGCCAGAGAAATTCCAGCTGTGGGAAGAAAAGCCAAAGAGCACTAGGGAGCCCTAGGTTCTTTTCCCCTCTTGCCCTCCAGGGGACAGGGGCTGCTAGGTTTCCTGCAATGTGAAAAGCTGTGGAGATTGCTCCACTGACTCAGACAGTACTTCTAGTGGGTCCACTTCCTCCATCCCTTTTCCCCCTGGTACCTCCACCATGCATGTGTTCCCCTTACCGTACCTCTGGGGCTAACACACGCAAGCAAAGAGTAGATATTTCACTTAAATGTATGCTGGCTGGTTACAGGGAATGTGGACACAGGGTCTCCCATTGTCAATGCCAAGTTCTTGCACACAAGGCCTTCTTCCGATTTACACGTGGCAACTACTGCAGTTGAAGTGGCCCCCACAGAAGGAAGTGGTAGGGATGTTGGAGGGATAAAGACAACAAATTCAAAAAAGAACTCTACAATCTAAAGAAAATGTACCTACAGAGAACAATTTAGCTGTCATGTTGCCTCTCAGGCTCTGCCTGCACAGGGTCCCTTTAAATCCCCCATGTCCTTGACCTCTTCAAGGGGCTCCAGGGGGAAGAGCAGGCATGACTAGCAGAGGGCGCCCTGCCCTTCCTCCCCCCATGGTGGGGGGCACAGTACCAACCTGGCAGAATCTGAATCACAGTAAGGAAGGAAAAGCAACAAGGTAAACTCAGTTACATTCGGCAACTGGCAAAGCCTGAATTTTCAAAGCTGCCCTCTCGGGTTTAGAAAGTAAGCAAAAGCTCTTAATTTTTCTTGGGTCCAACTTCAATGCAGGTCACAAAGTCCATTAACCAAGGTTATCTCTGGCAGGAACAAATAAGCAAAAGCAGAGCTGTGTCTAATGACACCAAGGGACAAGCCCCCTGTTTCCTAATCTAAGCCATTTAGGAGCTGGGTGCTGGTCTAGCTGCTCCTGTGTTGACAGAGTGGGTGCAGGCCCCAGCCCATGCCAAAACCTCTTCTGCTCAAATCCCAGCTTTCCTCCCTTTCTTCTCAGTGCCCTTTGATGCTAAGAGCTGGGTCCCAAGCCACACAGATGGCTCAGCTTGAGAATCAGGTACTCTCTGGGCACCACCAGGATGCCCATGGCAACTCTTCGGACCAGGGCTGCAGATGCCACACTGCCCAGATCATTCTCTGAAGCAGCCCTGCCTGAGGCAGGAAGCCAGAACTACAGGAACAGCTCTGTATCCACAGCGACAGGCCCAAGGGACATGAGTCACGCCTTCGTATGGCAGTGGTGGAAAGTCAGAGGGCAGCATCTAAGATGTCTACGGTATTCCTGTATCAGGTCAAAAGAAGAAAAACGATGAACGCAGGCCAAAGTCTGGGTTTGAACTAGGATTGTCTCAGACACCAAAAGGAATAGGAAAAAAGAACTTTACAAATTGCTTTTCACTGAGCCAGGGGGACAAAAATCTCCACTAAGCTTTATTTTTTTTTTTTTGGTTTTTCTCCGGTACCGGGAACCAAACTCACGACCTTGCGCTTGCCAGGCAGGCGCTTTTGCCGCTGAGCTAAATCCCCAGCCCCTCCACTAAGCTTTAAAGCTATGCTGAACAAAATATGAAACTTGCAAAAACACATCTTCTTAAAGAGTAAGAAATAAACTGTGAAACAGCAAAAGCCATCATTAGACTCTACCTACATGAGTGTAATAGCAATTGAGGGTATGGTATCAATTCAGTTTTCAGGGTCCGGATCAGAATTTTAGCAGAAAAAGGCAAAGCCCACACAACCGTGCTATTAATTGCAAGTTATTTCAAGATTTTTCTAGTCAACTTCATTTCGATTCCTATTCCTGTACTAGGCTCCTCCTCCACAGAGAACTGGTTTACCTTTGCATGTCGACTTCAATCAAAAGTTCTAAACACTGAGTGCTTTCAAAACTCTATGGACAATAGCAGCTTTGCTTCATTGTCTTTGGCAATAATTCATTTCCTCAAGGATTAAAGATTCTGCCTCTAGCTGTGCAACTCTGTCCCAGGAAACATGAAATATCACTTCATTAGAACAAGGACACGATTATTGCTTAATGTAAAACACAGCCGCCTTAGTTTGTCCAAATTAAGATCTGAAAGATGAGAGGACTGCATTGCTGAGGAGACTGTCATTCCTATTTTAAACTCATCTTCAGACTCCACGCTTAAAACTTGGTAAAGTAACAAATACCAACGGCACAAAAATCAAAAATAAAGCACTTACAGTGGAAAGCAACATATCCCAAACTTATCCCAACCTCCGCTCTTCAGGGAAATCTCTTTTCTCACATTTACTTCTCCTTAATTCTAGAGTACATTTATTTCTTGTTTTGCCACTTTTAGGCAATAACTGTTCACTCCACAATATGAAAAAGGAAGAATTCAAACTATTTGTCACTTTCCGATCTATGTTTAATCACTGTGTTTTGTTTTGTTCTGTTTGCCACTCTAAGTTTTAAATAACTGAATATCTACTTTCCCTTTGACATTGGGCAAAACACTCAATTCTCTGGTTGATGAGATAAAACTATCAACATTTTGACCTTCCCTCCTAAACAGTTCTGTTTTCTCCAAGTGCTGCCATGTGTCAGTGTCAGCTCTCCTTTTACTATCAGAGATATTACCGCTTGTATTTTGTCTTATAACCACACTTCAGCCTCTATTTTTACACAGTCAGGTAAATATTCAGTGTTGAACCAAATTGTGTAAGATGCCCTTGGCCTCAAAGAAAACTGTTTCAAGTGTCAAGGTCAAACACATTTGGTTTTCTTATGCACTACCAGTCACTTGGTGTGCTTCACATCTGGACCACGACTTCTGCTTTTCTTGGCATTTCTCACTGCCTTTCTTTTTTCTGTGCCCTTATTGGAGACTTGAACTACTCTATACTCCAATCATGCCTTGGTTAAATGAAGTCTGACTGCTCAGACTTCCCTCTCAGAGCCCTGGATTTCCTGCTACAACACAGCCCTTCCTGCTCCTCTCATCTGCTGTACGGGGCCAGGCTAGGTTCTCCATCTTGCTATCCTGGGTTCTCTGCCTTGACTTGGGAGCCATGTTTCCTCTTGTTTGAATTATTTTCTTAAATATCATCCTAACAGCATATGTAGATGATAGGTAGACTGAATGCCTACATAAATAAAACTGTCTCCCCTACCCGCTTTTGCTGTGCTGGGGCCAGAACTCTTGTGCACATTAGTCCAGAGTTCTTGCCGGTCAACAGTCCTTGTACACCCTACCCTTGAGCTACAGCACCAGCCTGAAAATGAACATTTGGTCCCTTTGAGCTCTCACATGTAAAGTCTGTATTATCAAATCCTTGTTTTTCTTTCAGCTCAGCTTGTGATGACTCCGCACTCGGGGTTCACACACCCTGTCTCTGTCATCAGGAAGGTTATGATTTTCCTATAACATCAAACAAAAATAGGTCAGCAGTGATTGGAATGCCCCAGCAGGAATTCTGAAAGGGAGTCGTGGGCAGGGCCTGCAGATTCCTGGTTTCAATGCAGGCAGTTAGGCAGAAGACTGCCACCCTTCAAATGCCAGAGGAGGAGCCTTAATTCTGAGTGCCAGCATTCAAGCTAGAAGCTTGAGTATTAGGTGATCTTTTTAGTGATTTTTTTCTTTAGTACTGTGATGTGGCCTCTTCTACCTTTGTAAGAACCTATTCTCTTTTATTTCTGTGCATTACAATCAACTTTAGCTTCATAGAATAATGTACATATCAGCACCCCCCTACACACACACAATTGCTAAGGGCCTTTGTTTGTTTGGTTTTGGTCAGGGTGTTAAATGCCAGCAGCCTCTACTCAGCACAGAGGTACAGAATGATGGTGTCATCTGGTGTTTGTGACTGCAAGACCCATGCTCCTTGTCCTACTGAATGACAAGTGAGTCACGAAGGAGACCATCTCTCCAGCCTCCAAATGATGGGATGGACTGTGGTTCCTTCCCCATCAAAGTCAGATGCCAGATTCCATCTGCTTTCTGCTTTTTGGTAAGCTCTCAGCCACTAAGGAACCTTGAGGGGCCTGGAAGCAAATGCAGGCACCCAGTCTGCCATCTGGAACCACAAGCAAAAACCCAATCATTTCTTATGAGACTAAATTTCCACCTCAGCCTCACTTCCCACAGTTTGAAGGTCAAGGTCTACCAACTTTTATCGCAGCAGCTCTTATCACTACTTACCCTTCCCACACTGCAGATACTACAGCTGCCTAAATGAGCCAAAGTAAAGCAGAAAGACTGCAGTGGTTTCCTGGCAACTTGTGTACTAACATTGTATGTATGTAGATGGAATGGTCAATTGACAACATTGGTTCATTTTATTTGTACATTTAAAATTCTCTGTTCCACTAACTGTGTACTCGGAATGTTTTATTTGTATCTCACAAACCAATGTTATTCAAACTCCATATGCTTCTTTGATATCACTTTTCAGAGATCAGTGCTTACCCCAGTTTTCCAAAATGTCTTAAAGTTTATAATGTCTGAGATTTACAATTACAGTATTGAATTCCCTGGAATTAGTATTGAATGTAAACTAAACTTGAATGATAGCCTTCTTCTTTAAGTGAATTTTAATGTATTTACATTTATTTAAGGTATTTTAAAATCAAATTTAACCTTTATAGGCTTCCACACAAAACTGACTGAGGTGGTTTTTGTCAAATGTGTTCCTAACAAAACTCTGTCATTCAAAATACAGTGATCAAGAAGGCTGCTCTCTTAGAGGAAGATTTTGTCAGGGTTCCAACATAAGAAGTAATAATTTGGGAGTAAAGAATCTTGCTTTGTACTATGGGGTATAAAGAAGATACCTTTTCTGGACCCCTACGTTAGAGCACTCCCTGACTGGGAGAGGCATGCTGGGGAGGTTGGCTAGGTCAGTCCTCTTTCTGGGGGTCTGGGCCCATCCCCACAAAGGTCGTGCTTGGTCATCAGACTGTCCAAGGCCTCAGCTGGGCTGACCATAAGCCAGGTTTCCCCAGGACAATCCTTGGTCACACCTACTATCAGAGAGCTCAACGCTCACTCCCCCCTTTTCACTCCAAAGTGTCCCAGGTTGCAGGACAAATGATTAGGGTCACCCCAGCCTGAGATACAAAGCATGCTGTGTACAACATGGCCAGAGCTGTAGTTTGAATTCCACAAAAGCACCACACTTTATCACCTCCTACCCTTAGGTTGACTCTCCAGATGTTCACTGATCAGAGATAGAAGTATTATCCCTCCTCCTGTGGAGAAGGGACAGCCTGCCCTTTAAGGACCAGGGGCTGGAAAGAATGTCCGACTGCTCCACCACCCCTTGGCTGCTGTTAGCATATGTGGTGGCCTGCCTACACTGCTGGAGAGTTTTGCCTTTTACTCCCTTCTCTCAAATTAAGGACCTCTTCCTCTTCCCTCCTGACCTGGCGAGATACAGAGGCAGCATTAAAGCTGGCTCAAGCTATGTGGGAGGCTGAGGCAGGAGGACTGCTAGTTCCAGGCCAGCCTGGGCAACTGCTCAGTGATAGAGTGCTTTACTCTTAGCATACACAAGGCCCTGGGTTTCATCCAGTGCTGCAGAAGAAAAAACCTTGCTCACGCTTTTATCTAAGCCTTGTGCCTCTGCCTCTGTCCAATCATCAGACTAACACTTCACAAGAGGTTTTTTTTAAGGCTTTTTAACCATTATGCAGAATAACTATTTCCCTTATTTTGGTGACTGGTTATTTGGTGATCTACAAGCACACCTGAGAATACAAGAAGTTACAAACAGTCCTGGACTATGCTTTAGCAAACATTATTGAATTTAGCCTGTCCTATTTTATTGGTACTAAACGAAATTTTCAAAGCAACCTAAAAAGCAGGTACTTAAGTAGGAACATGTTAGATAAAACCCTACTACAAGCAGTTAAGACAGGGAACTGATCTCTTTTTCAGGGTAAAGACACTACCATTCCCAACTCTGCAGCAATGTCCCATTGCCAGGTGTGATATCTTCCCCTGGTGTCCCCGCCTCGGTGGCCTCTGCTGGGGTCAGGGCTGAGGCCCCAGAGGAGACCCAGTGAGGGCAGGTCTCCTGCCAGTTTTAAACACAGACTTCACCTCAAGCTCCAAGGGCAGGGTCGGGCACATGGCCGGCCTTTACCAAATATTTACCAAGGAATGATCACAACTCAGCCACCTGGAGAATATGATTTGCAGAGGCGCAAGGCTCAGAGCCACTCTCTGCTGCTTTGTGAGCAGCAAGGACCAAGGGACTCAGTGTCACCGCTGTCCAGGCCATGAGACGCCAAGCTGGGCAGGCGTGCTGGTTTTCTACTGCTGTTGTAGCGAGTTACCACAAACTTTGTGGCTTCAAACACCTACTTCCTTAGTTGCTTAGGTCAAAGGTCCAACACAGGCCTTGTAATAAAACCAAGCTGTCAGCAGAGCTGCATTCCTTTCTCAAGGTTCTCAAGAACAACCTGTTTCCTTGCCCCTTCAGGCTTCTCTGCTGCCTGCTTTCCTGGCCCGTGGTCCCTTCCACCTGCCCAACTGGCTCCACAGCATCTTCAGATCTCTTTTGCCACCCTCTCCTCTGTCACAGAGATCACTGCTACTGCACTGGGCCCACCCGGACAATCCAAGATCATTTCCCTAATTAAGGTCAACTAACTAATAACCTTCATTTCCCTCTCCCGTTCCACCTAACATGCCCACCAGATGTGGCAACGTAGGGCAGACGTCACTGTGGGCATCATTCTGTCTACAATAGCAAGGAGTCCAAACTGTCTTTCTTATTCACATTGAATTCTGCTCAGATGCCAAGCACCTGCGTTTTCATGATGGCGTCGGTAAAAACATGTTGGGGTATTTCTGGAGGGCATGTTCTGGGGTGACCCTCGCACCACACTGGGCTTGTTTCACATTCCTCCAGCCACCTGCTCTCCTGGCCCAAGACCTTTGCACGGCTTTTCTCTCTCCCTGGGATCCTCCCATTCCTCTCCAGGCTCTGTTTGAAACCTTCTCCTCCCCTCCAGGCCAAGCTTTCCTTCGCTGCGATGACCACAGCGAGCAACAGCATGACTCTTGCTCACGGTCCTCTCCTTCACCGGGTCAGCTCCTGGGGCCAGGGGCCACATCTCTTCACAGCTGTGCCCCAGCTCCCGGCTCAGTGCCTGGCACTTAAGGGACACTCTATGAGTCATGGACCAAGGAAGTTACATCACTGAGAGAAAGTCCAGTTTTAATGATTTCAACACAGGAGATCGAAAGCTTTGAGGAGCCTTGAACTTTCTACTGTTTCTAAAAGTAGCTGTCTAAATGCAGAAGAAAATGGGGAGACCTCCTGCCAATGCCCCCGCCCCTTATCCTTGGGCCCAATACCACTGAACCAGAGGTTCCTCTGAAGGCTCCAGTATGTCCTTTAGAAAAAGTACTGTGATTTAAAAAAAAAAATAAAATATATATATATGTATATATATATATATATAAAGATGTTATAATTACCAAACACTGTTTTAAACAAAATGTTCTCGCTGCAAATCTTTAAGTAAAAATGACCTAGAGATGCGAGCTGCTAGTCTGAGAATATACGTTTCCATGCTCTGTGGAGTCATTCACTCAGCAAGTGTTTTCTGAGCTCCATGCTAAATGACTGCTCTGACTGACCTGCCCCTGGGCCCACCTTCCAGGTTTAACTGGACTTATTAGGGAAGCCCAGGGTTCTATCTTCCAGCAATTTCCGCTACAAAATCCCACTACTAAACATGGTCCCACTACCTTCAACCACCGGTGGTACATGCATGACTGTCCCACTGGGGGGCTTGAACCAGTGGGGGTACAAGTGAATCCAATCACTTTTACTGGCCTTTCTAATAAATTTAACAAAAAGCTGCCCAATGGGACAGTCATGCATGTACCACCTACGGTTCAAGCTGCCTGGCAGTGGGACACATGAATGATGGCCCCTTCATGCATGTGGTAATGCATCTAAAAGAGACATAATGGAGCAGGCCTCTTGCCTGGCAGCAGTTAGCCCCAAAGAGGGGCACAGAAGTTTCCAAAGGCAGACACCCTTCCCTGTAACTCACCACCCTTACCTACAACAAACACTGAAATGACCTCATGAGGAGTTTAAGAGAAAGCTTAAGAAATGCCAACTTGTTGAATGAACCTTGAACTTGATTTTTGTTTTGGTTTTTTTTTTGATTTTTGTTTTTTTCTGGTACCAGGAATTGAACTCACGACCTTGCGTTTGCCAGGCAGGTGCTGTGCCGCTGAACTAAATCCCCAGCCCCTGTTTTTGTTTTCTTTAAAGGCACTGGGGATTAAACTTAGATCCTCCTCCAGGCCTTCCCTCCCTTTTATTTTTTATTTTGAGACAAAGTCTTGCTAAATCACTAATTTTCCCAGGAAGGGCTCAGCTCAAACTTGTGATCCTCCTGCCTCAGCCTCCCCAGTGAGTATACTGGTATTATAAGAATGTGCCACTGCACCCACTTTGATTCTGGTTTTACACTGGCAGCACTAATAGTGCTAATGTTTTTCACATGGCTACATACAGACGAGGAAATACAGCAGGAATGCCACCTGGAGCCACTCCACCAGACCCAACACCTGCCTGTGCCCCTCTACCAGCTCTTCATCTGTACTTCTTATTCCAGCAGTTCTCAAAGAACATCTGCTTCGTACCCAACTCCTCCCTCAATTTGAGCATCGTCCAATCAGCGCAAGCTACCCCTGTCGCTGTGACCTGGCCTGGCACCTCTGGCAGACCTGCTGCCAATCAAACCCCATTGGTCCTTACACCCAGAGGAGCTCAAGGGGCCCAGCTTGGTCCTCCCCGAACTCCCAATTTTACAGGAACAGAGACAAAGGCTCAGAGGGGACCTGCACAGGTTGCATGGCCAATGAGGAGCCTGCCTTTGAGACCTCTGTCAGTCTTATCAATTAACCACCGGATGGAAGAACTGAAAGATCAAGGAAAAAGATGGATAAGAAATTGACTTCATTCTATCTCTTTCTGCCTCAAATTCCAAAACTACACTGAGGCAGAATCCCCCAGAACTCAAATCCTCTGTGACAGTCATACGTAAAGCCAGCCAGGTAAAAATGCAGGAAGGAAAACAACAGACAAGATAACACCTATATCTTTAAGTACCGTGTGATTTCAGAACTATGAGGGATGGCGGGAGGGGTGGGATCACTGTTCTGGTGTCTAATTTTAGGATTAGAAAATGTTAGACTGTTAGCAGTTTGCCGCAGCTCAGAGCAGCAGAGGGGGCCACTCTGAGGGTAAAACACAAAACCTAACTGGTTGGTCACAAAGCTGTTGAGGTGGGCAGTGAGCACGAGCAGTGGGCACCCTGCGTTGCTGTTCAAATACACTAGCACGGCACACAGAAGACGATGGCCTGCCTTGCCTTCCTCCTCCTCTCTAAAGCCCAGTGTCCCATTACCTGTGTACCCTTCGACTTGGACAACGTGTCCACCCTGATCATTTCTATTGTGCCCCACGAGAACAGACGTACGCCATGGACTCATCTCCCGTACCTAAGAGGAGAGGGATCTAAGGGTCTGTCTCTGTGACTGCCTCTATCTGGTTCAGGTTTGACCTTCTGATCCCATTCAGTTGGGAGCTAGACTGCATGGCTGAAGGAAGGACAGCAAGCCGACACACATGTCACTTGACACTTGCCAGATTTACTCTCATCCAGGCTGGCTCTGCATCAGATCCTGGACCCTTTCCTAGCCTCACTCTGTGGTTGGAAACAGCTACTCATGGATGCCCCTCAATACACCTCTTTTCAGCCCAAAGCTCTTCCCTGAACCCCGCAGCCTGCCACACATCCCCACTTAGCATCCCCCTGCTAATATGTTCAGGACAGAGCTTGGCTTCTCCCCAGTCAGAGCTCCCGTGGCCTTTTTGTCATGACAAATGTTAGGGTTAGGGTTAGGGGTACCCCAGAATGTCCAATTCCTTCCTTCTGTTGCACCTGCATCAGTGTATCCCATGGGCTCTACCTGCACATTTCACTCGGGTCCAACCACTTCACAGTGACTCGTGTGCTGAACCAAGCGTCAGCCACCATCAGGCTACACTGGATGGCTGTAGAATCAGCTGATTTACCAGCTTCCACTCTCGTCCCTCAGCCCAGCCAATCTTCCACGGAGCAAATGCTGTTCTTCCTTCCTCTAAAGTCACATCACAGCCCTGCTCTGCTCACAGCACTCCTGTGGCTCCCTACAGCCACTGAGATGACAGTGTCCTTCACCTGCCTCCCCAGCCTCACAGCCTCATGTGTGCACACCTGCCATGGGGGCCTTCCTTCTGTCCGGATATACCAACCTCATTTCCATTGGAACCTTTGCAATTGCTTCTGTGGCTCAGAATACTCTTGGCTTGGTTCCACATGGGCTGCATCTTTCATCTCCCTCAGGGATAACTCACCTGTGCCCCTCTTGAGAGAGGCCTTTCTGTGTGACCCAAGCTAAAAGCTCTCCCACATCCATCCTAAATGGGATTTAATTATCTCTATACCAATGATGATGCTACTCAACTGACCTTCTCCCCGCATCCTGCCAGCGCTGTGAGTAGAGACTACTATCCCCTGAATACAGCACCTAGAAGAGTAGCACATGCTTGACATTCAATAAATGGGATGACTGCAAGCCTAGGTAGCTGCTACTCATGCATCCCGGTATTTTTCTTGGTGAGGAAGGCAGCAAACATGGGAACAAACGTCACTAACACTCACATACGCACTAACTACTCACATTCGTAGGATATCTATAATTATAAAGTCCTTCACATACACTTTATTCCAGTCTGTCTCGGCAGCTGGGGGCGGGGCAGGGGTATTTGCATCTTAAAGAAGGACTAGAGGCCCAGACATTCCCTGCTTTCCCAGCCCCATACACTTCCCACTGTATGGTGTTCTCCCCAATACCCCTGGGAACCACCCACCCACCCCAAGCCGCCCTACCCCTTACTTTCCAAGTGCACCACAGCAACGGGGCCTCTGTTCATCCCAACCACCCCGCAAAAGCTTTCTTACCAACCACTACTTACTTGGCTCCAGCTCCGGGCTTTACTTAGGAATCAGTAATTGATCAAGACCCCTGTTCAAGTTCCACCTTCTCCAGGGGAAAGTTCCCTGGCAAGGATTTCTGCCACCTCCACTCAACTAGGCTGCAAACGCCTTGAGGGCAGGAATCTGGGCCTGCTTTTTTTCATAATCTCAAAGGCGATTGGCCAAGAAAATCCCAAACCCTATCTAATTACACTAACTGGTTGATCCAGTTGGGCAAGTCCAAGTTAAAACTCACAGTGGAACAAAAATGTTTACCTCCTGGCATAGAGTTTTCATGTTTGCACAGAAAGCTGACTACAAGGCTGAGGCTCTCATGTCTATGAACTACAACCTCACATACACACTACACTTCTGGTAACTTTCCAAGAAATCACCAAGAAAAACACCCTACCTGAAAATTAGGGCAGACAAGCTATTAATAATAATCCACTAACAGGTATCATCTCCCGTGCTCTTGTAATACACAAGGCACTCGGCTGCAAGTTTATTAAGTAGACACCATTGCCACCACCCACTGCTACAAATGTAGAGCCAAGTGCAGAGGACAAGTAAGTGGCCCGAGGTCACACAGCTGATAAACGACAACGCTGAAGTTGTGCCCAACACCCCCTTGGGCTCCCAGATCTTACTCTGAACCACTACATTGCCCAGTCTACTTTTTGCATAGCTTAAAAAAAAAAAAAAAATCACTAAAGCATCTGGATTAACCGCTTACAAAACATTTTTATTTACAAGAGGTCAGTTATAATTAAGGTCTATTAAGTGCTTTATGATCTGTGCCCGAAGAATTATTTGTTGTCTATAACTGGATTACAAGACCAATAATTTTGTCCTGCCTTCCCCAAGTTTCACAAGAGCTTTTTTCCCTGTCTCCTTTGAAAGAGCATGCTGGAACTCAACCCAAGTTCCAGTGACTATGCAAGGTGTGTGACGTTTGCGCCTGAGGCTCTGAGTTCTTACCTGACTAGTGCTCTTTCCTATAGGTGTGTCTGTGACTAACAGTTGCATAAAGGAACATCCAAGGCAAAATCTGTTTTTATGACTCACAGCATTCAAAAACTCCAGCTCAGAACTCTTTACCACATACTCCAGGGAAAATAAGTGAAATCACAGCCATCAATTTCAACAACTTGAATGGAACACCAACATGAGTGGTCCGAGGAGATGGGGAAGGAATTCTGGTCCTAGAATTGATTTTTGGGGTGACCTTGGTTCATCAACCCTTGCTTCCTATGTCCCAACAATAAGAATTTCATCTCAATTCCATTAGTACCAACAATGCAGGAAAAAAATCACAATAGCTGATGGCCTATATTTAAAATGGCCAAGGATTCCACTTCAGTAAAAATTTATAAAGTACAGGTATAAATCTATAACCAGCTGACCAAGCCACCCATATTACTAAGAGATCACTCAAAGCATTACAATAAAAATACTGCTGGCTACTGCAATAAGAAGAAAAAACAAAAGTCCCAAGTAATGATGACTGTCTCCAAGCAATACTGCTTGTTCAGTTTCAAAAGTAGCTGCCTGGTCTTATCAATGTGGCATTGTTTCATTTCCAATGCTTCTGAATTATCAGATACCTGGCTTCTGAGCTGCTAATTCACATTTGTCCTTCACAGAAGTCCCATCTTTCCAGGGACCAAATCTTAAGAAACTGTATACACTGGACTATGAGGTGCCCATTGGACTATGAGGTCCCACCCTTGACCTTCACATCATACTTGGATATCACCATTTACAATAACTTTATAGTCAAATATGTAGTGACCAAGTAGGTTGTTATATGCCAAGTATTATGCATCAATATTATCAGTGATTAAGAACATAATCTCCTCTCTTAATAGCTGTTATGAGGTACCTCACAGCTTTACAAAGGAAAAAGGAACTTTCAAGCTTCATTGTTTTCCAGTAAAGTATTTTTAATGAAAACCAGGAAGACAAAAGATATATTTAATGAGCTTACACCTGGTTGGTTGCCATATTCATTCTACTATTCCAATAGCTTAGGAAATCCAAATTTTTTAGTGTTTTGAAAAGGAAATTAATACGATCACATGGTTTATTTTCTAAGTGAGGTAACTGAAACAACAGGCTTAGTGGCTGTGCCAGTACTGCTGGCTGTTGCCCAGCGTCAGTTCTCTCCTTTTTCTACAGTAACAGATTTTTCAGCTGGGCATAGGGCCACCCTGAACAAGGACTGCTCATAGCAGCCTCCCTTTCCAGCTGGATGCGCCACACAACTCAGTCCTGCTGAGTGGGATACGTGAAGGAGAACCACCTCCCAGCTTCTAAGACTCTTCCTTAAATGGTGGTGTGCATGTGCCCTCGGCCCGATTATTCTTTGTTCCTTTCATCACCTGCCTAGGATGTTAGCACTGTCATCTAAGGCCAGGGGCACAGGCTCTAGTCTCCAATGGTAGAGCAAGAAGAGTGAGTCCTGGGTCTCTGACCCTCATACTTTTCTAAACCAGGAAGGCAAAAACACCAAAAAGCAAAGCCAAGAGAGGTCTTTTACGCTGTTTTTAAAGCTAGATTTATAAATATGGTACTGTGAACTAAAAAAGGAATGTAATTTTAAAAACTGTACATAAATATTTATAGAAACCAAGTTATATAGCTAACATTTATTGCTTACTACTCTACTCCTGCATTTTGGTATATAAAAAATACTTAGGGACCAGCATGGCTTGCGAACCAATTACTCAGCACAGATGGTGTTGTAGCACTGGAGCTGTGCCCAGAGGGTCGCTCCTGTCATAGGACATTTCCTCTTTAGTTGCTGGGTTGATGGAAGGAACTATGTGGTAGAGGACAGAGGTTCCTACAGGAAGGGTGGTCATGGCGGTGGGGAGGGTTATACAAGCAGCTTGAGGCAAAGCTACTTAACATCCAGAATGGATATATTTCCCTTTTAGGCAGTTTCTGGTACATTCTGGATTAGTTATCTTTGGACCTGTCATTATTGGGATAATATGGTACACATTTATGGCAGCTACGATCTCCAGAGAGCTTGTACTTTCTCAGCTGCATAACAGACTGGGAGGCCAAAATCCTAATCAGAAATACTAAAAGGGTTACAAGTCTTGATGGGTTCAAGTTGCAGCTCTTAGCCCACTACCTAAGTATTAATATGAGTTACCAGAAATGATTCTATTTAAATTTTCTCATAGGATGTTACAAGAACCAAATGAAATAACGTCAAAGAACTCTGTAAACGCAAACATGGTGAGGAAGCTCTACCCATAATCTTACACATTCCCACAGCCCTTCTACGTTGAACAGTACACAAACGCAGCAGCCATCAGGAACCCAACAGCTTGGGCATATAAGGCTGTCAGCTTTAGTTGTGAAAAGATTCTACCAACCCAACTGGGAGAGTAGCCTGAATAGGACATGGTCAGGGAGAAGTGAGGGCAACCACTCCTACAGAATCAGCCTTCCTTGTTAAAATGATACCTGGCACTGCACAAGGAAGTGATCATCCACTCAACATGAAATGGGAGAGGTACACAGTTCTTCACTGCAGCACTGCTTTTAACAGCTAAGGATTAGAAATCACCTGAGTATCAATCGAGACTAGTTAAATAAATCATGGTTCATCTTTAAAAGCGAATACTATGCAGACATTAAAAAACTAAGGCTGTTACAGTTTGGAACAAGCTCTTAAATGTGTCAAGAGGAAAAAAAAGGCAAGATACAGAACATACCTGGCATTCTACCATACATGTAAAAATGTATATATATTTACTTGTGAATATAGAGGTACTCTATTGGTCCATTTGCTATTGCTACAACAAAATACTTGAAGCTGGGTGCTTACAAAGAAAAAGGATTTAGCTCACAGATTTGGAGGCTGGAATTCCAAGACTGAGGTTCCTAATCACTCCAGTTCTGAGGAGAGATATCTGACTAATGGTAATTGCCGCAGTGCATGCAGAGATTATCTCTTGAGAAGGGAAGCCAGACAGTTTCAGGAGTCAGGCTCACTGTTTTTATAACAACTCATTTTCAAGGGAACTAACTGGGGTCCCTCAAGTACTCCATCGATCCCTTCCAAGGCTGTGCCCCCAGTTACCTAATGACTTCCCATTAGGCCACCTCTGAAGGTTCCCACCATCTCTCAGGATCACCACAGAGCCCTCAGCACACGAACCTCTCGAGGACAAATCACTTCTAAGCCACAGCAGGTACCCCAGAAAGCACTCACGAAAAACTGGTGAAACACTGGTTGCCTCCAGGAAGAAGGTGACTACAGGCTAAATGTGACAGTGTGACTTTCACTCCACAGCTCTGCAGTTTTCCTATTTGAACCATGCAACTGTGTTTATAAAATGGTCAGTCAGTAGACACTAGAGTCACTGAAAGTCTTGCAAAGCAAATGACATAGCCATGGAGGTAAAAGTCAGTGGCCAGAAGTCAGGAAGTAAACCTTATAATTGCGTAAGACAAGCTCATGCTTGTTAAAGTTATGTAGACAGTTGCTGGCAAACAAGCCAGATTGATTTTTATAGCCCGTTCCAGAGGCATGACAACGCACCCAAAACACATAAACCCATATCTACTGTGCACCAGGCACTGTGCTGATAATCTGGGCATGACGATAAAGTGCACATGTAAAGCAGAAGTTGAAAGATATTAAAGAAAGGAAATGAAAACAGGTACAAACAGAAAACAAATTTTCCCACAGAGTACCGTGGTCAAATAAAGTCAAAATGCAATGGCCTTGATGAAAGGAGCTCTATGAAAGTCCAAGGCACTAAGAGCATCCTCAGCTATGGAAAAGTATCCCACCCAAACTCCTCACCTCTCATATCCTGAATCAGTCTAGGTCTGAATCAGTCTAGGTGAGGCAAGTCTCAATATTCAGAGCTAAAGCAAAGTCCTGCTTACAAATAGCCTCGAGGCCTTAATGCCTTAGTCTTGAATGTGGTGAACACGGCAGAACCTGCCTACAGCTACCCCTTCTTGTCAGGGGGAGCTGGTCTAGCAGAGTGAGCAAGGCCTGAGTCAGCAGCCTCGCCTTTGATCTAATCTAAAGCAATGAATGACAGGTGTGGAGGGAGCCAGGCCTCTTGGTTCAGAAAGGAAACCGAACGGGTGGTGACCAGCAGGGGAGCACTCAGGTACATCTGGATTTGTAGTTGCCCTTGTTAGGCGTGGGTTCCAACTCAGAGTGCTTATCATTTCTGCAGCTCTCTAGGAGAGAGAGTTAGGTAAGTTTGGATGAACTTGGACAGATGTTTAAGTTCCCAGTGACATTTCATAAAAAATAGATGCAGTGGTTACGGGGTCCCTTGCTTGGGGAATGAGTGTGTGCAGGGGCCCAAGTGGGTAACAAAGTAGAAACAACTGTAGACACAAAAGCTTGTGGGAACATCTGTCAGGAGCTGGCCACACGATGACGACAAATCCTGGGCCTCCATTTTCTCAACCATAAAAGGGGAGTGGTGGCCCACCTTTCTAGACTATTCCGTGGCTTCCCTCCCAACTTCTGCAGGTGGTATATGGTTTCAAATGCATTATAGGTAATAGTCCTCCACTATGCATACCCTTGGTGGACAGGAGAACACCTGCACCTTACACCTTCGGCTCATACTTCTATTAAATCACACTTCTTTCTTGAGGAGTGGCAAGTGTCAGGCTCCACTTCAAGATTTTACATGAGCACAGATAAATCAGAACCAGCTCCCTGCCTTCAGGGGCCTTCACAATTCAGAACCCTCAATTAGCTTCTATTCTGACAGTTCCCGGGCAGTGTACTAGAAGTTTCTTTGTGAAAACACGAGTAAGAACAAAAAGATTTTATTAAACTCAGCCCAAGATCTGTGCAATCATGCAAGTAGTCTTGGAGGATCAATAATATGAGGGACAGGAAAAGAATAAAGATATATAAAGCCACTCCCAGGTAACACATTAACATGGCTCTATGGAAGCAGGGTGTGGGTGGGGCTAATGAACAAGGAGTATTAGGCAGACAAGCTAAGATGGCCTGATGACAGGGGACAGCTGTTCATGTAACTGGTGCTGCCTGAGCAAACATGGACTTCCTTTTGAACTTCAACCCCTGAATGTGCCATTGTCCTATTGAGCCCAGCCTCAGCCTTCAGTGAGTGACCACAGTCATTCGTGGTTTCACTTTAAAGCTACCAAGAGTTAAGGAGAAGGAGCGTAAGAAGCAAGCTAAGGTGGCCGAGCTTTTTACCCCTGACCATTTTCTCTTTAATGTAATTAAAAACTTGTTAAAACAAACTACTTTCTCAAAGGATGCTGGTGAAGAATCCACAGGTACACAACTGCTGAATTCAACTAAATAGCCACTCTTCATCAGTAGGAAAAGCACATGGTAACCCAGGAGACTGAATTATAATGTCTGCCTAAATTTGTTAAACTTAGCTGCGTGGCCACTGTCTACATTAGGATATAGTACCAGATGAATTAGCTCAATTCTGTAATGAGTTAAAGTTTAACTCACTCATGTCTGATGGTTGCCATCATTCCTGAGCACCACAGAACAAGCTTAAAGTACTTAGAGCAAATATCCAAGGTAAGTAGAGGCTGACCAGTTTCAACCGAAGGCATTCTGAGACTCAGCTGAAAAAAGTGCTGTGGTCATTTAAAGGGTCTCAACTGGCAGAGAAAAGACCACAGTGCCTCTATATTTGCTCTCTATCCTACGCTATTATGTGAGAAACATTTAAAAATCAAGATTCTACTATATTAAGAGCAAGATAATGAGGCCTTAGTTTAGTTCCAAGGTGGGCTAGTTCACAAAAGGGTAGATGTATATGGCGGAGCATTAGATGAGCTGGGCATTAGCTGGGTCCACAATGGCACTCACTCTCTGTTCCCTGACAATTCTGGGCCTCCTTTCTATAGAAGTAAGGTGGGGCTGGTCAGTGCTTCTTGACATTTTCACAAGAGTGGAAGCAGGTGAATGTGTATGGGTGTATGGGGGCACAACACAATGCCCCATGTCTCACATTAAAATTTACATACTTATCTGGCATTATAATGTGGAGTCTTTAAAAAGAAAACCACACAAAACACTATGCCACCATGTACGTCAGGAGTGTGGTCCTGTATTTGATCTGTGGCATGCCCTGGGGGATGGATACTATCTAACATCCTGATTTTTCATACTCTTGCATAATTTCAAAAGAGATTTCCTTTCAGATTCACTGCAAGTTCTACCTTGCTTATCTTAAAGGAAGAGACTGAAAACTGATAGTACTTTAGATCCTAAAATGCTGATTTAGCCCCATTGCCACACCCCTGACAAGGCCATGTGCCCTAATTTATTCAATAAATGACATGAACGCAAAATCAATCAACCTGGTCACAGAGAAGACGAAGCAAGGCCTCTCCTCCCCTGAGAGTCCCCAAGCTCACTTCACTCATTCAACACCCTGTGTCCACTCTGCCTGAGGATATGTAGGGGCAGCACCACCCAAAACAGCAACAAATCCTGGAGCTGACCAGAAGAGCTTTCTCTGCTCTTCAAAAGAGCCTTGTAAGAATGCAGCAGGACACAAAGTTCTG
The DNA here is from genome assembly GCF_000276665.1 of Chinchilla lanigera. NCBI lineage: Eukaryota > Metazoa > Chordata > Mammalia > Rodentia > Chinchillidae > Chinchilla > Chinchilla lanigera. The sequence goes on from NW_004955449.1 coordinate 2,654,829, forward strand.
TAGCTCCCCTACAGCCTAAGGAAATGGGGACTGTCAAGCCATTTTACAGTGCAGCTATATTTTCTCTTCCCCTTTCCAGTCCTGTATTTCCCCTTCCTCTCTTCATGCACACAATGTTATGGTTCCCATTTGCCTGTGAACCATCCCCCAACTCCTGTTCCCCACCATAGTTTGACCAGATCCCCAAAGGACAATTCTGCCGTCCACCAGACTGTAAAGATGAGAGAGCTACAAAACCTCCCTGATGCGGGGGAACCACATCATATTCTACGTTAAGGGACCCACAAAATCAAGACTGATGCTTATTGGATGTGCCGGGCACTAAGCTAAGTGCTTTCTACTCAACACACTTAATCTTCACAACCCTTGAGGTAGGGCGATTAGAACCTCCACTTTACTGATGAGGACAATCAATGGAGTGTCAAATCAATAGAAGGGGAAGGAGCTGGGATTCAAATCCATATCCATTGGCTTTTAGAATAAAGGTCTAACTCTTTCCAGGAAAACTTCCACACTGGTATTGAATAACTTAGGGCTAATAATCTACCAACTATTCACTGAGAAAGTAACAGCAGTGAAAGACGTTCACATCCTCCTACCAGGACACCTGCCCAGCCTGCACCTGTGTGCTCTGCCTTCCTCTCTCCTGATTGCTCAGCTGCCTGTGCTCCAATGATGCTGCTACTCCCACCTCTGAGTCCTCTCGCCAACTAGCAGACATCACACCTGAAATTCTTCCCTCCCTGCAGTAATTTTTCCTTTTCTTCTGAATCATCCTCCACAAACTAGCTCACTGTAATTTTCTCCCATCTTAAAAAAACCCTCTTGACCACATCTCTGCTCCAGTCCCCTGGTTCTGCACCCCTCCACCAGAAATCACAAAAATCCTGCTTTCCCCTCTCTCCCAAATGTGCTCCAGTCAGGCACTACCCCAGTCTGCCTCCACAAGTGCTCTGGAAAGGTCACAAAGGGCCTCCATCCCATTAACCCAGTGATTAAGTCTCATACTGTCCTCTGACTTGACAGACCCAGCACTCTTCCTTTGAAACACCTTCGCCAGGCAAATTCCAGAACAGTACCACTCCGGGTCCTCCTGCAGTCTTACTGGCCATTCCTCTGTCTCCCTAATTCCTACATTTCTCATTCAGTTCATCATTCCAGAGATAATTTAGAAGTCTATTTGTACCTTCAAGCCAAACTCTTTCACCTGAGCTTCAGACTCATTCACTATCCATCAGGAACTCACTGGCATGTCTAACCACCTCAAAACAAATGGAGCCAAAACAAGGCTCTTGTGCTTCCCCCCAAAATGTCCTCCTTACCATCTTCCTCCAAACCACAATACAGCTTCATCCTTCCAACTGGTCAGACTTAAAACCTTGGACCTATTTTTTTCTACACTCTGCCTCTCACCTCATATGGTGTCTAGTCCACAAGAAATCCTGCTGACTCTACTTTCAAAATATATCCAGAATCTAACCACTTCTTACTGTGTTTGCTAACTTTCTTGGCCCAAATCACCACCATCTCTTATCTGTTATTACAGGAGCCTAATTACTATCACTACAGATATTCCTTGTTTTATGACCTGTTTCACAACAGTTCAGACTTATGACCAAGATGCTTGGACTTAGGATCCGCTGCTCACACTAACAACTATCTTTTTATTGTATAGCTCTGTACACCTTGTTTATAGAGCCTCAGTGTCTTTTGGGGGGGTACAATATACCTTGTTTATACAGTACTATAATTTTTGTGATTGTACTGTATAATACTATAGTTTTATGTTCTATTATATATTACAGTACTGCACTGAAGACTTCTTCAAATAAAAGCAAGTCATCAAGTTGGAGTCTCCTTTGACCATTTCATTGCTCTGAATATAGTAATGTATATACTATATACAATTCCTCATTTGGCAACCTCGCCATAGGCATAGAAATTGTCATTAAGGAACAAGGAACGACTGTACTTGTATCCTTGCTCTCATACAGCTGATCCTCAACATAACAGTGACAGAAAACCACTTAAAATCTGAGCCAGAATATGCCACAGTCTTCTCAGAAAGTTCCAATGGCTTCTCACCTCATGCAAGAATAAAATGACCCCTAGAGCCCCACAAAGGCAGCTCTAAGGAGACTTTTTCTGAACATGCTAAGCAGGCATGCTTCTGTCTCAAAGCCTTTGTACTTGCTGTTTTCTCTGTTAGGAATACTCTTCCCTTACAGCTTTCGTACTCGGTGAAGTCTTTTATTGCCAACCACTCCCTGCTCCATTCGCACGTCTATTCCCTTTGTGTCCACTTACTTTACCCTATATCATTTACTGCCGTCCAAAATAATACATCTGTTTACTGTTTACTACTCCTCTCCCCCATCAGAACCTAAGCGGGGATGTCACCCTGTCCTGCTCAAAGCTGTACTTCCAGCATGTTCTTAGTGAGTATCTGTAGAGCAACAACTTCTCTAGGAAAACCAAAAAAAAAAAAAAAAAAGGAAAGAAAAAGCTGGCTATGATTTCTGTGGCACATTCCCTTCAAAGTCTACTTCTTTTCCATGTTCAAACAGGGATAACATTCCCTATGTCTTTTAGATTGAAATAGGAAACAAATATAAATCAATACATATGCACAGAGAGAAATAATGAGCTTACACACACCAATTTCTTATTCTTAGATATTGACACATCTTCTCAGTTTCTGGCTGCTGTTAAGTTGTAGTGGAAGGGACCCCTGTCTCAGAGTTCACATCTCAAGGGATCGACCTGAGGGAGGGTCAGGTTGCCTCTCCATACCTCTACCAACTCTTTCTCACCAGCAGCCCAAGGGCTTCTCTAATTTAACGCAAGCATTAGAAAGTACTTTTCTCCCAAAACTGACTTGATACAATATGCAATCAATGATATGGCTTATCTGAAATGGCTATATCAAATTCTGGGCATTAGAATATTTCTCTGACCTATATTATTATTATTATTTTTTTTTTTTTTGGTTTTTCTCCGGTACCGGGAACCGAACTCACGACCTTGCGCTTGCCAGGGAGGCGCTTTTGCCGCTGAGCTAGATCCCCAGCCCCTCTCTGACCTATAAAGTCGGCTTCTGACCTTCAGATCATCTACTTCAGCAGGCCTCCCCTTCAGCCTTCCTTAGGTCTTCTGCAGGATCCATGGCCCACCTCTGCACTTGTAATTCACACAGGCTTTCAAATTACTCCAAGGTTGATTTTTATTTTTTAATTTCTATTTTTTATTCCTTTCTCTAGAAGGTTTTTTTGTTACTCTATCAGACATGGCTTTTCCAAAAAACTGAACTTCAGATTCTATGATACGTAAAATATATCTAGAATATTTTTATTGTTCCAGTACAATAAATCCCCAACTCACAAGTGAGTTCCATTCTGAGAGAATGTTTGTAAGTCACATTTTTTTAGTGAAGTCCGATAAAGTGAGTCTTCCACTGTACCTTCATTCTATAGAAACAAGCAATCACACTGCCAGTAGGAGGGAGGCCAGGCCATCATCTAGCATATCAACAGGAATGGGCCAAAGGACTTCTCACTCTCCTTGGCAAGGAGGAAGAGAACAGAAGGGCCCCATACTCTCGGAGCTGCTAATGGCCTCCAACACCTCCAGCAACCACTCTCTACCTCTGGCTGTAGTTCATTCAGTTAGCATCCTCAAGATCACTTATATCACAATGCTTCAGCAGGACCATGGAAGACCAAACTCCCTGATGGGTAGCAGGGTAGCCTGAAGCAAAGGGCCTCTGGACAGCAAGGACAAAGTATGTATTTGACTCAGATTTATCACTCAGTGGCATCCTCTGGATCTGAAATGTTTATCATATGTGTATGAATCCCAGGCACACAAACAAATTGAACAACCTCAGTACTACACAAATAAAAGTGCTTTTCAAAAGGCTATCACGGAGCAAACACATCTTGGGTAAATGGGCATTACCCTGTGCTTTGTTTATTCTTTGCAGCACTTACCACTGTGCCCCTTTCAAATTATTCCTAGGTTTATTTTTATTTCTATACTCCCAGGCTTAGAAAGTATATTTCTCTAAAAGGTTTTTCTTATATTATATTGGACACAGCTTTCCCAAAAAACTGAGCTTCACATTGTATGGTGTGTAAAATACATCTAGCTGCAAGGCAAATAAACATCCAAGAAGGCACACATGGCTCCTTGTCACTTGCTTTTAGTGGTACTTGTCCCCCACTCCAGCCCCAATTCAAAGTAGTCTTCTTTATCGTTTAATTGATCATTTTAGAAACTTAAAGGTTTTCTAAATATCTTTTGCCAATTTGAGGTTCAATGAAGGACAGCGGGAGCCAGTCCTAGGATCCAGTGTGAGTAGGGGGAAGAGGCTGACCTGCACACTGGCCCAGGAAAGGTAATATTCTACAAACACACCAACCTCAGCGGTGGCATGCTGGTTTAGAGTACTGCCTTGTTTATCTAAACGGAAAGGCCAGACAGCAGATTAGATGGTGGCCATTCCACTTTGTTATTAGGCTAAAGGGAGATAGAATCTGGTAAAGAGCCCACCTACCTGGCCTACTTCAGGACTAATTAATAATTAGCCTCTTAACTTAGTGTCAAGAGATTGCTGTTTGCAATTCCAAATGCCAGTTTAACAAGCAAACCTGCTAAGGAAACACTACCTGCACCCTTCGACCATGTATCTTCTGACTTCAGGCAGCTTCATTGTCAAAAATCAGATCCATTTACAGGCGAGCTCCTTCCTACCATACATTATGGCCAAACAAAGAATAAGAAAAATAAATCATCAACCCTGCCCTGAGTAGAGTGTGAATGACCAAGCCTCCCAGGAATGGGGATGTGGGGTGCTTTCAGAGGTCAGAGAAGCCCTGGAACCACACAATTGGTATTCCTCACCAATTAGCCCACCCTGTAGCTGTCTAGACCACCCTCCGAGGGTATCCCATGCAGTCACTCGCCATCAGGGAACCTCATCATGCCTGTGCACCCATCTGCCCATTCATTTCCTCTGAATACCGAAACCTCACGGGATTTATTTACTGCTTGGCAGCTGCAAAAGGCTACAAAGTATGGTTCTGAGATGTGCTTTCTAACATATGGTAACTGCTGAGTCCAAGAAAGGAAAAATGTATGCTTAAATATTATCACAGTCAAACCCAAAAGGAGGAAGCACACATACTGCACAGCTGGGAAGCACAGAGGATATGGATTAAGGACCAACTCTGATCAGCACACCATGGCCACTTCATTTCTTACAGCCTGAGTTTCCACATCTATTTTTAAACACCACAGTGCTTATTCCAGCCCAGAGCTAGTAGAAGGCATGGTTATCCTTGCTTTATAGATGGGCAAGGAGGCATAGAGAGGTCAGATGGCCTGCAGATCCATGGCTAGCAAAAGGATAAACTGGATTTGATCCTGGCTGATTATAGGTCTACTATTTTCCACTACAACATGTGCTGCCTTCTGTGTAAAGGAAAGCATGCCTAGTTCAAACCTGAGGACAGCATTTTGGATTACACTTATGGAAACTGATATAATAGGTCCACATGGAGCCAAGAATCCTACTTTTCACCAGAGGCCCCAAGGAGTCACACTGATGAGCAGACATTTACGAACCTATAGGTTCACTGCATATATAATTATCTGATCTAGAAGGAGAAGGTAGGCAATAGGGGCTGGTGGTAGCTCCCTGCCCATTCCTGCAATACTTGACACATCCTCCCAAGAGCCTGGTGGGAGTGTCACATAAACAAAACATCTCCATTCTGTGGTTCTTCAAATCTCTGGATCTCCGCTGGGTGGAATGAGCAGCCTCCCCACCATTCCACCTAAAGAGTCAGCTGTCTCCAAGATTCCTTTACTATCCTTGAATAACTAGATCTTCCACAATCAATCTACAAATGTCCCCACATGACTGCTTCCAAGTGACCCTCCCCCGCAGACCCTTATCAAGCTGCTTTCAGGAGCTCTATACTACAACTATGCTTTTCTATCCGGTTGTTAACAACCAACCAGCTCAGTAAATCCTGAGTACCCACTATGGCACAGGTTAACTTGTATTTCTGGGGTTAAGTTCTAAAGTCCGCCTTTAGGGCAAAAGCCAAGTGTAATTAAAAAAATCACTCATGAAAATTCCTTAGCTAGGACCTGGCTCTTTAAACTCAAAAACCAAGGATGAACTTCTTGTAAGGTTCTCTACTTACAGCTAAAACTTTCCTTTTCCTGGGGATAGTAGACACCAATGTTTGAACAGGGCCAAGGGCAAAGGGTTAAATACAGGGAATTTTCCCTCCTCAATCCTCAGCAGGAAGAGTTGATTTCACAAGTTAAATGGAGTGTATAATACGACTCCATTGTATTTGCAAGACATGCTAGGTGCTACCAGGCAAAAAAAAAAGTATAAGATCCCGGCCCTCACATAACCTTTAATCCATCTAGGACAGACTGGATTATCCCCTGTAGATGACAGATAATAGTTAAACATCAGACACAGGCGCTATCAACATTTAAAACACCAAGGGTAGAAGAGATTCTTAAGAGTTGACTGCATTGCGTCTTAATATTGGCTGACTCAGCAATAATCAGTCTTTCAGGTACAACTGGCCAAGGACAAAGGGTTCAGCCCTGTGGTCATAAACCTGTCATCTAAGGCTGTAATAGTATTTTCTGTTTTGTTTCTACTGTTCCTCTTGGAAATGCAAAAGAATTATTTGGCCACAGTAGGCCACAGTAACATGTTGAACCAAGGTCCTTAGCGAACCATGTGCTATATGTCTAGTACTCTCTGGCTGATGAACATTGATATTAAACCTTAATATACTGTTATTATGCACCCATAAAATAATCTGTGCAACTACTGGAATACAGAATAACTACTTTGTAATTGAGAACCTATCCTATGAACATTTCACCTGTCTTTCCTGATGCATTATTTATACTATATAAATACTTTGATCTTTTTCTTCCAATCCTGTCATTATTTGGATGGTCTCACATCAGCCTGTGTTAAAATAAAACTTGTCTATGTCTGCTTTCTCACAAAATCTTAGATTTTGTCTAAGCCACCTTGACCACTTTGGTTTTTCTCCACTCCTGGGACCCAAGGTGACCCAGCAATTCCTGGAAGATGGCCCTGAGTGAATGAATGCAAGGAAATGAGTGCTTAGGTACACATCCTGGACACAGCTCTGATCCCTGGCTAATGAGTCACACTTTAGCAGACCTTTTCAGAAGGACAGACCCAGAACTGATCCACTGCCAGATGGAATAAGAGTCAATAAGGAAGACAACTCAGGCACCACTATTTATATAGATAGCCCTGACCCATATGGGAAGCAGTTTAATAAATCAACACAACATTTCCAAAACTCAAATGCTTGCCAATTTCTCTGGGTCTGAAGGAGATTTCTGACTTTTCCTTCTGGAGATGGCATAAGTGTGAGTCAGAAATACCAACTTCAAATCCAGATTCTGTTAAGTCTTGCTTAGGAGACTTTGGACAAGACACTTCACAACTTCCAGCTTCAGCTGGGAGTCAGCTGGACAAGATATCTCTTGTTTATAAAACATGATTTAAAAGCTGGAGTAACAGTGGGCCTGGAAGGCTTCTGGAAAACCATGATGATCAGACAGAGTGTCCTCCAAGAAAATGAGGGCTGGGAGCGATCCAGAATCACTGTAGGATATACTACCACTAGACTCCTTCTCCTGCCAGTTTCTGCCCTGTGGTCATATACCTACCCACCTCTTCCCAGAAGTAAGAGATGATTCACAGGATGCAAATACCCAGAATCATCACCAACAGAACTTCCACCTTTGGGGATGACTCAACCTTACCTACCGAGGAGAAATTAAAGACCTCAAGGTGCTCAGTTTCTGATCTCAGTCACTCAGCTGACCACTTACTCACCTTTTGGAGTATGAGACTTCTTTAACATACAGCCTAAAAACCTGGATAGAATTTCACAGTACCTACTTCAATTTGATAGTCCCCAAAACTTTGGAACACTCAGTATATTTGGGGGCTCTCAGATGCAGTATTATTCTGCTATAAAATCTTAACTAGAATTAAAGATGGTATTATTTAGACAGCACTATAAAAATCCAAAGTATAAAAATCTATGGTGGGTTTTCTTTAATAGGGCATTTATCTGATATTCCCATACATCTGTGAGATTTTACTCCAGCCTCAGAGTAACTGCTTAGTAAATTTATTTTCTCATAAGTCTAATCAATACAGATTAAAGTTAAGTTGCCTTGGGTTTCATAAATTTGATTGACAGTTTAAAATATTAATTACCCAAAGATCAATAACTTTTGGCTTTACTCTTAGCAGTCTTAGAATCATAGGTTAGAAATACCTTGTGCAGAGCTTAACACACAGTAGGAACAGTTACTGCTTTGACATTTATCATCACTATGGTAGCATCTACCACTTAGTAAGTACCCATAGCAGTAGGCATTGAACATTTTGTAGGTTAGCTATAAATCCTCTCAACAACCCTATTAAGTAGCAATACTTCCACTTCACAGGTAAAGAAACGAAGCTCAAAGTACATGAAATGGATTAAGTGGCTGAGAAAGATTTGAGTTCAGGTCTTTCTCCCATCAGTTTCCTGAAACAGTCCCAATTCTGCAGTTCCTGAGTTTAGGAAACTGGACCAGAAGTTGTCTCAATCTCACTGGCTCTGTCATTTACACGGTCCTTTTCAGTCAAAGGTGGCATTGCACGTGATATAGAGTGGAGTGCTAACCCCCAGAGCAGGGCCAGGAATACTCCTGAAACTAATGTACCCTATGAGAGCGTGGCGGGCAGCACTGGACGTGAACCACAGCCCTGCCCCACCGGTGTGGTTACCACCGCTGGGCTCTAGGGAAAGACTCGCATCCCTTAAGGTGGGCCTGTCCTCCATCCCAGGGTCTGACCACTTCTCCCCGTAGTCAGCCCCTTAGGTCCTTTCCAGAAGACATCAGGTTCCAAGCACAGGCCTTTTTATACCTTTGAGAGGGTAAAAGCTCCAATACCAGGGCAGCCTAGCAGTAGCTGCAAGTTTTAGCAGGCACATTGCTCACCTTCGAGAGAGATTCCTGGGTAAAGGCATATCGCAAATTTCCATCCCCAGCATATCTCTTGCCCCAGTTACAGTACCTTCCCCTTCACAGGTCCGCTTGGAAATGTACACATACAACGAAGCTAAGACCTTGGTGGCCTCTGGTGCAGAGAAAATGCAGAGGGGAATGCATTCCCTCTGGCTCACAGTCACTTCTGTATTAGCAAGTTCCGATGCTCCGTGTGGGTGGATGCACTCTACACCCAGTGCTCTATTCCGAGACACCAAACATCATCCATTAACTGAGTTAGCAGAAGCCACCTTTCATTCCAGATTTACGGCTTAACGATTATTTCAGAGATAAAGAATGAGTAAGCAGCTGGCCAGGCCCGCAAACTCAGACCACCTACCTGCCCCCCGCCCCCGCTAATCTCTTGTGCTTCACCTAGAGAGTGCTATTAGACAAACCTGAGCGTGAGTCTTAGCTTCAGGGCCCCGCATTATTCATAAACTCCAAAATTATTAATCGCTGAATTTAAAGTTTCCTCTAGTTTCAAAGTCTCTCTGGCCTCTCCCTAACACACTGTGCACCTTGCTTTCTCCTGTCCTCGGTCCTGGAAGGACCTGAGTTCAACTAAAGGCCCGGGAGCTTTTGTTGTTAAGAGTGTTTTTTCGGTAGCACAGACAGAAAATGCAGCCCCAGGGCGATTAAGAAGACTAAGCTTCAGAACAACCTCTCCAATCTACAAAGTTCGAGCATGTGAGAACCAAACACTGTTTAAAAGGAGAGGGAGAGGCACTAAGCGCCGCAGGTCTCCACTTTCTCCTGGGAGGAGCACCGCGCTGGTGGGGGTTGTCACTTCCGAACCTTGTTTGTCAAGTCCCAGCTCAGATCGGACATTTTGCTTTAACCCCTTGGCTGAGCCCGCCCAATGCAGGGGCCCGGCGGTTCTCCGGTGCCGCCGCGCGACTAGGGGGCTGGGCAGGGGACCAGCCACACCACTCAGAAAGACATGCTTTCTCAGCTGATCTGATCCTGCAAAAACAGGTGGTTGGTGAATTCCATTTTAAGGAAAAAAAAAAAAAAGCGTGTAAAAGTATTTACTATAGGAGCGCCCGCCCTGCAGGGAAAGTCACGACAAAAAGTGATTTTCCAACTTCGGCAGGGCGCGCGAGTCCGCGAGCGGACCGGGTGTTCCGCGACTTGAAGGAAAGTCTGGATCTTCCCGGACCGCTCCCAGCAACCCTACAGCAGCGCAGCGGCGACCCTACATCCCACCCGCCGCCCCAAACACACGTGAAGCGCTAGAGGCAAAGCGTGCCACCTGCCGGGTCCCGGCAAACGTGCCCGGAGGGAAGAGCCGCTGGAAAGCACGTCATTTAAAAGGGGAAGAAGTAAACTCTCCCCGGGTTAGCCCCGGGGTCGGGTTCCGGGGCTGTGGGGAGGCTTGCGCGGGGCGGTGCGGAGCGCAGGCGGGCAGGGGCAGGGGCAGGGCCGCAGGGCTCCGGGCGCGCGGTCGGAGCAGAGCGCGCCCTCGTCCCGGGGCGGGGGTGGGGGACGCGGTGGGCGTAGGAAGAGTCGGGGAACTCACAGCCGCTTGTCCTCGGGGTGCAGCTGCCAGTGCATGGCCAGCGAGAAGCCGAAGAGGCTGCCGGGGTCCCCAGATTTCCGGATCACATTGTCCTCGCGGGTGTCCAAGTTGAAGGCTGCCCCGAGCCGAGGCAGAAGCACCGCCGACAGGTAGAGCAGGCACAACTGCCCCGCGGCCGCCATGGGCCCTGCGGCGGCCGCCCTGCGCTCCGAGCCGGGTCCCACTGCCAGTCCCGGCCCCGGGCTGGTCCGAGGCTGCCGGCCGCGCTGCTGCGGCCGCGGCCACCTTCGCCTCCCCTCGCCACTGCGCGCGGCCCCACCCCCGGGACCGGTCGCGCTCTCCTTCAGGCCGCTCCCCCTGGCCGGCAGCTCCAGACCGCTGAATGAGCCCGTTGTTCTCTGGAGACTCGCAGGCGTTTTATCGGGTGACGAGGACGCCGGCCCCGCCCCTCCCGTCCCCTCCCCTGGCCCCTCCTCGCGCGCCCGCCGCCGCCGGCACCTTCCCAGCCGCTGCGCCCCGCGCTGCCTCCGCCCGGCCCGGCCAGGCCCGCGCGCCGCCTTCACCTGCCTGGAAACGGCCACCCGGAGACGCGGAGCCCCTCCGGGTCCGGCTGGAGAGCGGCGCTTAAACTGTGGTTGTCGCGCAGCGTGGAGCGAGAAGGGCTACTACAGTTACCTGTAGGTGAGGGAAGGTGCAGGTTGTGCACCGGCGCATTGCCTGAGATAATCTGTTCTTGCCAAGCTGTGGGTCCAGGTGCAAATGCACACTTCATTCTCTGTGCAAGGGTTTATGCAGTCCTTACCGCGCGCCCAACTCCTAGGGAGTGGAATTGCATGCTTTCTGAGTCCTCAAAGGCCTAGTAGCACACACTTTGATGGTGCTCTGCAGATTACAAAACAGCCCTTGCCTCACTGGACCGTAACAATTCTACGAAATGGGTATTTTCTTTTTTGCCTGGGATTTTTTTTTCCCCAAAGTGATAAGGAGACTTTGTGGGAGAAGTCATGCTGGAGCCAGAAATTTCAAACTTGGTTTCTTTTTGTTTTGTTTTGTTTTTGTTTTTTGGTGGTACGGGAATTGAACTCATGACCTCATGCTTGCCAGCAGGCGCTATGCCGCTGAGCTATATCCCCGACCCTGTTTTCTGACGCTGGGAAGAAACCCTCAACAATAAGAATAGGTGTCTCAAAGTGGTGCTCAGGAGCTCAAATTTTGCTGCTCTTTCCTAGTTCCAAATTTCCAGGTCCAGTTAGGGAGAGAACTTCCAGAAATGTGGGTTCAAAACTAGACAGAAGAGATTTAATTCAGTGTTCTGAACTTGAATGACAAAAAATTTTACATTTTTATTTTCACTAACCTTTAAAGGACGTTAGCATTTCCTTCCACTGAGGGTAAACAACAAATCACAGTGAAAGGATGAGTGTCAATCACTTAGCAAAAACCGTAAGTTAATTTTACTTTCAGTACATTAAATTAACTCAAAAAAACATTCTCAAATGTACATTTTTCCTTTTTAACACAGAATACTAAAACATTAAACTCCCAAACCAGGCTATGTGACATTTATGATTCAAAATCAAATTAGCAGAGTATTACATATTTACAAAACTATATCATTAAAAATATGTACATAAAGTTACATGCAATTTTGTAGAACTGACAAGAGAATGGCTCAAAAATGGAAGAATTTTTCCTCATTCTTAGAAAGTTTGTCCAGTAGAAGCTGTGAAGTTTTTCAGTCTTCAAAACACCTTGTCTTTGTGTGCGCATGAGAACTAACAAGTGAGGAGGCCTCCTCCGCCCCCTCAAGGCTGGAGCTGGGGCTGGGGGCGCTGCTTCCGCCCCAGATCCCGGAATAGTAACGGGGACCTTTGGCCTCTACCAGCACAGTCTGTGGAAATAATACATGATACTGGTTGGTTTAATACACAGTCACATATAGAAACCTTAGGTTTTTTACATAACATTACACTTCTTGCAAATATCTCAAGTTATAGCAGTTGCTAGACAGAACCCTCAGCTAGATCTTGTATATCAACAGAGAAGTTTATATATTGCTATCACACAATTTTTAAAAAAACCTCTTGCTGCTGTATTTCAACATACAGTGGTATGTCAGCTCATGAACTTGATTCTTTCCACGATTCTGGTTGCAAACCAAATTGGTCAAGAACCAAAGCAGGGGCTGGGGATTTAGCTCAGCGGCAAAGCGCCTGCCTGGCAAGCGCAAGGTCGTGAGTTCGGTTCCCAGTACCGGAGAAAAACCAAAAAACAAACAAACAAACAAACAAAAAAACAACAAAAAAAGAACCAAAGCAAATTCAATGGTTATGTTCAATCGTGACCTTATGAGGAAATTTGATTCAGTTCTCATCCAGCTCAGTTTACAGCCAGAATTACGGAGAGAACTGAGTTTGTGAACCAAGGTACCCCTGTAATTGGTTTCCTTTTTAAACTGATATATTTTATTTTGTGCATCTAAAAACCTTACTCTGAGAAGGGGTTCGTGGTTTTCAGCAGCCAGCCAAAGGGCTCCCATGGCATGAAAAATTTAAGAAATGTTGGCCTGGAGGATCCTGGAATGCATTGGGATACTCTCCTTGAAATCTGGTATCCTTGCTGTTTTACTTTCCTTTTCACTGGGACCAGATATCACATACCCACAAATTAAAGGAGAAGAGATTTATTTTGGTTCATGTTTCCCTCCATAGTCACTTGGCTCCAAGGCAAGACAGCATAGCAGAGGGTGATGGCAGAGGAAATGCTGCTTACCTGATGGCAGCAGGGAAGCAGAGAGTGAAAGGAAGAACCAGGCAAATATGGCAATAGTTTTCCAGGTTACACCTCCAATAATGTACCTCTTCTGATGAGACCCCACCTCCTGACAGCAAGTCTGCCACAACATCTCCATAATCCCATTACCTCCCAAAAGCCCCACCCATGAACATATAGGACTGTTGGGAGACATTTTAATATAAGCCATAACTTTCTACTCCAGCCTCCCCAAAATCCATGTACATCTCTCTATGCAAAATGCATTTAGTTCATGTCTAAGAATCATCAAAATCTTAATAGTTTCAGCACTGCTAAAAAGTCAAGTCCAAAGTCTCCTCTGAGACTCAACGCCAACTCTTACCTGCAAGCCCCTGTAAAAATCAAAAGAAAGTTCAATATGGCCCGCATATAATGGCACACAGTAAATAGATATTCCCATTCCAAAAAGAAGGAATATGGCAATAGAAACCAATGAGACCAAAGCAAGCCCCAAACCTAGCAGGGCAAACATTAAATCCTGTAGCTCATGTCCAGCACCCAGGGCAAGTTATGGCAAGATGTGAATTCCAAAGGGCTTGCGTGCTTCTCTCTCCTATAGCATTGCTGGTGGTTGTATCCCTTGTGGCTTCTCTCTTGGCCTGGTTTTGCTTACCACCTGTAGCTTTCCTCAGACATTCCATGTTCTTGGCTTCTCCAACCTCCTGTGGTCACCTGCACTTTTGTCTTCACTCTCATAGCTTCACGAACTGCCCTCTCAGAGGCACACAGCCTGACCTCCCAGGCTTTCTTCTGAAATTTGGGTGGAAGACTCCATGACCCTATAACTCTTGCATTCTGCATTCCTTGTAAAACCAGGACCATGTGAATGACACCAAGATCTACCACCAGGTTGAGCAGTGGGAAGGCCCCCTTGGATCATGGCTGCAGGGGCCACTGAGTGCATGGATGGTGAGCACTGTGAATTAAATTTGGAGGTGGTATTTCTCAGGCAGTGTGTTCTGAGGCTCTCTTCTCAAAGCAAAGTATTTTACTTTTGCACATTTGAGCCTACAAAGTATGGGATCTTTTGCATTCCTCACATGCCCTCAAGGCATCTTTTGTATTGTCTTAATGTAAAGGACTTGGCTACTTTGTATTGTTAAATTTTTTAGCAACCAAGTTCTTCTTTGCTCCAGCTTTGTGGGAGCTTCCTTTTTGGTGCAACTCAAAAATTAAAATCAATGAACTGTGCTGTTTGCTGTTGTTTCTCAACGTAGAGCTTGCTAAATGCCCCCCAACAGTACACGTATCACAACTTCAACATTGAGCTTCCTTGCCATTGCTTCTGCCAGATTTAGTCTGCAACCTTTATTCTCAGTCTTCCACAAACTCTCAGGACATGAGAAAAACATAGACAAATTTTCTGCCAGATCATAGCATACATGGTCTAGAGTTCAACTACCAAAAGAGTTCTTACTCCCAACAGAAACCTTCTGGGCTTGGTCTTTACAGTTTGCCTTTCTATAAGCATTGTGATCTTAGCTCTGACTCCCATCAGGCTTGCTTATGGCATTCTAGGGCTCTGTTATCTGGCATTTCCAAATCTTTCCAAACTTCTCTGACAAGTAAGTTCCAAAGGTCTCTGAATCACATGGCCAAGTAACAGTCACAGTAATGACCTCGCTGTCAGTACAAAAATCTGTCTTAATTGCTTTCCTCATCACTAGGACCAAACACTTGACACCTGTAACTTAAAGGAAAAGAGGTTTATTTTGGCTCACATTTCAGTTCATAGTTAGAAGTTCCAAGGCAAGACAACATTGCAGAGGGGCATAGCAGAGGAAAAGCTGCTTACCTAGTGGTTATCTGGAGGTAGAGCATAAAAGGAAGCGCTAGGAAGGGAGATGGACCCACCCAGATAACACTCTCAGTGATCTGCCTCTTCTGACCAGATGCTACCTCCTGAGACAGGCAGTTAGCTATGACCCCTCATAACCCAATCAACTTCCAAAAGTTCCACCTATGAGTGCATGAGCCTCTTGGAGAAGATTTAAATATAAACCAAAACACCTTCTTTGGAAATAGAAACAGGGTGCTATCCCAGGGAAGAGCTGGAACTGTGTATGCACATGTGAGGTGGTGCATTTCTTCACTGCGAAGAGTAATTGTACCAGGAAACAGCCTAAGCCACTTAGAAAGCTATGTGAACATCACCAAAGGTCGCCACAGGCAATGCAGCTGCCCAAGCAAGGCTCTCAGTGTAGTATGGCTGTGTGCCATTTCCTTGCCAATCAATAGCTCAAATATAGTCCAAAGCTGGATGCAGTAAATTTAAATGCAGTAGATGATTTTGGAAATCACACTGCTTTAAATGCGTCTTGATAAGGTTGAGAAACTATTGGAGATATGATCTAGTACACTAGGAAACCTGCAATACGATTTTTCAGATAAGTTAGCATTTCTTCTTCATGTTAAACGTGTACTGTTCCAAAGAGGCATGGTAAAAGCTATTATGGTTGAGCATTGTGAGTCTCGTTGCAGGGTAATAGCAGCGAGAATCCAGTGATATGGTGCAATGGTTGCAGAAATACTTCTGACCTAGTTGATAAAATCTCTTGCCCTCAGTTGCCCCAAGTGCAATGTTCCTCACCCTGTCCCTCTTCCTAGCACTCATCAATTTTCCTTGGAGCTGCAAGGGTTCTGTCTGAGTGGTTATCCCAGTGGCTAACTATCCTGAATGTTGCTGGCCACCTTTTAAGAGTAATTCTGTGAAGTGCTCATCTCTTCCTTCCTAAGACATATTTGTAAATGATGAATGATGGTCAGTGCTGTCTTTTTGCTCTCAAACATTGATTCCACTCAAACTGAAACTCTAAATAACACCAAATTTTAAAAAACATACAACATTACTGAATTGAACAATGCTTGTGAGGGAGGAGGAAATCAAGAAAATAATGGTGAGGGATTAATTTCAGAGTATGTCTAGGGCCCATCACAGATGAAAAATTTATCAGTCACACACCAGCCTTTCACCTATCTCCTGCATAGAATGCCAGACATACCTGAAGTTGGGCCAGCCTCTCAGACTCCTAACATAATCTTTGAAGATTGTCATCTTTTCTTGACTATCAGGTTTTGTGACTCAGTTGCCATTGCCAAAACAGACTTAGGTACTTTACAAAAGTATGTTATAAAAGGAAAGATCATTCAGGGTCCACTGAGGGCATGTCAGTCTCTGGGATCAAAGGAATGAAAGAATTGAAAGCCCTAAAAATTTATTAGATGAAAATCTTGGGAGGACAGTGCATGGTTTTAATGGAAAAAAAGAAAGCTGCAAAAGTAAGGTACTTGTCTACAACCAGAGAGAGAGAGAGAGACAGACAGAGAGAGAGACAGAGAGACAGAGAGAGAGAGAGTGAGAAAGAGAAAGAGAGAGATTGGTAATGAACGTGTGCACCAACACCCATAATTTAGAGGAGAAGAGGTTTATTTTGTCTCTTAGTTATGGTCCATGATCATCAGGTTCCCAGGCAGATAGAAGGGTGTGGCAGAGGAAAGCTGTTAATATCACGGTGGCCAGGAAGTAGAGAAGGGGGAGTGGGATACACTCTTCCAGGTCACATCGTCACATCCCCAGTAATCCCTTTTCCAACCAGGCCCACTTCCTAGCTTCCTAACAGCACATTCAGCTATAGCACCCTCGTGGGGGTGTGGCGTGGGGGAAGCATTTGACTGCAGCTATAGCTCCCTTATTATCCAATCATCTTCCCAAAGCTCTACCCTTATTACTTGAGAGTTTTGGAGGTCATTCTTGGTCTAAACCATAATGGTATGTGTGCAGGGTGAATGCATGTGCATGTATGTATAAGTGTGTGTGTACACAAGTGCCTATAGAAAACAAGATGTGCACATTTCAAGAAAGGGCTTTTCAAATCCAGTCACCTGGAATTTTTTTCTCATTAACAAACGAGGCCAATTAGAAAACACAAAAAGAAATCTAAGAACATCATTATAACATCACAAACTTTTATAAACTGAAAATTTTAAATTACAGGGCAGGAAAACC
The DNA here is from genome assembly GCF_000276665.1 of Chinchilla lanigera. Taxonomy (NCBI): domain Eukaryota; kingdom Metazoa; phylum Chordata; class Mammalia; order Rodentia; family Chinchillidae; genus Chinchilla; species Chinchilla lanigera. Next base: position 2,672,300 of record NW_004955449.1, read on the forward strand.
TATGAGTAGAGGTATTTTCTCATATAAGAGTTCTGGAATTCTGTTTTGCCAGTATACTTTTCAAAAGAAAATTATATGTTTGTGTTTTATCTCTTCTTTGGAAGTGGAGCTTTTAAATAATTTAAAAGGGGCCGCCTGCACCCGGGAAGCTGCATGGCAGGGAGCGCCAGCCTTT
>NW_004955449.1:2674094-2688166 GCF_000276665.1 Chinchilla lanigera
ATAAAAAATAATTAAATAAATAAATAATTTGAAAGTATTGGCCATCTGTGCAGAAGTCTGAAGACTCTATGTCATACATGGTATATTTTTCATTTCCTGGGACCAACCTTAATCATTTTGGTATCAGATTCACTATTAAATGGATTTCATACCAGCAGCAGAAATGGTCGAATTTGCTGCTTTTCTGCAATATAGAAACACTGAGTTTCTGTGAACCATCTCCTTTTCTTTTTCTGCAGTTACATCATGCAGGTGTACAGATGCCTGGAGCCCTCCAGTGAGAGGTTGTACATCAGGATGGTCAGCACACAGTTGGTGGGACTGAAGTGCCTTGGCTTCAAGTCCTGCCTCAGCTCTCCGTGAGCCCTGGGACCACTTAACCCAGTGAGGGCAAACCTATGGCGCACATACCACAGCAGGCTGTTTGAATCATTGAAAGCTCTGAAAAGTTTGCCATCACTGACTTAACCTTTCTACATCTTAGTTCTTCCAGGTATAAAGTGGGAATGATGTGGTCCAAGAGTTGCCTTGCTTTAAGAACTAATAGTGTGATAGCCAGCACTTACAATGTTGCATCATATTGAGAATTTCCAGCTGGGCCTGGTGGCACACACCTGGAATCCTAGCGCTCTGGGGCGCTGAGCCAAGAGGACTGCACGTTCTAGCCCAGCTGGGCAACTTAGTGACTTAGTGAGACTCTGCCTCAAAAGTAAAAAAGAAGGCAGGGACTGGGCTTGTGGCTTATAGAAAGGCCCTGGCTCTTTCCACAATACTCAAAACACAAGAACACAGGACTCTGGTCTAGGCACAGGCTTTCAAAAACAGTTTTTACAAGATATACATTTTGACCCATGCTGTACTGAAAGTTTTGTGAACTAGATACAGACAGTAAACTGTTTCAGTAGTTTTCAATGGCAGATTGTTTTTCAGTTTCAGAAAAAAGCTTTCCTGTATTGCTTTTTAATGTTTGTCTTTTTATATGTGTTCAGTCTTTCACATAGAACTTTGATGGTTTTGTTTTTTAAAAACAGTGATGTTTATTTGCTCCAAGTCACAGCATATTTTATAGGGGGCAAACTTTCCTTTGGGAGAGATCAGAAGAGTCAAAACTGACAGCTGTCCCTTATGTTAACACCAGATCTATTTTCAAGTAACTTGCAATTTGAGGGTTTCTAATTCACTTAAAATGAGCTCATTAGAATATTGCAGAGTATTTTGTGTTGCCATTTTAGGTGGGATTCTTTTTTCCAGTTTGTTTTGAGGGAACTTTCCTAAGCCACATATTGCCATCCAGAAATAAATTGAAGCCTTAAATGAATGAAGCCTTAAATAAATTTAAAACTGGGCTCCCCAGGCTAGGTTGAAATCCCCACTTGGTAAATATCATTTTTCACCCCAGCCATCATTAGAAACAAATACGAAGCTATATCCCTTGAAAGGCCAAACATGGGGCTGATATTTTAAAATTAATTTACTTAAGAGGAAATTTGACTTGCTTTCTGTAAAAATATCTTCTGTGGAGAAAAAAAAAATTAAGTGACAAGCTGATTTTGAGTTGTCTTAACCTGGTGATCTCTGGAGTGTGCATCAGTTCAGGTAAGCCCTAAAGGAAAGCAGCTTAGCCTCACCCACCTGCAGTCTGAGGACCTGGAGCCATCCCTTTCTCCCGGACTGTTTTCTAATCTGTAAAATGGCCAGAATCCCTAACCTTGGTTGTTATAAGGATTAAATGAGATGAAAAAATGTGAGGGATGTAGCACAGTATCTACTATTAAGTGTGTGCTGAATAAAATAGTAACTCTGAAAATGAAGGACCAGAAATAAAACAAAAGGAGACAGCTTCAGGTACTGAGAAATAAAACAAAAGGAGACAGCTTCAGGTACTGAGCATTCAGCAGAGGGAGAAAGAACATGTACATTGTGCCCCACTTGTGCCCCATGTTCACTTGGTCTCAATGGCCAGGATGTATCATTTCTTCTGGTTATAGCTTGGTAACTCGTCCCTGTTGTATCATAAACTCTCAGTGATTAAGGTTTGGACTGCAGCAAGCATGCTTCACTCTGGCTCAGGACAGCGTCTGTCTCATGCCCATGTTAGCAGCAAGGAGCCCCACACTCGGCATCATAACTTCAGGAGAAATGAGCAGCTCAGAGATGTAGCCAGCCAGGAGGCTTGGTAGGCAAAAGAGATGAGAGCAGAGGGACCTTCCCAGACACAGCCTTATCTTCCCTTTTAGCAGGGAGAGTTCATGCTGTGAATTGTCCAAAATGACAGCCAACTTCAAACTCGTTACTATTTTGTTTGGAGTTTAATCCTATTGACCGCATCTTGCTGCTAATGTTAAAGCAGCTTATATTACTCAAAATAAATGGACAAGACAGTTACAAGAACATGCTACTGCCTAGGGAAAACCAAACTTTCACCTTTCAGTTTCTTTAAGATATTTGAATCTGGAAAGCAACTTATTTATACTCAAATAACTGCATACTTACTATAGATCTTTAACAGATCTCCACTGGCACATTAACAAAACATTTAGGGCAATACCGTCTACTCTGCACTGAGAACTATACAGAATGAACAACAAAGAAAAGAGTAAAAGAATGCAGAAATTTGGATCACCAAATACTTGAGAATGTTTTTTAATAATAACCCTTCTGTCTCAGACAATAGGACCAAAAGTGGAGGGCCGAATGTCCTTACCTTATACAATGTATTTCTGGACACTCAGTTGCAAAAATTTACAGAAAACTTAAAGTTGGTGGGTGCAAAAGCCATTGTAGCCGGTCATGGAGACACACGACTGTAAGCCTAGCACTTTGATGGGATGAGGCTGGAGGATGCAAGTTTAAGCTCAACTTGATGACTTAGTAAGACCCTGTCTCAAAATAAAAAAGGGAGCTGGGGATATAGCTTAATGCAAAGGCCCCGAGTTCTACCCCCAGTACCACCAAAAACAAAACAACAACCGAAACCTGTCCTCATTTTACACCAAAAACAGGGACTTTTTCGTAAGAGAGAAAGGCAGTGTGTTCAACCAAATTAAGATTCAGGATTTCCTGACTTGTGACTTCACAACCCCGACCACTCCTTCAGACCCCTCTTCAGCTGTGGCAGACAAATAGTCCACTGAGACCAAACTTCCTGCTTCCCAAATGAGGAATTGGAACCATTCACCAAGTGTGATCTTGATCCAATGTGTTTTCTGGCAGGAAAAAGCCACCAGCAACAATTTGTCGGTTAGATTGGGATGTTCGTACATAAACACATGCTACTTCCCTTCCTGCTCAGAGAAGCCTGGAAAGCCCAACCAGGGGGAGAGCCAGAGGGAAGCGTTTCAGCTGTGGACCCTCCTAGGAAACACAGCCTCTGCTGCTCCAGAAGTTTACTGTCCCCAAGTATCCAACCCACCCTCCGTTGCCCTTACAGAAACAGTTGGTTTATTGCCACATGATTGAAAAGAGGTAGGAGAGTATGGGAGACAGTCATCTCTTTGATTTTGAAGTTGTTTAAGAATTTCCTACTTTATACTCTGTAAGTAACAAAAAAATACATCTATTTCTCTTAAGATTTTATATGCTGTCTACTGTCAGATAATGATGTCTTTAGTGGTTATAAATAGTTTCAATCTGGATCTTTAAGTAATTCAAATGCTGAAAAAATAATTTGAGTATTGTATATATTTTTAAAATATATTCCAAAGTTCAAATATTAGCAAGGCATGGAAGTATGGTCCAGTAGGTAGTTCCTCAGGAGGCTGAGACAAGAGGATCCCTTGACCCCCCCAAGTTCATGACTAGCCTGGGCAACAGAGTGAGACCTCATCTCAGGACAGAAGAAAAAAGGCCAAAGTTCAAATATCCTCAGATGTGAATGAAAAGGATACATACACACGTGTGCACCCACACGCAGATGTTCTAGTCATTTGCCATGTAGGACAAATATTCAAAGAGGGAGGTAAGAGTTAAGCAACCAACTTGTCAATCAGCACAGTTCTTCTTTCTTAGATGGGTCAACACTGTATACATCTCTCTCCCTCATGGTGAGGGATGCTGTGATTTACCTGCTCATGTGGCTGTTTGTTGCTTATTCTTAGCTCCTTCAGAGCAGGTTCATGCTTTAATCAGTTTTATATACCCAGTGCCAGACACTGGACCTGGAACATGGAAGCTACTGGAAAAAAACATGGCTACAGAACCTAAGAATTTTCACCGATCATCATTATTACACTAGTGACTTCTTTAAGGTGGGAGGGTTTTATATTGCATGCTTGAAATGGACTATACCCGAAAGTGCACTATATCCTAAGGTCACATTATCCCTACCCAACTCAGTATTTCTCATAGAAATGGACACTCCTGTATTAGTAAGGCACTGTTTGGGACTTAGGTCTCTAATGCCACAATGCTGCCAATACTTGAAAGATATAGAGGAAAAAGTGAAAGTGGATTGCATAATCTGGGGTGGAAATTCTTAGCACAGGTCTTGGAGGAGGCTGGAAGGGAGGTGCAGAGTGGGTAGATTGGAGAGAGGCCACATGGCTGCAAATCCAGAGATCCTTTGAACAAAGCAGCAGGGTTCTGGGAGGACTAGATTCCCTAAATTGGAACGGTTTCACTCTTTGGTCTACTGTCCCAAGATGCTCACAGAATTTCCCCTTCACTAGGAAGGAAACAGTTCAAATGATAAACCCCCCTAATCATTTCCCTCTCTACTCACCCCACCTAACAATAAATAACTGGGTCCATCTCTGCACCCTGCCCTCTCCCCATCCAACACTACCTGCCTAGATGGCAAAAGCTCAGTGCCCTGGAGGCTTTCTCAGGAAAGCTTCCTGGGAGAAGGCGTGCACTAAGTACCACAGCAACATGGCTAAAGCTCTTGAAGTTGAAGAATTCTAGAGATGTGACTTTTTAATGCAATGCAAATGAAAAGACTGATAGAAATCTGCTCCACAGTGATGATCTGAGGTGTTTTAAAGCCACTTTAGTTTACACAGAAATCTGGAGACCTGTGCAGCGAGCAAGGTAGTGTGGTTACCATAATAAGATGGCAGGTCATGAGGCAATGAATGGAAAAAGGCACTCAATGTGTGAGTTCCAGAGTTTAATATTTCAGACTCAACTATATAACATGAACACCAATTTTCTTTGTGATTTATTCAAGGTTTATCATAAAATCTCTAGCTAACAGTTATTATTCATTTGAAAGCTGTGTGACTACTCTTAGTCAGATATTCTCCTTAAAGGATCTCTCAAATGTTTCTAAATATTATTAACTACACAGTGCATAGCAGGATTGGAAGCCACAACAGAGGGCCAGGGGTGCAAATGAAACCAAATTTAGAGCTTATATTCTAAGAGAAACAAAAATTGAGCCTGGTGAGAAACAACATCTTTTGAATAAGGTATATGCTTTTTAAATTTGGGCCTGCATAAGGTTTTCTTGAGATTTTCCTCTTCCTTCTCTGCCTTCTCCTTCTCCTTCTTCTCCTTCTCCTCCTCTTCCTCCTTGTTCTTCTTCTCTCCCAGTATTGGATAAGAGATGTGAAAAATGACTTATGATAGTAAATTCTTTTTCTCAGGTCACAAGAAAATATCTAAAGTAGATTCAGGATGACTAGATGTTTTAGCATTTCTCTTGTTGAGAGATGGGGGACACTTCCCTTTTCCTTGAATTTGAGTTGGGCTTGATGACTTGATCAAGGGAAATTAGCAAATATGACATTCTGAGATTTTCAAGGCTAAAACTTAGAAGAAGCTTGAAAGATTGCTCCTGGGACCGTTGTGACACTCATTCTTGGACACTGAGCCACCATGTTAGAAGTCCAAATTCCACATTGGAGTTGACATGAGAACTTAAGAAGAGGAAGAAGCCCAGCTCAGTCCATGTAGCAGTTTATGCCAAAGTCATAGATGTGAAGCTATCTTGCGCACCACAAGCCTGCCAAGCCACCAACCAGATACCACCAAGTAATCCCAGCTGACACTAGAGAAGAATCACCCAGTCAAGCTTTACCTGAACCCCAGACTCACAGAATTATGCAATATTAATAAAACGATTATTTCAAGCTTCGGGGCAGTTTGTGATGAAGTGGTGGATAACCAAAAGAGATGTAGTGTAAAGCCTCCACGAGGGACTCCCCTAATGGTGGGTATCAGCTATCTTCAGCTGGCCACCTCCTTTGTATGTTCACAGAGGGAGAAGTCCATAGTACAAGGCCAGAGTTGGCAAAAATACTGAGTCATGCTGTTTGAAAAATAAGATTGGTTATATTGGCTGATAGGTGGCTAGGAAGAGTTTTGGGAGTGATGACTTCATGGCTCTATGACTAATTCCCAACCACTTAATAATAGATCCAAAGCATGTGCCATCGGGGTGAGTTTTATATACTTTCGCCCAGCCTCTAGCTTGGGGTAGGGGTAGGAAGGACCTGGACATAAAAGCAACCTTATCATTGTGTGGTGGTGATGTCCACAGATCCACACAGTGCTCCCTGACCCACTTTGTCTTATTTTAAAGAGCTTTTTCTAGTCCTTGGTTGTGTCAGTGTTAAACATATCCATGATCACAATGAATTTTTAAATGGTACTGCAGTTTCTGGCAAGCAGAAGGGCAAATCTTAAAATGTGCTTTCAACTCTTAGCCCGGGGATCCCCATACAAGGGAAGCTTTCTAAAAACTCAAGTGATCCCCACCGAAGTCTCTTAGCCTCCCTGTTTATAAAAGGTTTTGTGTGTTTTTCTCCCTCTCCAGCTCTGGTTTCATTTTGTGAAAAGGTTCATTGCCTTATGTGCCATGAGCAGACAAGCTTATCGAATGAACTGTAAATCTAATCAGTTTGGCACAGGGGTTTCATGGGAGCCATGTAAACAATAGCTGGAGTTGTGTTAAGCTTCAGTGACTCCAACTGATTCCCAGTTTGGTTCATTTGTGCAGAACAGTTGGAGATACAAAGCCAAGCCCGCGAATTTCCAAAGAGCAATTGGAACAGAGAAACAAGCTGTCCATCCCCAGGAGGCTTTCAGTCTAGGCTCTAACTACAGGATTTTATTTATGGCATAAGGTGTGTCTTCAAGTTACTCAATTTCTTTCCATGTCTTCAATAATTTGTATTTCTAAGGAGATCCTGGCAACTCTTGTTTGAAATTGGAATCCTGTGAAGAAATGAGGGAACGTCTCCAAATTCCTATGGCCCTTATAATAGTGGTCAAAGTGAGGTCCTAGACTCAGCTTCAGGTCTATCTCTTATGGATATACTTTTAAAGCAACATATTCACTTTTGAATGTGAATTTTACTCCCAAAATTATAAAGTTTAGTTAGCTGCAATGCTGAAGTTACACAGTTTCCAATCTCTCCTAAATTGCTTTAGTTTCCAGATGGAAAAATGAATATTCACTACAGCTCCATTAGGAATGCCAATTTCCCATCACTCCTTGGCACTGGACAGTACAGTTATAATATCATGTTAATTTAAGACATTTTCAGGTCCTCTGAGCCCTGTATTTATATACTAGCTGCAACTGCAAGTGGAAATGAATGGAGCTGATGATATTTCCTTATCTCACTTTTTCTGTGAGAAGGAGAAAAGCACTTATGTTTGAAATAAGCAGATGTGAGAACACTTCTCACTAATCAAAATGTTTACCACTAGTGATGAGAGGCTGCCTGTGTAGAGGCAGTGAACCTGGTATGTCTATTTAGTGAGACAAATGCACTCAGGGTGACAGAACCAGGTAGCAGCACCTTTGCAGCTTAATTCAAGATGACCACTGGCAACATGACATTTCCCTGTTGAGTAGGATTTGGGCAGTTCATCAATTTGGACCCAAGAGTTTGTGTTGCATGTTTTTCAGCACAGACTCTTCCCCCAGTATACCCATAGCTTCAAGTCACTACATCTTAAAGTAACAGGGGCAGTGTTCATGTTGTATGGGGTGTGTGTGTGCGTGCACGTTCAAAGAACAATGTCACTGTGAGATTTAAAGAATTATCTTTGTAAAATATTTCATATTGAACTGAGGAAATTTTAACTGCAATAAGTTAAATGAAATCTTCAATATTCTGAAAAACAACAAAAATTGTGCAATTGTTCTCAATTTTTCCCATGTAGTTAAAAATATTCATAAGTAAAAGATTTATAAAGTAACATATATATAATATGACAGAAAATTACTAATGTGATTCTATAGAAAGCTTGGCGTAATAATCAGTCTAACTTCTGTCTATAATAAAATTATGGCTGCATAGATTTGTAGAAAGTAACACAGGAAATACATCCGTATTTTTTTGATTAAGACTACTATGACTGCACAAATCATAGTCTCATCCAAAACTAGCTTAAACTGTAAACTAGTACTTACCAAAAGGCTATGCAATCAATTATGACAATGAAAACTAACATTTGTGGAATATTTACATCATAAGTTGATATTGTTCACAACATTTTGCATTAATTCTTTTAATGTTCACAAAAGCCTTTTAATATTCACAGAGTATTCACAATACTTGCACTGGTCCCATCTTATACATGAGAAAAGTGAAGAACAGCAGGGGTGTGTAAGTCCCCCAGGGTCACACAGATGAGAAGTGTTGGAATCAGGACTTGATCCCAGGCAGGCTGACTCCCAAGCCTCAGTGCATGACCCTAACATCCAGCTTCTCCCCAGAGCATCTGACTCTCAAGTTCTAAATCAAGAAACAGTATTGCCTGTTTAGCCATTTCTTTATTCATCTAAAATTATATTAAACAAAAGAATCATGCTTTTATTTCCTTATTGTTCCCTTTAGTGGCTTAGAAAAAGATAAAGATTTTATCTTTATTGCTTCTTCAGTATTTTCCTTACTACAAAACTAAAATATATGTCTTGCTATTTATAGGATAATAAATTATATTTTTTAGACTGCAAAAAAAAAAAAAAAAGAAACAGTATTGCCTTTGGGTTTCATTTGATATGAATTAGAGCCATTTCTGATAGGCTGAATGCACAAAGGAATAATGTTCAACCAGCAGGGTCCACTTGGGATGCTCTGAAAGAAGTCCCAAGGGGTCCATGTTTATAATCTATCTTATTTAATATCACTATCTGGTGGGAAAACGTCTTATAATATATGCCCCAGTTTATTTAGTGAATCGTTAATATTCTGCAAGACAGTAGAAATTCACACTCTTAGAAAATGCCGAGAACAGTTCTGTGAAAGCCATTAATTCACTTAAGAAGTGCCGGAGGTGTTCATTAATCACAGCGCCTAATCAGATACTCGCAGCTGCATTTCTTTGAATGATGACCTCACAGGCCCCGCACAGATGAATGGACACAGGAAAACACCTGGACCAAGGGTGTTGGGTCATACTTGGGTCACAGTCATTCCATAGGCTGGAGTAAAAATTGAGCTGGTCTAAGATATCCTTATACAAAAGTCCCATAGCTTTAGATAACATGAGAGCATCTTTAATCCTTACAAACAGAAAAACCTAACCCAAAAATCAGATGAATGAAAAAAAATGTTCACTTTTGAATAGAATTCCTCTGCTCAAAAATCAGTTCAGTAAATACTGACATGCTAAAAGAAAGAGAAGAATCACCTAAAATTAACAGTAATTTACCTATGTAACATCATTATTTAAAAAATACAATATTAGCTTAAATGAAAAGGAGGTATAATAGAGCTTATTTTTTAAAGAGCTGGGAGGTTTTTTTTCTGCTTTATTTTCAATCAGACCTTCCTTACCACAGAGCTTAGGGACTTCATGAGCCATCTCCCTTCTCCTTTTTCCACCAGACCCCCTTGGGGACATCCTTAACACCTGAGAGAGCAGAGTCACAACTGAGTCATCGGCTCACTTCAGGAAGTCACCTGGTAACTCTGATGCATCTCCCACAAAGATGGGAATGGCTTGGCTTGAAGAATGTCAGTTATGGTGTCACCCTGTACCACCCATGCCATACGCAGCTCTGCCCCTGAGTTTAGAGGGTGTAACTTGAGGGAAAAGGAATAACACTGTTCTTATTTCTGAGGTAATGTGCTGATAAAGAGAGACTTGAAAGCAGCCTTGACTTCATACTGGAGCATGAAAGGTGAAATCAGAATCTCAAGTCCATGTTGGTTTCAGGAAAAATCTTGAGGTCACCATGTCTCAATTTTCCCACCTCTGTCCTTATACAGTAGGTTAGGCTGACTTTGTCATGTGACCTAGACACACATATGTTCTGTTTAATTGGTTAGGCTATTTTAAAAGAGATTAAAAAGGAACTATATGATATTCACTACTCAAAAGTCTTCTAGGGACCACCTTCGTGGTCATAAATTTTCCTGCTACAAGAGAGCTTAGAGATCATAAAAATTTCACCTTGTGTGCATGATTGAGGAAATTGAGTTCCCTAAAAGAGAAGGAGCAGACCCGGGAACCAGACTGAGTCTCCTTCCTCTCTGCTAGTATTTCCTCAGGAAGCCAGATTAAAATGGAAGTGGCATTCTAATGACATCATCTAGTGACAACTCATACACTAATGACAACTCATACATTAGAATTCATAGAGTTCTCCAGGGTCACTTGACCATGGATATATTCACCCAGAAAGCATAATGTAGCAGAGCAAACATTTGGCAGAGGGGAGGCATTCCATGGCTGGTGGGCTGGTGTCAACATTCCACTGAGGCTTGATCTTTTGCTTCCATAGGTCACAATGATCACCCCCAGTCAGTGCCACCCAGGTTCCATGCAAGGGCTGGCAATCTGCCTGGTTTCATACTACTTCTCAATCTGGAGATTTGCATGAGCAGAAACAGTGAAAACATCCCTCCTGCTTCTAGATATAAGCTCAACCCTGGACTGTGTTGGAATCTCTCCATGATTTCTTCTTAAAGTCAGTCAACTCATTCTAATATGCCTTGAATAATATTTATTTATGCCATGCATCTGAGTCCACTCTAATTTTTTTATAAGTGAATGAAATTATTCCAAATAAAAACTATGTTTTTAGGAAGTTAAAGTATGAGTCACATGCTCATTATTGGACAAAGAAATTTAGACAATAGAAGTGTATAAAACAGAAAGTGATATTTTCCACCCTGCCCAATACCACTCCCTTGAGATAATCATTGCTAACAGCTTGGTTTACATCCTCCCTTTTGTGCATGTAGGAACATGTTTATAAGTACTGGCTTTTAAAAGCTGCTTATTAAAGATCATAAGCTAAATCTCCCCTCCTTTTTTCTGTGCTAGGGAACACAGGGATGCTCTACCATTGATCTACAGCCCCAACTCTTTTTAACAAAATTTTTTTTTGTTCTGAAACAGCATTTTGCTAAGTTTCTCAGGTTGTGATTCTCCTGCCTCAGCCTCTAGAATATCTGCAACACTGTTCTTGGCTAAACTCTCTCTTAATGCAATAAACCCCTTTGGGAATTCTGAAAATAAAAGCAATAATATAAAGCCAGGAGGAAGACTATCTGGTTCAATTTTGGCAGGTGACCCCAAACATGCAAATAAGTAAAACCTGGTCATTTAAAAATAGAATTCTAGGGGCTGGGGATTTAGCTCAGGGGCAAAAGCGCCTGCCTGGCAAGCGCAAGGTCGTGAGTTTGGTTCCCGGTACCGGAGAAAAACCAAAAAAATAAATAAATAAATAAATAAATAAAAATAGAATTCTATCCCTTTCACAGTATCTATTGTACCTTTTGGGTTTTATTTACTCTTTCAGATTCTTACACTAGGGAGACAATACGATGTTTACACATGCGAGTCTGATTTATTTCACTTATAAGTATGGTCTCTAGTTGCATCCATTTATCTATAAAAGCTTTGAGTTTATCTTTGTCATAGTTGAGTAATATTGGGATGGGGGAAAGGAGAAAAGAAAGAAAGAAGAGAAAAATATATTTGACATACAAGGATAGCTGGGATAATTATACTGCTGATGTCTCTTGGTTTACTGAAAGGAACAGTTAATGCTTAAATTTTTTGACCAATTTTGCATGCTTATATCTGGTAATCTGAACCACTAATTTGAAGACAACAATATGCAATATAACAACTATTGTTGAATTCTTACCATCTTGATTAGTGAAGCTCTGTATCATTTCTAATTCTTTTATTACTTTTTATTCCCTTTAATTGTTTGATCAATCTCACATTCTTACATCTGGTTATCTGAGCAACTTCACTGAAGGCAACAATATGTAATGTAACAACCATTAGTAATTCCTATCATCTTGTCTTGAAATTCTATATCATCTGTATTATTTTTGTGTTGTTTTGTTTTCATCTTTGTTGTTATTTTTTCTCTTTAAAATGAGAAAAAGGAAAAAATAAAAATAGAATTCTAGCTGATACTATAATTACTAATAAGAGCTACGGGACAAAGATTGTCAGCGTTATTCTGCTGGGCTGCAGAAAAGCCTCAAGCATAGGAAAGCTGTATTGTATATGAACTGTCGCCTTACTTGACACTTGTAGTGAGTCTACTTGGCACAATCTCTCTAGTACTCTGTGTTCTCTGGTGATTTCTCTGGTTGCTATTGTTACATTGGGCAGGGTGCTGATTTCTTGATATATGGGGAGGTGGTTATGACTTGGTTTGATCTGAAGGAACGTTCTCTCCAGTGTCTATGACTCAGGCAAGTTCACACCCAGATATCTGCAGGCTGTGCCTCCACAGGCTGCACTGAGGCAACGTAACCTCAGGTTACGTTGCTCCCAAGGCCACTGTCCAGGCAGTGACACCTGCACTTTGGAGCATTCAGTGTTCCCCTGACAAGCACTAAGACTCATAGCCTGTAATCAGAAGGGATAACACCTTACCCTCTGACTGCTGGCTCTCCTGGTCTTGGACTGTTTAGGTCCCCTATAGCCAAATAGGACAGATAAGGGTCAGGTACTGGGAGTATGTCATTAGCACAGGTCCCAGATCTCCCTGCATTGTGGCCTGAGATACCAATGATTCCTGTTCAGCTGGAAAAAAGCTAAACCCTAAATGATTTTAAGAAAGCCCAAGAGTGGGTGGTGTGGGTGATTACCCCTAACTACCTCTTAGGCACAACTGAGACCTTTAGTCTAAATTCTGTCACATTCTCTGGGCCCCAGGAGCACTATGTCTGCCTCAGTGCCTGCATCTGTAGCACAGCGTTAGCAGTACACATCTCCAGGGGAGAATAAATTGCTTGATGCCCAAGAATAGCGCTGAAATGTAGACCAAAGTGACAAAGTTTCATTTGTAACAATCCCAAAGCATCTTTCAATTTCTTCTGCTACCCTAGAATTTTAAAAAATCAATTGTTACTTGAAATAAGTAGGCAATGTTTCTCAAACTGAGATTCACAACTTCTGAAAGAATTTGTTTTAATTTGGGGCTTTGCTTTGGATTATGATCTAAGAAAAGTAATGTAAGAATGTTCCAGGCCATGTGGATGACCGTTTTGTAATCAAATGCGGTACTGCCTTGCATTTGTTAATTGCATTTGTGTTTCAAACAAAACTAGTACTAACCTTTCATGACATACTGTACACAAGATTGGATACAAGATAGGATGCTAAATCAACACAATCAATAGTTAAAAACTGGAATATAAGAACTAAAGATAACAGCAATGACAATGATGAAGGCTCAAGTAAAGATCCATCATATTCAAGATCAAAAGAAGTCTCTAATGCAATGAAAACAACTAAACACATCTTCTTATTATAAAACCCCACACCAGCAATTTAGTTTCCATAGACTACCACCAATAAAATTTTAAAAGTGTTGAATTGTACTGATTTTAAAATTATGGGAATTTATTGAGGAAATATATTTTGATACTATATTTGCTTGAGGGGCAAAAATCTAAAAAGCATATACCTAATTGTATGTTTATATTCAAGTATTGCCACTTTAAAAAATAACTGCTGATCAGAACTTTTTCCATTAAAAGCAGTCTACACACTGATCAGATTTGAGAAGCACTAGCATTAGCTAAGATTGAGTTTTATTAAATAAAAGTTTCATTCTTATAGTAGCCACTATACAGCAATCTCAGTAACTGCTTTCTTACTTTCTTGTCATTCTTGTCTTCCTTCCTTCCTTCCTT
>NW_004955449.1:2688266-2753830 GCF_000276665.1 Chinchilla lanigera
CCTAGCTTCAAAGGTCTATTTTTTTCCTTCCTTCCTTCCTTCCTTCCTTCCTTCCTTCCTTCCTTCCTTCCTTCCTTCTTCCCTCCCTGCCTCCCTCCCTTCCTTCCTTCCCTCCTTCCTCTCTTTCTCTTTGGTTCTATCTATCTCTGTCTCTGTCTCTGTGTCTCACTCGCTCTCTTTCTGTCTCTAAGAGATGAGATCTTGTGTGTTGCCCAGGCTGGCCTTGAACTCCTGACTCCGCAGATCCTCCCGCCATAATTTCTAGAATAGCTGGGACTAGAGGCACTTGCCACTGTGCCCAGCTCCTCAGTGACTTTCAAGCAGAGATTTGTAACTGACTGATCTTCCTAATATTATTCAAAGTCTTCTTTTTCAGTGAACGTTTATCCTTATATTCATTTACTCATTCATCAAACATAGAATACCTATTATTTTCTAGTCGTGGTACAGGTATTAGGGATAGCATCCTATTAATCTATTCCTGTAATAACATCATACTGTTTTAATCAAACTAGCATTATGATGCATTTTAAAATCTGGGAAAGTCATCATCATTCTACTTTGATTTGTTTCAAATACACATTATAATATTTTAAAAAGTTCTTTCTAAGATTTTATTTGCATGTTGATTAGCAAGGTATAACAAATGAGAACTATATTGAATCTTTTCAGTTAAAATATAGTATATGTTTTACCTTTTGTTTGAGCCCTTTTCTGTGGTACTGGGGATCAAATTAAGACCTCATACACGCACGCAGGTGCCCCACCACTAAGCTATACCCCAGACCTTTTTATTTTATTTTTCATTTTGAGATAGGGTCTCACTAAGTTCCCTAAGCTGGCCTTGAATTTATGATCTTCCTGCCTTAACCTCCATAGTAGCTGAAATTACTGGCATGTGTCACTGGGCTGAGCTCAAATCCTCTTACATTTCTCAGGAATAAAACAAACTAGATAACAAAATGGATGAACAAAAATATTGGGCTTTACCCCATATGTAGATTTAGCATATTTATATTCTTATGTGTCTTAGTCTGTTTGGACTGCTGTAACAAAAATGCTATATACTGGGTGGCTTATAAATCACAGAAACATATTTCCCATAGCTATAGAAGCCAAAAGCAAAATTTTTTTCTTTCTCACAGTTGTGGTGTCTGGGAAAGCCAAGTTCAAGGTGTTAGCAGATTCAGAGTCTGGGGAGGAGCTACTTCTCACCAACCACCCTCTTGCTGTGTCCCTACAAGGGAGAAGGGCCTGGCCAGCTCGCCGGGGTGCTTCTGTGAGGTCGCTAATCCTATTCATGAGCCCAGAACCCCAGTAACCCAGGCCTCTCTCCTTCCAGCACTATCAAAATGAGGGCTCCTTTTTGACCTATGAACTGGGGGGACCATTCCATCACAGCACTGTATTTTATGGTGTGTTACTATGAGTGGGCTTTGTATTTTTATTATATCTTGTATACTGCTTGCATATGGGAACAGTATTGATTTGCAGAATTATTTTGTAACTCTCAATGCTTACTAGTTCTGATAATATGATATTGTCAATTCTTTTCACCTCAATACCACTAATGGCAGATGTCATTTTTTTTTTTTTTTGAGACAGTATCTTTTTTTCACAAAGTATTATGTGTTTGCTTATTCAGTAAAATTTATTTTTCCTGCCATTGTCATAACAAAGTCACCAATCATATGATTATAATCAAGATTGTTAAATTAACTTGTGTTCAAACTAAATTAGACAACCTGTCTTAAATCATTATAGTCCTTAGTTTTCAATAAATTTCAATTTCTTATCAATATAATTCTGGAAGCAATACTTGAATGAGAAACTAAATCATGAATTTTATGTATCATATACAAAAAAATAATGGGATAGCATGTGATAAATTATTGCTGTAGCCAAAATTGGCTACAAAAATATTTTTATTCCATACTCTAAACTGCTATCCCTTATTTCATGAAAACTTCTTTCAGCAGTATCTAGAGCTGTAGAACAGCAATTCTTAAACTTTTTGAAGTCAGAGCTCCTTTACATTCTTAAAGGTTATTGAGGACCCCAAGGAAGTTTTATTTATGTAGATTTTAATTATCAATATTCAATTCAAACTGAGTACTTCTAAAAAACAACATATGGCAGATAGCATTTTAAATGATGTTGTTCACTTGAAAAAAAATTTAGTTCTCTTATTTTGGTGATATCTGCATTCAATTCCTTAATGTAGTGTTTATTATAAATAAATTTGGAGATCCAATTTTATTTAGAAAACTGATACTCTAAGGTGATATGACATACGTATTTCCCAGTATGTTCATCCTAATTTGAAGAATATAACTTCTCAGTTGCTTCCATTGGTTTAGACACATTGGTTTCTTTTTTTGGGGGGGGGGGAGTTGTATGTGTGCGCTGCTGGATCAAACTTGGGGCCTCACACATGCTAGGCAAGCACTCCACACCACTGAACTAAACCCCTAACCCCTAAACTGTCTTCTAATAGTCTTCCAGTTGTTCAGTAGGGATTATTTTATGTATTTTAAATATTTGCAGCTCATAAAATAACATTTTGTTACAAAACAGGTTCTTAATCTTTACACTGTTCTTTATTTAATCGGATGCCTTCCATTTGCTTTTAATTTAGTGATAACATTGAATAATAGCATACTGTTCCGTATTTCCAAACAATGACAGGTTGGAAGCAAAAATCTGGTTGCTAAGCTGCTGTGCTTATGCTATGTCAAACTCTGGTTTTTGAGTAGCAGACTTTTGGCATTTTTGTTCTGCTTGTTCATTGCCTCAGCCCAAGGAAATGAGTTGGATAAGTGCCCCTCTTTTTTTTTCTTCAGAGATGCCATAGATTAATTTTAAAGACTCCCTTTCATCTACATAACAGAATGAGTTCAGATAGCCTTTTAAGCTATTATCTGCAGTTCAGAACTTTGTGCTGGAAAGTCATACCAGTTACACAAAAGGGGTCTGTTAGGAACACTGAACAATAAGAGTTTGACATTTTTCTCCCTCTGCCTCTAGAAAAGAACCAAAGCAACTATTTTATTGCATTTATGTATTTCATAAAAGAATGTGAGGTTATATTTATATGCCAGCAACTTCATAGAAATGACAAAATGGCAGAACTTGTTCAAGGAGACACTCTTATTAATACTTCATTCCCACTGAGTTGCCTGAAGGAAAATGGCAGCCATTATTCCATGGGCTCTACCAGGCACTCAAAGTGCATTTTTGTTTAAAAATAAGGAGCAATGCCTATCTACAACGAAACTCAGCCTTACTTCGGAGGAGCAGAGCAAGGAGGAGGGGGACAATAGTAAATAATGTGCACATATTTCAAATTTTGACTGAAATTAGGCTGTTTACACAAATATTCTAAACAAACATTGAATTTTAAAATTTGCATTGCCCTTTCACATAAGTGCTTCTTGGTTACATTTGTTTTTTTCTGTTTCCTCTCTTGACTTCATTGATTTTGTGTGAGCCTGCACGTTCTTTGAATATAAATTGCTTTAATTAAAAACCACCTGAGCCATAGATCTCTCTCAGGAAATGTGCTTCTTAGTTTAGTCAGGCGAAGATTTAGTGGAAAAAATTTCACGTCCTGCTTGCCCTTCCAAAGGAGCTATGGTTTTTCCAGGAAAATTTCTTTTTTCAACCCAACGTGAAAACACATTAGTGCTCTGTTCAGAACAAAGTAACATACATAGGAAATAAAGGCATTGTTTTATCAAAGCCTCATCTTCTACTCTGACGTAAACTGGCCAGGAACGCAAGTGTCTCCTTCCTAGAGGAAAGTGGTGCTTGAGTCTATTTTCTCTACACTTAAAATCCTACTAAGCTTGGTTGGAACTGTAAAAAAGTAAAGGGATGTGTTCCCATTTTCTCCTCCCTGGAGCTCATCCCAGCCTCGCCTGGTGTATCCAACATGGGTTTTGTGGATACTATCACTCAGCAAGTATAAATTCCATGCCAGGCAACCGGGCTTGGTCCTCACCCTTCATCTGCACGGTGTCTAACACAAGAGTAATCAGAGTCGCTGAGCTGACTCTGCCTCATTCTAGGATGAGGAGGAGCACCGCTCTCAGAATCTGGGCTTCCCAGACACAGCTACCCCCACCTTGCAGCCTGTCTTTGTGTATGTGGCTTCCACCTTCAGGCAACAAAGGCAGCTGAGCTGGGACCAGGCTAGGGCAGTCAGTCTACATCACACGTGGTCTGACAAATGTAGCGAGTTTGTCATTGGATGCAAGCCAGCTACTTTCTACCCCAAACGATCACTCTCTCTGCATAATCTCAACCATCAGATCGCAGTGATGGGGTCCTTTCTGTACCCAGTACCTTGGAAATCTTTCTACTATGCTCTTTCAGGGCTCTCTTTAGTTTCTTCTTCCTTCTCGATTCTCTTCTTAGAATCCAGTTCTGGCTTTCCACCTACCAATGTGGACTTGATGCAGTTCTATTCCTCATTTTTGGACCCCAACTCCAGCCTCTTTCACTTGCCTGACCAGTCTGAGATTATCCTAGGAATCCTAGCTCAGGCAGTCCTGGGACACCTGCACAGGTGCCTTCTAAAGATACAGACCAGGACACAACTATGGGGTGAAAAGGATGCCCGGAGTGGGCTAATGGTCTTCAAGTTTATTCTCCTTCTAATATCAAGAGTAATGGAGGGCCAGTTATAATACTTAATTATCTAATACCTGAGGACATTTTGGGTATCAGGAATGTCTAAACCTAAGATTGACAAAAGTCACATGGCTTTAATTCATATTAAACTAGCCAAGCACTTCAGGAAATACAAAGGTGCATGTGATAATCAGCCACCCTAAACTAGTTAAAGAGATGTCAGTTTAGAAATGTTTTCTACACTTGCGTAGCACCTTCTGTACCTGTCAGATATTAGACAATGTGCCAGGTAATAGAAATGACTGGGAATAGGTGGTTACCACAAGAAACTTTACAACGAAATATAGGAAATGAGACACGTATACAAATGGCAGTGGTGCACTAATTGATATGTGTGCTGGGAAGAGCAGGGACCTGCAGCAGATCAGAAGAGGTGCTGAGTGGAGGGGTGGGTCATTCCCCAAACTTGTGTCAGAGACCTCCTATGTCTCAGCCACTGGGTTGTTAACAACAGTTTCTGTGTTCAGGGAGCACCTCGGTTACTTAGAACCCCAGATAAGCAACCAAGTACAAACCAAGCAATGTGATGTGGGCAAATAGGGGAATATGTGGGCGTGGTGGACTCAGAGAAGGGCCCTAAGCCCAGGCGGTAGTTAATTGCACAATGGGATCTGATTCCTGTTGTATGCATAGCTGTATAACTGGCTGTACTGGCTGAATGTGAAAGGACCCTGTCCCTAGTCTGGTCTAGATGACCAGGGAGCTTCCTGAAGGAAGTGAGGCCTGTTTAGACAGAGGAGGGCAAGTGGAAACTGATCAGGCAGAGGAATTTCAGACAGAGAGGACAGCACAGGCAAATGTTTTGTGGAGTGAGAGCCCAGCGCATGCCCCAGTGACTTGGCATTCCTTCATCAAATAACCCAGGGAGCATCAAGCCATGTGTACCAAAGGGGTTATCAGAAGCGGGCTCTGTGGAATGAGGCAGCTGCTTGTTGAAACCAGCTAGAAGCCATCAGAAGTGACAAGTGAAGACAGACAAGACTCCAAACAACAAACACACATACACACACACACATACACACACACACCCTTATACATATAATACAGTGTTGTGTATATATATTATATATACTGTTCTTAATAACCAGAAGAGAACCTAGATCCTGGATGAAGAGCAACTGTGGACCTAATGATGAAAAGAAAGCAACTGGTTAAGCAGGCCAAGGATAAAAAGTAGGAAATAAAAAAAATAGATGGCTTCAAAAAAGGCCTGAAAAGAATTGCCAAAGATGGTGGCGGTGGGGTGGGAGGGGCAGATACAGGTCAAACCATCAAACTGTTCTGATAGTGGTCTAATGAGAGACTTCAGTGAAGAAGGACTGAATGCAAACATGAAAATTAAATGAACAGCTATGCTAAAGCTAGCAGTGCAGTCTAACGAGGGGGTGGGTACCCAATGTGTCTGCTTGCCCAGAGCACCCCCTGTTCCTCCTCGAGGAGCCTCCCTTTCCTGTGAGGGCCAGGCCATACAGTGTGGGGACCTGACCCTTCCTCATCTCTCCTCTGCCTGGGCGTGGGAAGATGACCCAGGCCACTCTGCCACTCCTTCCAGCCCCAGTGAAATGTTCACAGCTGAGCACATAATTTGGACTCCACAAGTGATCCAGAACTTTCCCAGGAGAGTTAAGATGAAGACTCTTCCTCACTCAGAGTTGCTGAGCAGGTGCCTACGAGCCCCAGATGCTGGAAACCATGCTCTCCAGAGTGAGCTACAATGTTTTCTTGTGTCATTTCAGCCCTTCACGCCATTTTTCGTCCCTTAGCTAAAGGGATGAAAATTCCCACTTTCCCCTTAGCTAACTTGAGTTGGATTTTGTTATGACACCCCAAAAACTCTTGATTAATTCAGTAGAACTTTAAATCACTAAACTAGTGGTTTCAAGTAACAGGCTGTACCCAGTTACTAAGGAGTTTCCTAAATGGCTGGACCCAGTGTAGACTGAACTCTCCCAAGCAGAAATATTGGAAGACATAGCTAGCTAGCATTCACAGAAAGCACTTGGTTTTGGTTTTTTAGAGAATTCCTGGTACAAAAAGTTCATGCCAACAAAAAGCCCTGTAATCAGGTGTGTCCCAGAGAACCTCACATTCTCAGGGAGACAGAATGCTGCACAACCTCTAGCAGAGGACGCTGCAACCCAGAGGAGCAAAGCACCCAGGGAGCCGGCAGGCAGGCAAACAGCTGAGAGTGAAAACAACCCTTCCGTGTTGGGGGAGAATAGATTCAGAAGCACGCTCACCTTCCACATTCAGTTTAAGTGTATTCATGATGGTAGAGAAGATTTCCGTAAGCTTCAAGATGTTTCTACACTCACTGGTGAAATAAAGGCCAGGCACAGTGATATACAACTATAATTGAAGCTACTCGGGAGGCTGAGCAGATGATCACAAGCTCAAGGTCAGCCTGGGAAGCTTAGTGAGAATCTTGCCTCAAAATTTAAAATAATGAAGGTCAAGAGTAGAGTGCATTCCTAGCATGTGGAGGCCCTGAGTTCAATCCCCAGTACTAAGGGGCAGGAGAGAAGAAACACACTCTGTGAGCCGGGGATATAGCTCAATGGAACAGCGCTTGCATGGCAAGCACAAGACCCTGAGTTCGATTCCTGGTACCAAAAAAAGAGAAAGGCACCCCGTTCTGTTGAGATCTGACCTGTGCGGGCGCTGTCCCTCAGCCTGTGTTGACTCAGAGGAAACACGGATACTTGTTCTACTAGCAGATGCCAGGGCCTCCATCTGCTCTAAGACCATCCACAAGACAGCTGGACAGTTACCCAAACCTTGTCAACTCAGTCAAATTGTAAGGGGACAACAGAAATATCAGAAAGTAATTAATATTTCAAAACATACAAAAAATTCAGAATAAACACCATATCAGAATTTAAATGAAGACAGGACTGGATCTGATCCTGCACTCATGCAACTCCTCCTCACTTGATGCGTTCTCATTTCAGCCCTGCTTCTGTGCCACAGAAAGCGGCTCTGTGTACTTAATAAGGGTTGTCATCTCCTGTCTGTCTTCCTGTCCATAAACAGCCCTTAAAATCGGTGTGACTTGTGCCCATTATTCGGCATCATCAGGGTAACACAAGGCCAGAAAATAAGGCCTAATTCCTATAGAAGGAGCAGGGGAGACCACAGAGACCCACCTACCCCCAACCAAGGCTTGGAGGGAGATGGGGAGGCAGCGTGGGCGACAGGACCCAGTCCTCACTGTGGAGGTGGGAGAGCAGGTGGGTGGCAAGAGGAGAGCCTGGCCTGCCAGAAGTCCTCCATCACCCAGGTAATTAAGTACAACACCAGACCCTCTTGATCCCTAAGGGAATTAGCCAAATCCCCTCAGAAATTTTTGAAGCCCTCACTAATGAAATGCAACTTATCCTCTCTGCTTCCCCTTTCACTGTGTTTTAAGATTTGTCCCTCCTCAAACACATTGTGAAATTTAATTCCTGTCATAATGGTATTGAGACATGATTAGGCCACGAGGGCTCTGCCTCATGACTGGATGAATGTTGCTACCGTGGGAGTGGGTTCTTTGTAAAATGCTGTTATTGGGGGAGTGGGCTTTCTTTTCTGTCATTCTCTCACCCTCTTTTTGCCCTTCTACCATGCACTTAAGCACATCTAGAAGCCCCTCGATCTTGGAGCTCCCTGCTGCCAACACTGTGAACCAATACAGTTCTGTTCGCTCGCAGTTGTCCAGTCTGTGCTATGCTGCAATGGCGGCACCAACAGTGGCGATATCCTCTTCTCAGTCCTTTAATCCAGCCCCATTTTAGAGGCCATTTGGGACTCAGCATCAATCATCCTACAATCAAGCTTTGTACAAAGCAGAGAAAATGAGGCAGAGGGGAAAGCAGGGAAAATGAGGCAGAGGAGGAGCAAGGGGCCACCAAGCTCAGTTAGGTCCTGAAGAGAGACTGGGTGAAAAGATCTGGCCTCATTCCCCTCCTAAGCCACCCATTTTTAAATATATAAATGGAAGCTACTATTTCTTGCCCCTTCTATATCGAGCAACTGCCAAGGCATAAAGATTGCAAAACAAAATGTGCTTCAGATATTAGAAACTATTCTGAATATTTAGCTAGAGAATTTTTTTCACAAGTTATTTTTAAATTTGATTTAACAAAAGGATCAGGGAACTCTTGGCATTGACTGTGATATGCATTGAGTGCCGCTTCCTTTCTACATGGAAATTTAAAAAATAACTAACATTCCTGGGCTACACACCATCCCTGGCATATGTGTCCTCTCATTCAAAGTCACAGTTTTGTTTTAAGCAACAGAGTTCAAAGAAAGTGAAAGGGAATTTATGTATATACTTATTAAGAGACTTGCTTTCATTCACTGCACAAATACTTGAGGATGTGTAATGAACACACAGGCTTTTTTACAGAGGGTTGTTGCATTTTATAAGACTTTGGAGTTCTATTTAAAAGACAGAAAGCTGATTTAACAATAAATTTGATTATACTGACAACAAGTTCACTCTGGCTCTGAACAGAGGTTGTATTCCCCTACAAATATCTTAATACCATGGAGTTCTATTTGTTTTGACTCTTGGTCTTCTCACTTCTTCTGGAAAATCACCCAAAGTTTGGGATATAATCCATGTAAAGCTGTCATTCAAATAACATTTAGTGAACACCTACAATGTGCTAAGAACTTTGTGCCGTTAGTTTCTGAGTGTACTGGAGTAAGCAAGTCACAATTCTTAGTCTTCAGATGATTATTAACTTAGGGAGAAGTACCCAAATACAGATGCTCCTCAATTTATGATAGGATTATGTCCTGGTAAACCCATTGTAAATTGGTCTATTGTTATGTCAAAAATGCACTGAATACACTTAACCTACTGGAAATTTTAGCTTTGTTTACCCTAGCTTAATATTCTCAGGACACTTACAGTAGCCTACAGTTGGGCAAAAGCATCTAACACAAAGCCATTTTATAATAAGGTATTAAATATTTCATGTAATTTGTTGAATACCGCACTGAAAGTGAGAAACAGGATGTTGGGATGGGTATGTTTTTATACAATCATAATGTTAAAGAGCATAAATTGAATCATAGTGAATAAGGGACCATGTGCAACTAAAATATACCGTGATGATAAGTGGCAACATAGAGATAGACACAGTTATCATGGGAATATGCAGTACACAAGCCATGGTTTCTGGACTCTTCACATTCTAGGAATGAAAAATAAAAATCCACCTCATTGTAACACTGAAAGGTGGTTTTAGGTTCTCAAATGAGGAAGAAACTGGGAAATTGGAAACCTTCTCAGGAAGCACGGATTATCACACTCTTGAGAGCTGTTCCTCTTACCCTTGGCTTGCGAGTGCTTTGGAGTCAGATGGTAAAATCAATCATAGAGGCATTGGATTTCAGAGCCAGCTGGGAAGAACTGGCTGGATTCCACCTCTCTGGAATGGCCCCGGGAAGAGCAGCTCTCCGCGCAGCCATCCCTTGCTATTTGCCAGTTGCCCTTTGAGTCTGCGCAGTGAGCAGCTGCTGACTGAAGTGGCCCGCCCCACCCCCATGCCTTGCCCAGGTGCGCTGGGAGAAAGCACCGCCGGTTATACAGAACCTGAGGGAGGAAGGGGAGAGAAACACACCGCAGAAAGTCTCACATGAGCTTGAAAAATGAATTCCTTATCCGGCCAAGCTAAAAGCGATCCATTTAATATATGAAGCCTACATCTAGGTAGCAACAATTTCTTCCCAATTAACCTTTTATTTCTCTCCGATCCCCATGAAATAAAAGAATTGACATCCATGTAGATTCAAGTCACGTGGAAATCTCTTCATACCATTCTTGCCAATCATCGTAATTAGTTTTCCATGTATGTTATTTAAAGGTAACTGAACGTAGTTGTTGAATAATTTACAGAGTTGTACGGAATGAACTGTGGAAACCTAGCCATGAGAAATCTGAGGCCCAGACAGTTTGACTGAATTGTCTCAGGTCACACAGCAAATTAATGGCAGAATAAAGAGTTACTGATCATAGCGAAACTTCTGACAGAAAGCAGGTTATGGACACCATAGCTCTCACCTGTGCAAAATACATGAAGAAGAACAAGAGTGTTTCTATTTGTGAAGGACTTTCTACCTTTCCGATTGAACTTTCAGGTATACTTTTTCTGGGCAAGCTGTATGTCTGAACATCAGCTCGGCCCCTTATTGTGTGTAAGATTCTTTGAGGTCTGGCGAGCTGCCCTGATCTTCCACACCTACTCCGCAGGACTCCTCACATCATCACTGAGGAAGGTCCCCTGGGGGCCACCCAGGGTGCATCCTCCTGAGGGAAGGGTGAGGAAACCACCCAGAAAGCGCTGGGAGGCTCCGCCAACTCCAGTGTGCAACTGTTCCAGGCCCCAGTGGAGACGATCACTGGAATTTAGCAAGAAAGCATGTGGACTAATTACTTTCGCTCTGGGGCTGACAGCTGCTACAGTCGTGTGAGGGAGTGTCAGTTTTCCACAGGCAAGTGCATTTCTGAGAAAAGGGCCTGAACTTGGAAAAAAAAATACTAGCGACTATTTCTGTTTCAAGAGAAAAAGCTGTTAAACCTGAAGTGGCAAGAGGGTTCGCGAACTCCTTGATCCCCACTTTGGGCACATTCCATCCACTCTTGACAAGAAGTGGGTCTGAGCTATAAAACAAGCACTTGATAAGTCCTCTCCCGGCCTGCCGCCAAACATACCATGAACGCTGAGAACTTAGCACAAATCAAGGAGGAAGCTGAAATGACAGGTTTGAAGGATGAGGCCAAGCACCTGCGCATGGGTTTAGATGCCCACTAGTCACCTGTGCCTGGGAAGCCAGCAAATGCATGTGCAGTGGCTGGTGCTTTGACAGATATGAAAGAGGCCTCAGATATCACTCCTGCCTTTAAGGGATGGAGGAAGAACTAACCTCTTGGGAACAATTAAACACCAAAACAAGACCAAGACCAAAGAGATGGTCTCTTAGAGCATGGAGTACTGTGTAGACAGAGGAGCACTGTCCTCACCTCCCTTCTGAGGCCCTGGGTGGGGCTGTCCTCGGAGAAGTCTGCCCCAGCCTTCCAGCTGAGTCTCTCTTTTCTCCTAGATGAGTGGTTGTTGAGAACCCACTTTAGACTGCTTGTGATGGACTCACAACTTGAACGAGTTGAAGTCAACAGGTCTCTGCTTTGGCAACACTCTAGAATCACCTAGGGACCTTTAAAACCAACCTATACTTATGTCTATCCTGGGTCCATTGAATCAAAGTCCCCAGATGAGATATCAGATTCTAAAGGGCGACAAGGCGGAGAACCACTGGAGTAAGCAGTAAAGAGGAATTTGCGTACTTGCTGAGGGAAAGCTCGGGAAGGGTGCTAGGGTCAACTGGAACCGATGTTGAACACAGTCAACATGGTCTCTGTCTCTCGGCTCCATTTCCCTCGTATCTGCCACGTCTCCTCACACCAATCCCTCCGTGGGATGGGACTCATTGTGGATAGTGGGTCTGGCTCGAATTTTAGCAACTAGAGTCCTCCCTGCCATGGAAAAAAAGGCAAAATCTCTGTTTGGCCTCCCCAGGGACATGTGATCCGCCCCGCCCCCAACCAGGCAGAGATATCATTGGCCCAGCTTCCTTCATGAATATGTTTTTATGCCTGGGGAGGGGCACTGGGGAGAATAAAGATCTTGGTATTCAACGTGTGGCTCATGGACCAACAATTTGGGGATAGCTTAGGAGCTCATTAAAAATGAAAATTCTTAATTCTTATGTATCAGTTAAAATACATTGTTTTGAATAGCTCTGTTAGTGTTTTTTACAGTTGTTGAAAATATAAGTGTATTCTTTTTATTTGGTTTCATGCCCAAGCCTCAGAAGGACACTACCATGCTTCCTCCACTGCCTCTGATAGCCCGTCCCAACCTCAGGTCTCCCGAGCCTTGTTGGCAAGAAACCCAGTCCTCCTTCCTCCTCCTCAGAAGCTGGCTCTGATTAGCCTGGTGGGATGGGTCTGGGCCTTTGCTGTAGTACCTGATATGGAAGAAGCTGTGGTACTCTGGCCCAATAGGGTCCAGCAGCTGGTGCTTATCAGCCACACCCTGCCACACACAGCTGTGTCCACGCTGACCTTCCTGGCTGAGGACTTGTGGGAACTCAGAACTTCCCGTGGGAAGGGATGACACAAAAGGAAGCAAGCAGGTTGGAGTAGGTGCAGTGGCACCCTGTCAATTGTTTCTGTCCAGAACCGCAGCATCCCACTAGTCAGCTGGGCAGGGGCATTTGCTTCTGAAACCTGGAAGCATGTGGGAAACACAGACATACAGTAGACGTGTCTGGTCACTCTGTTTGCTCCATGGTGCTCTGGGTCCTTCCTGGAGGATATAATTTCCCAGTCCACTGGGTTCCTTTAGTCCCTAGCTCTACCTTCTGTGTCAAAACAGTCAACCAGTGTTCTTCACTTACCTCTTCCTCCCCTCTCCATTTCCTTTCCCATTCCAAGGGGAAAAGGCATGAATTTGTGGAATTCGCTAAATAGTAGTTGAAGAAATAGATAAATAAATAAACAAGTGAACTTCTTCATATTTTGGAAGAATGAGTTGAGCTTGGTTTTCCTTTGCTTTGATGGATAAATAGCTTCATTTCTGGGAAACAATGTGGGATTTCTGAATAAAAGTCATCGTTTTTGTTTAGATTTCTCCTGTACCTCCACCCTCCACAAACAAGAAGTCCTCTTTAGGGAATTTATATATTTGTACTCTAGAGCCCTATTTTTAAATTCTTCCTTATATGGGTCTCAAGCAAAGCCTGCCTTTTGATCTCAATGACTTTCTATCAGCAATGTCTACAAAATAAAATTATTGAATACCTTTAGCCAAGTACTCTTATTCTACCCCCTTCTGTCAGATCTGAATTAGCACTTAAGAAAGCATCATTGGAACATTACTAACTACTTCATTTGATGGAGAAGGCAACAGATCCCAGTCTAGCTGCGCCCAATGTCACACAGTTAGTAAGAGGCAATGAGTTTCCAGAGTTTGAATCCAGTTCCTTCTCCTTTCTCACTCCAGTGTAGCCTGTTGCTTGCTCTACTAATACCCCTCACCCAGAGGCTATGAGCCTGGGACCAGAAGACTGCCTATGTGTTTAGTCCCGTGCCCCCTCTAATGGTGTTCTGGAAGAGAATGCTCCAGGTAGGATCCCAGCAACCAGTTAGTTCAACACCAGCCCAAGTTACAGACATGGTTTTCCAAACATCCATTTATTTCTGTCTCTTTTCCCCAGCCCAAGCAGCCATGGAGAAGATTTTGCTCAGACTTTCCAGAGTAACTTCCCTTTGGGCTGAGACCAAGCATGTGCAACTTTAGGCCAAGGAATACTGAGTTTATGAGCCACTAAAAATAGACAGTTACAATAGAAACTGCCTCCTACCGCTGCCATTCTCTTTGCTGGCTATCCAGAGGCAGTGGCAGACTCCTCGGTGATGAAGCGTGGAAAAGGCATCACAGACGCCAAGCTGTGGTGTAATCAGACAGGAAATAAGGATAAGAAAGATCAGTGCCATTTCAGGAATGGGTTTGACCCAAATATCACAACTGGAAAGTAGAATCTCTACAGTGCATCCTTTGGGCCTGAATTCTCACAGCCAAAGAAAGGCAGAGGCGGCAGTAATGGCAGACAGAACTCACAGCCAGAATGGCAAGCCCACCCCAGGCCTCTGCTCCTTTGCAGGCTCTCGTCTCTCCAGGGATTGGAAATCAGGCTTACTCTGGGTGTCTGTTCAAGCATGTTCCAGAACACCTCCAGTAGGTCAGGCTGCTGTACAGACTACGCCTTGTCTTCTCTCCGGACGAGGTCTATACCTGGCCACTTTGAAAAGACTGCTCACTTTACTCCCTTTATAGAGTCTGGAAAAATCACCAAGTGTTTCTTTAGGTCTCAATATTCCAGGTTTCCTGCCAGCCACATACCACAAATCCCTGAGCCATACCCACTGAAGCCAGGACTGTAATTTATAGGCTTGGGTTAGGCCAGGGTCTTCTAGGCCTGAACAGCACTCTATAAGCAATAACAGAATCACGCCATGAATGGGGAGCAGCCCAAGGAGAGAAAGTGGTTGCCAGGTTGGTTGACCCTGAAGGAAATGACCTTTGTGATTCTCAGATTATACAGTTATGCCATAAAACATCTGAATTTAAAAGAAATAGAGAATAATGGAGTTCTATAGAAAAGATGGCATATCTTTTCCATGCAATGCATTCAGAAGGGTAAGTAGGGCCCTGAAATGATTCTCAGGATTCTAATTCTCCCCTAAAGAAATAATTTAAAGTTGTACCACACATCAGCTTTTGTGGGAGGAGGGGTTGGTGTTACTAGGGATTGAGCCCAGTGCCTTTGCACTGAGCTACATCCCCAGCCCTTGTATTTTATTTGGAGAAAGGGTCCTGCTAAGTCCCTAAATTGCCCAGACTAAGCTCTAACTCTCAATCCTCCTGCTTCAGCCTCCTTAAGTACTGGGATTACAGTATCACAACACCCAGCTGTATGTATTCTTTATACTTAGACTGTGCTTTATATATGCTGCACTGAACAATGGTCCATCATATGATATGTCTGTCCTTCCTATTTTTAAAGATTCCCAAGCCAGGTGTGGTGGCGCATGCATGCCTGTAATCACAACACTTGGGAGGCTGAGGCAGGAGGATCAATGTGAGTTCGAGACCATCCTAGGCTACAAAGTAAGCTCAAGGCCAGGCTGAACTGCATAGTGAGACCCTGTCTCAAAAATACGAAAAAAAAAAAAAAAAAAAAAAAACGCCCAGAGGAGCAATGGAAAGAACACCAGAATCTTCCTTTATTGGCCATTTTAGTGTCTTAACAACTCTTCAGGAAAAAAAGAAATTCATCCTTTACCTTACCTAACTTCCTTTGTGCTAGGATTTAAATCATGCCTTCTTGTTTGGTTCTTGATAAGGATGAGGGACACCTGGAGCCCTTCCTGTGTTTATTCACATGGTGTCTCGGTGATCCATTTTATTCTTTGCTTACCATCACATCCATCTCACCTGGGTCCTCTCCCGATGCTTTATTATCCTCTTCCTTTATGGAGACCTGAAGTAGCCAAATGCTTGGAATGGAGCACAATGCCTACAATCTTTCTTTAAAGAACGGTATCATATGCCCTAGCTCATTCTGTAAGATAGTTGAATACCTACTATTACTTCTGTTTTTAAAATGAGAAAGTGTTGAAGTGAATTGCCCAGGTTATAAATCTAGTAGTAGCTAGACAATGAGCCACACCCAAGCCCCCTGATGCCCCATTTGCACTGAGCTCCTTTCACAACTCCTCATCTTTCACTTGTCAGTCTTGCATTGTAGAAGACCTGGTAGACCAGGTCTGCACCCACCCACCTCCTCCCTCCCTTGTTCTTCCTCTGTACTCTGTTCACACTTAGGTCACACATTTTTTTTCATTAGTCCTTCTCACCCCAGTTGAAATTCTACTCATCTTAGACTCGGTGGCTTTGTAGGTGCTCCACAGCTGTTAAGTAGAATGAATGAGTGATGGATGAATGACAAAAGTGTCCTACTGAAGCATAGAAATAGTATCTGTGCCATCAAATCTATTACTACTTAGCAAATAAACCTAACTAAATAAGCAATTATACAATGGTTTTATAGCATTAAATGAGGCTTCCACCTTGGTAACTTTTGTAACATAAACTTTACTATGTATAGCATATTATATAGCATTATGACATTCAAATTATTGCTGGGTGTGGTGGCACATGCCTATAATCTCAGCACTTGGGAGGCTGAGGCAGAAAGATTGCTGTGAGTTAGAGGCCAGCCTAGGCTACATAGTGAGTTCAAGGCCAGCCTGGACTACATAGCAAGATCCTGTCTCAAAGAACTGGGAAAAACTCAAATTATGAGCATATATTGCTGTAGTTATAAAAAATTATAATTGTATATAATATTAATGCTAAATATTACATCAACTGTTTGAGTCAGCTCATATCCACTAAATTATTTTTTCATATTAATGAGTTTTAATATGTAAAATGACCCTGTCCTTTTCCCTCCAGATCATTTTGAAACACTAGATGTCTAAATCTATCACTGTGAATGCGGTAGATATTTATTTCTCACCTTGATGGGTCGTATTTTTATTCCTAACTTCCCACAGAAAAACTACACAGGATAAGTTAGCCTAACATTTATAGAGCACTGAGATAAATTTTACCCTAGAAAAAATAACAGTATATTAGACAGGCTAACCTCTTGCTAGACAGTGGTCAAGATTTTAACTTCTGTATGGCTGGGAGAGGTTAAAGTTTAAGTACTCAAAACAAAATATTAGATCTACAGTTTACATCTGAAAGCATAGCTTTAATCTAAGTACTTCATATAGCTGGGAAACTTCTGCCCCAGTGACACACTGTAAGACGGTCATCTCTGCTTGTGGGGACACATTTACAGTTGTGTCATCATGCATTTTTAGCAAATTAGGAGCCACCCATGAAACAAGAACAAAAAACCAAGTACAAATTTTTTAAAATGTAAGTTTTCTTCCTACTTTTTATGCGCTTTCAAAAACTGAAGGGAAACAGTAGTGTTGCTGTTGTACTTCAAGTACCATTATAGGATTAAAAGAAAAAAAGGCAGAGGCTGAGTAATTGTTTACGTAATTATTTAAGGCCGCTTATCTAAGATCAAACTTTTTTGGTCCTTTAAAGGAGAAGGGAAGTGGTTGTTTCCTGTACACAAAACTTGCTTTGTCACAATCAACAATTTGAAAACCACAGTATAGCACTTGATGGTTGGGGCACCAGAAAGATGGCTCCTTAAAGACTGAAGTGAGCTCTTTGTGACAGGCGCTACATTTCCTTGCTGGCAGGCAGGCATCATGGTGCCCAGAAGCACATGAGGGGAGGAAGTTTCTGGCATTTCCATCCAGTAGAAGTTCAGCCCTTCATTTAGATAAATCTTAGGCTCTGTGAAGTTCAGGAAAGTGGAACCTTGGTAAGTACATACAGACTGCGATAGAGCAGATGTCAGGTGAGCTGCCTGAATTCAAAGTCTCACCACTCAGGCTTGGTCATGCGGGAAGCATGTCCTGAGAAAGTGGTAGGGGGTCAAAGTTCAGGAGTGCCAAAGAACTAGGTTTGAAGTTCAAGAGTTTAGAAGCACCAGTCAGACACAGAGCACTGCTTGAAGGGTATGAAAGTGGCAAAGAAACATGAACAGAAGAAAAGATTAACCCAGTTAATGTCTTAATCTCTTTAGTTTTGTCTTATGTCAAACTCTCCTGCCATGTTGGATGACTTGCAACTTTCCCAAAGGAGATAAACGTTCTTTGCCTAGCTTCTGGGGTTTTCCACAGGCTGCTAACTCTGCCTAGAAAGTACACAGTCACCCCAACCCACCCTATACTTACTAAAGAATCACATTTTTTTTTTGTGGAAAGCCTTTCCTGAGTCATGCCACACTCCCAAGAATGGTTTAGGTGCCCTTCCCCATGCGTCCTCATGACTCGATAGTGATATCACCAGTTACTGTCTGGTCTACCTCATGAGAAACCCAGTCAGGGTTCTCACCTTCTTTCTGTCTTCAAAAGAAGTCTTACTTAGAATCCAATGCAAAACAGCAGGTCCTCTGAAGAAGGGGAAGGAGGGAAAGGAGGAAACCAGGGTTCTACTTTCCTGGCCCCATTGTTTACCCAAGGAAGTGACCTATGAGAAACTCCCAAGGAGATGTTTGAAGCATTCAGGGAATGGTTTTTAAATTGTAGGCCTAACATATATGATTGATTATACATAAAATATAGGCATTTTTCATTTAAAGCTGTCCCATGAAGTACTTATTTGTAGTAACCCTATTAACCACTGAAGATGTTCCCTGTCTGGTGAAATGGACACTGAGCAATCAGAAATATGCCAGCTATTAATGACTACTGCAGCTGTCCCAGAGCATACTGGAGGAATACAAGCATTGAGCATTACTAGGTTTTATCCACTACAAATCCTCTATTAGTGTGTATCTTCTTTGTGCTGTGATCCACTAACACTCAGCTACACTTCCCTGATTTAGACAACCATGTTTCTAATCTGATGTGGTCTCTCTTTCTTCCCATTATTTTAAATTATGATCAACACTCATCACAGCTGATACAGTTTGAAGTAACAGGGTCAGATCCACCCAAAGAAGCAATGGAAATTACTGATGTGTGTTTTGGAATGCAAATTTTATGTCACTTCCAAGGAAGTGGCTGAAGAAACAGTTAAGTATCAAGAAGAGTGGGCAATTAGGGCTTGATACATAGCATACATATCACAGTAACCTAGCAGCATTAACCCACAGCTACATAAATGGGGTTGAAAAAAATGAAAGTGTGTTTGCTAGTGTGCCAGCACTGATACATAGCTCCATAGGTTTCCTCCACGGTGATTCTATACTCACCATCTGAGCAGAGTCCCCATGTTTACATGGCATCCACTGCATGCCCACCCCATCCCAGACACATGGAACATATACACATATACACACATCCCAAAGGAGATAAACGTATACACACATCCCTCAGGGAATTCCAATTAATTTGCTGATGTTGGTAAGGAGGAAAACTGGAGATCTATACAGCAGGAGTGTGAATGCAGTGCTTTACTGTGAATCTTTCACAACACGGGAATTTTATGTCTGTATATAAAATCACTGCCCTTTTCTTGATTGCCATATCCATTAAATTATAAGTTCTTTAAGGACAGAGACTATGTCCTACTCATCTCAGTCTCCCTGAATCTTAGATAGCACCTGGTATGTTATAGGTAATAAATGGATTGATGAATAGATAGGTAGATAGATAGATAGATAGATAGATAGATAGATAGATAGATAGATAAATCTCATAGACAAACAGTTATAGTACCAAAGAAATAGGAGACACAGTCCAGAGCAAGGAGCTCTGGGAAGGAAGAGAACCACAGAACTGAACAAAGGAAGCACAGAATCAAACTACAGAGAAAATAGGAAGCAGGTGCAGAAGGGTAGAGTGGCAAGGCTAAAGGAGATCTCTCCAGACCTTGGACACAGTCCAGCACCCAGGGTCCTCCCAGAGTCTTGGAGGTAAATGCAACTGTCATGTACACAGGAAGATCTCCAGGAAAGTCAACAGAGGGACATATGAAGCCTGATGCCTAGTGCTTGTAAGATACTTATCTGTCTCTGACTTGAATGGCTTTCTCAAGCCAGAGGAAGAACTTGAGCCTTAGGAAAGGAACTTAATTGTTCAGGACAGTGCCAAATGTAACATGAGTTACCGTGATAACTAATGCACGCACTTCATTCTCGATAAATAATACCTCAACTGATTTCTCAGAAAAGAATGAATGAAAGAAGAAAGCACAGCTACAACTCCTACAAAAGATGCCCATTTCATTCTATTACTTTTTTTCTGGGTTTTAGCTATTGCCTGAGAAGTTGTGATGTAATTATTTGGAATCCAAAGAGCAAACAACCCTTGCTCCACCCCAGGAGCTTCCAGAGTCTTACAAGGGAACATTTTGCTCTATTTGACCGCTATGTGAAGGTGGAGGGCATTTTGAGACACCAGAGGGAATTGGGAAAATTATTCAGTGTCTATTCCTGATGATACGAGCAGTAATTAGGGATGAAGAAATGGAAACACGGAAGGCCTTTTGAAATGAGTTCTCTCTTTAAAGTGAGCAAATGATCTTACAATATTTTAGAGTGACATTATGTGTGGCTGCTTTGAAAAACTTCTCTAGTGGAAATGATCTGGAACCAGAACCCAACTAAAGATGAAAGGGCCTCGGGCGGGAGAGGGTGAACTTACTTCTTTGTTTCATTGGTTCAGCTTCAGCTTTTCTTCTTCATAGAAACCAGAAGCAGGAAAAAAGCTCTGAGGTCACCTCATGGATGCCCCACAGGGTCAGCACCAGTCTATTCTCTGCGCGTCTCAGTGAAGTGCTTTATTCAGGCAAATTTGAAAGGATTTAAATAATGCAGCTCCCGCTACTTCCTTCGGCAAATTTTAGCATTCAAACTAAAGGGTTCATTTCTTTATTTACAAAGTGGCAGGTAGATAATGAGTGGCTGCTGCTTTCAGACCAAAAAGCTGCAGGCTCTGCTCTCAGTAGAAATGCCATATAAGTGGTAGGGACCTCAGTTAAGAATGGGCTCCCAAGGTGCCTCAGCATCCGGGTGCTTTCAGGTTGTTGTGGAACAGTAGAAAATTTCATGTTTTACACTTTGTCTTGTATACTGAGGGGAACCATCAAGTGCTGCAAGCCCCCAGTCCTCTGCTAAGGGAAAGTCCCCCAGGCTCCTGTTAAGGGACATGTCTTGGCAGGGAATCCCCAAACTGGTGAGGGGAACTACATGAAATCTGAAAGATTACTTATACCAGAATTGGGCCAGTCAGATTCTGCATCTTGTAGAGTTTGAATGTAAGCTAGAAGAGGACTGATCGGCAGGTAGTTCATGGATGAACCAAAGTTACGAGCAAGAAGAAGGCCAATGTCCCTGAGCCATGAGCTGGTGGAACTCCTAGACACAAGACATATGAGGTGGGGGCCTATGCAGGTAGCGGCAGATGCTGGGCAAAGCCAAGGAAAGCAAAGAAGGGCTCGGCCACCGTAATGATGAGGCAACAAAATTGTCCCTCTAAAGAAGTAAAATATAAGCTAAGGGAAAGTTTTAGATTTTTCCAATACCTGAGTTCTGTTCCCTCTTCTGGCTTGCCCCTATGTTCTCCATTCTAGGTTTTTGTGGGATCTCAGGTCCGGCACTGCCATATCTGCCACTACAACATGCGTCTTTACTTGACTCTGCCTGAGAGACTCTCCAGGCCCTTAGAGCTGATGATCCAAACTACCTCTGAGCCTCAACTGCAGACATTAATTACCTCAATGGGCCTGGGCCACATAGGGCAGTGCTGGGAAGGAAGACCTGGTAGGAAATCTAAAGGACATGTAGTACAATTTAGAAGGCCAAGTTTCAAAAACTCATTTAACTCATTAGGCTTTGGTCATCAGCCTTCAAAGGAGAATAGAATAATCTTCTAGATGTTTAATATGTGGCAAAATCATACGGAGGCTTCCTTCTGCATGGGGCCCATGGTAACTGTCAATAAAGCAGGCAGAGACGAGCAGGTAGGCTGGGGCAGAGTCACAATGTTTTTCCCAGTCTTTTCCTTGAGTGAGAACGTTGGGACCCATAGACCCAGTACACCAGCATCACACAATTCCTAAGGCAAATGGGGGCCCTGGAGCTGTACAATATGGCAACCCTACCTGGTGCTCCTTTAGGAGACCCAGTGGAGGAAGACAGGTTCCTCCAACAGCTGCAGATCCAGAGCCTGTCTCTCCCCAGCCCCGTGTATCTCTCATCTATGTTAGCCTTGCTGTGCTCCTGAGAAGTAACCCCAACTTGATCCCTTTTCAAACACCTAGTACCATCCTGCTTGGTCCATTTCCTCACTCCTCTCCCACACTGGCCCCTTTCCTGTGACACAAGAGGGACCCACATCAATAACATGAGGGGAACATGACTTTTAGCTGCAAACAAATGGTGACTCTCGTTCCTTCTGATTAAGGAACATGAGGCTTGAGACCCCTTAGGGGAAGACCAGCAGCGGCTACTCACAGATCTGGTGGGATTTGGTTTGTTCTTTAACCAAAAAAGCAGAGGAGGGTGCTAAGGCAGGAAGACCAGCCCAAAGCAAGCCACATCTATCATTAGCATTTCCCTATGAAGAAAACTGTAAAGAGAAAGAAGTAGGGTAACCTCAAAAACAAACATGCAACTTTCGAGTGTGTTCAGTTATAATCACAAGTATGGAAGGCAATTTTTTTTTCAAGTTCCAAATCTGGTACTTGTGATGTGTGCTCTTTTAGTTAACAGTAGTTGCCAACTTGCATAATATTGGGGAAATGTTTTGGATTTGTCTCCCAGTTGGGAATTCTAGAATAAGCAATTCTATAAATTTTCTGGAACTGGTAGTCAAAAAAAGTAGATGGGGTAAAATGCGGCTCCCCCTCATGCGGGTTCATAAATATCTATGTACAACTTTTGTTCTGAAAATGTGATGGTCTACGGCCACACCACGCTGTACATGCTCGATCTCGTCTGAGAATGTGGTGATGCACTCAGGTGGCTCGTTGTTCAGAACCTACGTGTGGAGGCTCTGTTGCCTATAAACTATACCAAGTCTGGTCCTGCAGGCAAAAACCCCACAGGTCACTGTGAAACCCAGCTACGGGTAGCAGCCAGGAGGTCATTCAGGCAGAACACGTCCGAAGAAAAACCACAGAGATGGAGGCAGGCACGTTGAGGCCTGCCTGCTTCTTGAAGAGACAGGGGCCCAGAGAGTTTGAATCTGACACAACCTACCACCCTCCCACACCCAAGTCAGGGTGGGTCTATCAAATTGGATAGAAACGTCCATAGGTTGGAGGAAAATCCCTGGTTCTAAAAGATAGGGCTGGAGGAAAGACAGTCTGTTCTAAGACAGTAAGTCATAGGAGGACCATTGACAAGGGAAAAGGAATTCTTGGCTTTATCTTGTTGCCACCCTGCCCCAGCAAACACACAGATGGTTTTGTTAAAATTTTTTTTTTGCTTTTGTTTTAGAGGGGATTGAGATAGGGTGTCATTATGTAGTTCAGGCTGGCCTCAAACTCACAGCAATCCTCCCGGCTCAGCATCAAAAGCGCTAGTATTACAGGTGCACACCACTACACCCGGCCAAAACTAAAATACTTTCACCTGTTGCAATGAAGTTGTAAAGCTGGGAAGCTTGTTGACCAGAGCATGCTGTTATTTTAGTTAAGATCTCTCCCCAGAGCTGAGCTTATTTGCAGCAGGGCTTTGCAAGACATGGCTTTCTATCCTGATGGCTCCATTCCCATGCATGCGACTCTGAAATTCCTTTGCAAAATACTGCTTCAAAATCCCTCCCTTCCTCTTGGTCTACCAGGATTGTATATGAGGATTTAGAACAAGGGTCAGCATTCAGCTCCTTTTCTTTCACTGATTACTATGCTAATGAGTCTGCTGGATGTTGCAGTGACCTACAAGCTCCTACGCAGCAGGAGAGCCCTGCATCTGAGCACTAATAGTCACACTAAGAAAGGAAAAGAGGCCCTGGTGAGGCAGAGCATGCCAGGGAGTTTGGGAAGATGTCCAAGTCCCAGATCACTGAGTGGAGATGTAAAAGATCACAACTCTCCTTGTCACTAGTGATAAAGGACTAGCAGGCGCTTCTGCACCACAAGACGTGCTGAGGCTGAGGAAACCTCATGCAATGAACAAGCAACTGAGGAGGAAGTGGGGGGCGGATGGTGTGTGACCTTAGTGGCATATGGCAAATATTTCTGTGTCTGGGGCTTGCCTCTAAATAGAAACTGCAGAGGATGCAAATTCAGAGGCCTCACCTCCAAGGGCAAAGTCCTGCCTATGAAGAAACCTGCACAGACTGTTTCATGGGTTTGGAGAATTTTGGCATGAAATGGCCCAGATGTTTGAGTTTTGTCTACTTCTGTGTATGTGTGTGGTGCTGGAAACTGAATGATTAGGGCCTCAAATATGTTAGTCAACTGCCTGGCAAGTGCGAGGTCATGAGTTCGATTCCCTGTACCGGAAAAACAAACAAACAAACAAAAAAATGTTAGTCAAGCCCTCTACTACTGAGCTACATCCCTGGCCTTTTAAAGTTTTATTTTGAGACAGGGTCTTGCTAAGTTAGTTACCTGGGCTCCCTCAAACATGTTAGCCTTCTGCCTCAGCCTCCCAAGAAGCTAGGATTACAGGTGCACCACCTCCCTGGCTTTGTTACTAGTTCTAGGATTCTGTAGACGTCTTCCAGGTCCTTGGTGTCCTGAACAAAGAATTGGGCAAGACACGCAGAACAGATAGTGAAGTTTTACATTTTAAAAAATTTTAATGTAATATTCAAGTAGACATTAATACAGAAAATATAAAAGCATTCTTCTATTTAAAAAAGAAAGTTCATAATAAAGTCATTAGAGAATAGCAATAGTTAATACACTGTATTACAATCTTAAAGGGTATCACAATCTTAAAAGAACGGCCAAAATGTTACTTTTTATTAAACGTAGGAAAGGAAGTATGCTCTGCAGAGTGACAGCAGGCCACTGAGGAAATTCATAGTGGCCACAGGGTTAATGGTGAAGGACTTTTTGTATCCCTCATTGTTTAAGCTGATGTCAGATCCAGGCTTTCCAATCAAAATCCTGCTTGCTTTCATGCCAGAAGAATTGAAGATAGCACTTTCTGATGGGTCCCAGGTACAGGGCTTGGAAATTGTTTCACGTGTGTCCTAGATTTCCATGATTAACAGGTCATGCCCACTTGCTCAGCCACTGGCCATGCCCTCGTCTCCTACCTCAGCTTGGTCTATTACTTTTAGCTTTTTTTTGTTTTTGTTTTTTTGGTTTTTCTCCGGTACCAGGAACCGAACTCACGACCTTGCACTTGCCAGGCAGGCGCTTTGCCGCTGAGCTAAGTCCCCAGCCCCGCGGTCTATTACTTTTAAAGGACAAAAAAGTGTGTGAAAGTTATGGCAAGATATGAACAGCCTCTCAAAGGTTTTCACAAATTTGAGGCTCATCCTTGTGCCTGAATTCCTATAAGCAGCTCAGACACTTGGCTGGTCTCTTAGAAGCTTCACTCATGAGGACCTTCAGAGTATCTTGGGCAGAGGTAGCAGAAGCTTGTAGTTTGAATAAAGACACCCATGGTCGTGGAGATCCTGAGACATCATGTCAGCCGCACACATTTCCTACTTTCAGCTTTCTTGGTCAGAAACGATGCTAAAAAGATTACTAGGCTGCATTACCGCTTCAGCATAGCTAGGGAAATGCTCAAGGCTGACCATTCACAAGTAGGAATGGTGCCATGGTAGGTGACTGGCCATAGGAAGTATGTACACAGGAGTGGGCAGAGAGTAGTCACTGAGCTCCCTCTCAGGTGACAGCCACAGTCTTCTACTGGTTCGCAGCTGAAGAGCCCTGGGAAGCCCTGGCCTCGGGTGAACTCCTTCCCTCTGTGGTTCTGTCTGCCCCTTCCTGGCATTTGTCACTCAGGAACTTGCCTTCCCTTCCTCTGGATCTCAGGGAAAATTTACATCCTTGCATTTCCTCCGGATGAGCTGTCTTTTATAGCGTTTGAGCTGTGGAATGGACCTGACTTGGTGACTGACATTTAAATATCATATTCTTGTTTTGTCCACCAGTTAAATAAGGCAACTTAATGGTTACCAGGTAGCTTGTCAGGCCAAGGCATCCCACTTATCAGGGCTTGAAGTGAGTCAACAAGGAGACATGCTCTACTCTGTTACTAAGCAAACATTCTCTTTATGGTATTGGGATCAAATAAGTTCTGTTATGTACAGCACACTGATAGAACTTAATATGTAGAGGATCAGAAACTTAGTGCTAAGGATTAGTGGCTCAAAAAAAATGTAAAATATGACAGAACATAAGACATAGTGAGAAAGGACAATACAATGTTATTTAAAGCAGATATCCAGAAAAATACTTGTTAAAATGCAAAACAAAAACAAAAGCAAGATCTGATATCAGGGGAGATAGATATAGACAGATAGAAGATGGATGGATACATATATAAACACACTTGTATATATATTCATATATATACAAGTCTAGTTTTGTGTGCATGTGCATTTGTGTATTTATGAGTGTGTGCACACATATGCATAGATGGTAGGTAGGTAGATAGATAGATAGATAGATAGATAGGGAAGGAGAGAAGTGGAGGTAGGGAACCATCTCCTGGCCACTATTCTCTCCATGTCCTAATTCTAAGAAGCAAACAAATGGCCAAGATTAAAATTGTGGGCCAGAGGGGACATCTCAGGACCTTAGATACGTGGATATCAGAGCAGCTAATGGAAATTCCTGGTACTTTCATAGGAGGCCATGTGATTTGCCTTAATGCTGGAGACACTGCCTCTTTCTCTCTTTCCTCTTTCTTCACTCCCTTCCTCTAGCCTTCTGATCCCTGCCCACAGCAGTGCTAATCTCTCTGCAGATTTAGTGTGGACCATCTTATGGAATTACCTGCAAGGAACCTGGTCCACTTGGTTTATTGCGGTAGCTAGCAGAAAGGTGAATTATTTTCTGTTCCATAGGCAAGATAGAATAGTGTTGAGCTGGATGCAGGGCTACATTTGCACAGGCAGATTTTCAGACCACAGTCTTCTCAAGCAAAGTAGTAAGTGACATTGGTTCTCACCAGCACTGAGAATTCCGTGTTAAGCCAGAATCAGTATCTCAGCACACTGGTTCTAGATAGGTTCTAAAGCAGC
The DNA here is from genome assembly GCF_000276665.1 of Chinchilla lanigera. Lineage (NCBI taxonomy): Eukaryota > Metazoa > Chordata > Mammalia > Rodentia > Chinchillidae > Chinchilla > Chinchilla lanigera. The sequence goes on from NW_004955449.1 coordinate 2,715,322, forward strand.
AGGATGTCATGCTGTGAGCACCACATTGGAATTCTGCTTCACTGACAAAGGGGATTCTTCATTGTTTCAGAAGCTAAGTATTTCTTCTTCTAGGAAAATATAATTTTCCCAAAGCAGTCTTCACGCTTAATGATGTCTCTTAGCTGTGAGATGTAGGAGAGTCTCCAGGGTACTCAATATAAATCCTGACCTTCGCTATTCAAGGTATCTGCTGCCTTAGGACTCTCAACATTCTTTCAGTGAGTTCACCAGACAATATGGAAATCAAAAACAAAAGGAACATCTTGGGGCTCAGGGAAAACTGAAATGAAGGAACACATCTTCCTAGCACTCTTTATGAGTGCTATTACTAAGATAATAAAGTTGATACACATTGTTCAGACATTTGGCCTGAGTGCCAAGCCATTTTAAGCTTGACTAAGAGCTACTCCTTCAAAATTGCTACCATAATAAATTCCTTTATTTTATGCCCCAGATGGATTTAGTTCAGTCATTTGCTTATTGCACCAAAAGATTCAAACTCAAAGATATTTAATTATGTCTAACCTTTATTCCATTAAGCTGATTAAAAATCTAACACTTTGGCTGGCCCCTTGTACTGCTGGTCCCTTACATATGCATGTTCAATTGCAGCTCACAAAGAACAAGAAACTACATCAGCCTTAAAACAGTATTCATTCAGTTTTTGCTTCTATTTTGAGCTTATGCTTGGCTTAACCGTATGAAACAAGGCAATAATCTTAGAGTGAAAGCAACTGAATTCACAAATACATTTCTGTTGTTAAGAAAGGCCAGAGAAGTCATCCAATGTAAATCCATCCTTGGCTTCTGAGTGATCTTTCAAGGATGCAAGATATTGGCACAACTTCTGATCCTTTGCCAGGAATGTTCTTAAATACTATCTTAAAATAAGAGGAAAAAAAGCTACACCTAAGAAAGTAGATACAGGCTTCTTATTTGGATAAGTCCTCTTACAATATGGAATTCCTTAAAGTGAAACCAGAAAGAAATTTAAATGCTGTAATGTGTAGTGATGTTATTCTACTTACATTAAGCAGTAAGATACATTTCTTTGATAAGAAATTCTAATTGTGAATGGAGCACATACAGTACTACAATAGTCTGATGCATGACAGGGTTTTCCTTGATATGTAGTGCTGAGACACACAGCAAAAGTGGGAATATCTAAGGCAAAAAATATGCAAGAGGTCTACATCGGGGTGTGTCCATGTGTGTGAGCACGAGCAGCTGTATGCTGGTAACTGTTTAACAACCAACTCTGTGGAATAAAGAGGCCTGTTGTCATGCTTGCCAACTTCCAGGATGTAAATCCCCGCACCATGACCAGTTTCAAGCTACCAACATGAATTCTCTAAATACAGAGTTGGGAAAAAATGCATAGTAGCACACCATGTTATATAGTATTCCCACCATACAGATATAGTAGGCATAAATAATTAGGAAGAGATAAATTTTGAGAATTTATTATGTTAGCATTTAATATAATGGATTTAGTTGTTAATATAAATGTTAATAATAACTATATTTAGCCTTTGGTTTGCAAACTACCTGCAAATGTTGGTATTAGCTCTGAGGAAACAGATCCAGAGTATGCTGGTGTGCGTGTGTGTGTGTGTGTGTGTGCGTGTGTGTACACATGCATGCAAGTGCACCCTTGGGCACAGGGAATATAATTAAGCTCTGGACAAAATATCTCTGGGTTAAGGAGTGTACCAATATCAGAACCCTTTCTTTTGAGTTGAAAATAATTTCAAAGTAAGACAAATATTTGATTCATAGAACAAAAAAATGATCATAATCAAGCAACCAGAATAACCCCCCAAAATCCAGAATATCAATTCAAAAATTGCCAAGAATTTGGTAGAACTAGGTGACAATAGTGTCAGGTTGAGAATGAAATGGTGTGTCTACCATGGCTAGCCCATTTTAGTGCATAAGATTTTGTAACTCCCAAATGGCTGGTATAACCTTTTCAGATGATTACTCAAAGAATAATTTTCCTTACAGTACATAAATTTGTAACAAAGAAGCGGCATTCCTATTACCAAAAAATATTCTTGTGTGTAGAACACAGAGCAGAAAAGAAGGAACTATTATACTTCTCATTCACTAATTCCTTTGAGTAGTGCATTGTTGTCACATTTTCTTTTTTTTTTATCTAAAACTTCACACAGTTCTTTTTTGATAGCTGAACCACAGGAATGCATAGCTGATCCAAATCTGGAAAATTAGAGTATCGCCTCCCTCTGAGAATGATACTTTGTTCATGAAATCTATGTTGACCCCTGATCTACCTGCTCCTGAGATTGAATCAATCCCTGGACTTCTCAGCTGCTGGTTACAGGTAAGTCAGCTCCTCCTCTTCTGTATCAGGCTAGTGTCTGTCACTTGCAACCAAGAACCTTATGTTCGCTTTCCATCATTGTGAAAAAAGTACCTGAGAGAAATCATCTTAGAGGAGGAAAGATTGGTTTTGGCTTATGGTTTCAGAGGTGTCAGTCTATAGCTGGCAGCCTCCATTGTTACGAGCCTGTGGTGAGGGAAAACATTGTAGTGTCAAGAGTGTATGGCACAGCAAGGCTGCTCACCTCAAGGATTGACCAGAAAGGCGAGAGGAAGGGAGAAAGTGGGGAGGGGAAGAATGTGTGTGCGTGCGTGCGAGCGTACGTCCCTGTGAAAGGACAAGATATACCCTTTCAGGGCATAGCTCTAGTGACCTACTTCCTCCAGCTAGGCCCCACTACTAAAGTTTCACCATCTCCCAATGACGCCATGAAATCATAAATCCAGTGGATTATCCATTGATAAGATCAGAGCCCTTATAATCTATTTAGACTCCTCACTGCTGCATTGGGGGACCAAACCTTTAACACATGAGCTTTTGGGAAAATTTCAAATGCAAATTATAACAAATCTTAACTAATAAAAAGATTGCAACGGGAAAAACAAAATTAAAACACACAAAAACCCTCCTCAGTTAAAATCACTGGGAAAGAAGGAAAGAAACATAGGAAGGAAAATAAGAGAGGGTCAAATTCAAGGGATAAATTCCTGTGTAGGAGGTAGCTGGAAGATCTGCCTAACAAGTTCTTGGTTATTTGGAGGTAAGTTTATGAATACACTACCAAAAACACCATTAGAAATATACTTCTGAAACAATACAATGAAACCATGGATTTCGAGCACAATTTGTTCTGGAAACATGCTTATAATCCAAAGCACTCGTATATCAAGGAGAATTTCCCGGAAAGAAATAATGGAAACTCAGATGATCCATTCCACAACCCCAAAATATTCATATAGAAATGATGACAAGACTGTAGTATAATACAAAATAGAAAGAAAAAGTAAACAAATTAACCTGCACTTCTACTTGTAAACCTTTGTGGCTGGTATGAGGGAGACAAGACAGAGGAGGGTTATTGTGTAGGATGATGTTCACTATCATGAACAGAATCACTGCTATCTATTGGCTCAATGGAATCTCTTTCTTTTCGTGCAGCCTCTGCCTTCTATTGAGGATTTCATAGAAATGTGATATTGCATTGTCATTAAACAGATTCATCACCTGAACTGCTACAGCTTTACTTGGGTGATGCTTTCCTATGAAATTTTACACGGTTTCCCACATTTTACACACCTCCCTAATCTCACTGAAAGTGAGGGGTTCCTCTGCTTTTTTCTCTTCTTCCTTTGCAGAAAAGATCTGCTCCATAACCTGTTGCTGTTGGGACACCATTGCTCACAATCCCACCCACCCACAGAGGAAGAGAGAGACAGAGAGAGAGACAGAGAGACAGAGGAACTGTTGACTCAGTTGTGATCATGTGATGTTTGGCATTACATACTGCTCAAATTGCAAGACATCGCTCAGGTTAAAATTTATTAGAAATATTCGCTTGTCTTACAGAACACTCACAGATCAAGTTACTCTCAGTCCAAGGATTTACCGTACTTTCTAATCTTTTTCACAATTCTTTTTTATATGTTATAAATAAGAGAAATAGGAGCAGCAGCAGAAGTGATTGGCTGGTAGTGCTACTATACAGACCCTTAACAACACCTTGCACCTTCTTGTCATCCTGCCGCGGCCCTCAGTTGGGCCCTCCTTATCTCTTGCCTGGATCATGACCATACTCTTCTTTCTGTCCTTATTTCTAATCACTTTTAAATTAAAATTTTATGTTACAACCTGAAGTATCTTCCTTAATGGAAATCTAATTATGCAAAAGCAAAGTACAAACACCTTAACATGATCTGAGACCTTCTTGGCCCTGACTTTCCAGCCTCATCACCTGCCGATCCCGCCTTGTGCCCTGGTGTGCTAGCTAAATTTTCTATTGCTATCTAAGCACACAAGGATTTTTTTCTCATTGCTGTGCTTCTGCATACATTGTTCCCTTTCTCTGGAATACTTATTAGTGTAATCTCTGCATGAAAAAGTCCAAAATTTCCTATAAGATTCAGTTTAAAGGTTCCCATGAAGCCTTCCTAAAATTTTCAATGGAAGAAGCTCCCTCTCTGCTCATTAACAGTACTTTTATGTAGTACAGTACCTCTGTTATTGCAACTATTGTAACCCAGAAGAATAGCTTCTGTGTTCACTTCCTCACTAAGCTGTGAGCTTCCACAGAAAAAGGACAGCTTCATGTGTTACTATGATCTAGCCTATTGGTAAATTTTGGGCACAGGCATATTTTCTGAATAGGTGATTGCAGGAATGATCAAATGAAGCTAGTAGATATTCTTTCTGCAATTATGATATACTAAGCATTTTACATGGAATATTTTGTTTAATTCCCTCCAGATTTCTATCAGGTAGTTACTATTACTGCAACTGACCCAAGAAAAAACCAAGATGTAGAGATCTGAGTTATACCCAAAGGTCCTATAGGAAATGGTGGTAGAGTTAGCATTTGACCCATGACATTTGACCCCTGCTCTTCTCATGCTAAACTGTCTCCCTACATCAAAAATCTCCTATTCACTCCAGATATTCAGCTATTTTTTTTTTTTTTTCTGACTGGGATTTTGGATCTATTCAGTTAGCTCTTATTCTGGAAGCCATTCAGACATCCCAGGAAAATTCAACCCACCGTCCCAGTTAAGCTCTCTGAGTTTGGAAGGAAGACCTGCCTAACCCCAGCTCAGAGCCAGCTGGATATGAGGCAGAAAGGATATTCATCCCCTAGGACAGAGCCCTTTGAGAGAACTCATTTCTGTCTTTCCAGGGTGGGGCTTTAAGACTTAAAGAGCTAGTCTTAACTAGAGCATTTTTTTTGCTGAGTAAATATTAAACTTAAATTCAGCTACACTTTTGGTTAGCAAGTCACAGCTTGAGGCTTTGCCTTCCATGTGTCCTCCCAGGCTCTGTGGGAAAACAAGTAGGGAAAGAAAGTAAGGAGAAACTGTGCTCCAGGGAACAGCATGACCCAAGGGGGCTGGCAAGGCGGACATGAGTCAGCTTGTGCTGTGGACCTGTCACGAAGCCCAAACACACAGTTACCCGCTCCAGGGCTTACACAGTGATCAGTGGCACTGCTCCTCCTGCTAGGCATTAACCTGACCTTCCAGGAAAGCCACATGAAACAAAGCAAGGTTTTCTGCACATTCCATGAAACCAGATGCAACGCCATCATAAAGAAAGGTCCTACAGTGTAATATGAAGATGGGGATGTCGTTACATATTATTTAGTTTTCCTCTTTTTAACCAGAATGCTGCTGATAGCATCAGAATGAAATGTGCTATACCTGGATACCAATCCAGCTTCCCCTTGAGCACACAGGAAGCTGTCAGACTTTCAAGGGACTTGACTTTTCTTTATGTGTTGTACTTGTGGACATGTGTCTAAATATATTAAGAACTAGGAGGCCAGGCGTGGCAGTGCATGCCTGTACTCTTAGCACTTGGGAGGCTGAGACAGGAGTATTGCCATAAGTTCAAGGCCAGCCTCCATTACATAGTGAGTTCAAGGCTACCCTGAGCTACACAGAAAGACTTTGTCTCAAAAAAGAAAAAATTTAAAAAAAAAAAAAAAAGAAGGAAGAAAGAAAGAGAATGAACAAGGGACTGCTGGGCATGGAAGTGCATCCCTGTGATCCCAGGGACTCAGGAGGTGGAGATAGGAGGATTTTAAGTTTAAGGCCAGCCTGAGCAACTCTGTAAGATCTTGTCTCAAAATAAAAAAATTACGGGGAACAGAAGGGGTATAGTGTTGCTGCATCCTCAGCAACACACGTACGCACGTATGCACGTATGCACAAAACTGGGAAGTGAGGCCAGGATGGGCTCACTAGCTTCCTCACTGGAGCTGCCATAACTATTGGAGCTGTTGCATGAACTCATTAGGTCTTCAAGAAAAGCCAAGTCCACAGGTGTTGCCGGTTAAGGAGACTGACGCCCACAGCACTTGGCAGAGAGTGGGCCTTTTACCCAGTGACCGTCTGCTCTTCTCGGAACAGGATTCTGACTTTAGTGAACTACCTTCTCTGCTTGGTCAGGGCCACCCACCAAGATGTCTTGTCCATTCCCCGCCAAGACAGGGTCTCTGACCCAAGAGAGCCCATCTAGTAATCTGAATCTTGAACAAAGTGATGAAAGGACTGTTGAAGTTGATTCCTTCTGGTAAAACAGCACCCATAAGTTCTGCTGCAGAAAACACACCTCCCCAAATTCCACTCAAACTTTGGGATTTCTGCCTCAGCCCAATTCAACTTTCCTTTTAAATGTATAAATTACTCCATAGCCGTTAAGTTCATGCCTTTTCTGTTTAAGTTAGTCAGAATTTGTTTTTGTTACTTGGCAGCTAAGAATCATAACTGAAATCGTATATAAATATGCATACATTATATTTCTTCATTCATTTCCTTTGGTCTCAGTACATGAAGTCCACCAAGCAGACATGGTGTAAGGACTTAAGAGAGGGGGATGGGGAAAAAAGATGAACCAAGATACGTTATGTACAAGTACAAATTTCCTACGATGAATGTGATCATTATATATACCAAGAGTATGCCAATGAACTTAATTTTTTGAAATGCAAAAACAAAAAACAAACAAAAACCCATGCCGGGGACATAGCTCAGTAACGCAGTGTCTACATGGCAAGCACAAGGTCCTGAGTTTGATTCCTGGTACCAAAAAAAAAAAAAAAAGAAAAAGAAAAATGCAGACCTGAAGAACAGACAAGCGCAGGAAATGATCGGCCAAACACAGACTGGTGACAACCAGTTCAATCAAGTTGCTTTCCTGTTGCCAAGAGGGCAAGAGTTTTGTCTAGGAAAAAAAGAAGGAAGCCACTGAGGTACTTAAGGCCCTTGGGGGAACTGAGCAACGCGCATAAGGACCTGATAAAGCTGCTGACAGCACTGCTGCCTCGTATCACTAGCCTACCTGGTAGTCTTAGCTTTCTATATGCTATTTGCCTGTTGTCTTCCTAAATATTAATATGAACTAATATGAACTACTTATGTATTGATATCTCTTGAACGCATGGATTACTGATACCCTAGCCAAATCTGATTGTGGAACAAGCTGGATAAATCTCGAATTATGGTAGCTAGTAGATGTTTTAACCTACCGAAACTGATTATCAGTGATATCCAGGAAGTAAAGAAAGCTGTGAGATTAGTTGTCATACATGAAAAAAAATCCAGTGGTATTGGTTCACAAACAGGAGCATTTGGCCGTATTTTATTTTTGTTTGTGAACTCTGTGTCATTGGATGAACTCGACCGTGCAAGCTCTTCCAGGATTGTGGAATGAATGAAATTCATAAGCCAAGGTATCACCATACCTAAAAATGTGGTCACCCAGAGATTTGTGGGCCCTTTAAATTCAAATTAACGTAGATTCATGTTTACCTATTACTGGAGTCGGCAGCTGTGGCTTTTGTTTAGTCTTAGAACACTGCTAATAGACTTACTAGGTCAATTTATGGACTTTTCAAAGAAACAGCTTCACAGACGAGACAATACAGATGGCCCTGTCACAGTCCTTACTTATCAGTGGCTCATATGAAGATGGAAAAAAGGAGCTAGGATCAGACCTTTCTTACAGGATAATCTTCCTAGTGTAGCCTTAGGCCACGTCACTTGGAGGTAAAGAGAACAGAAACTGCATCTCTGAGTCATTCACTGCAACATGTTGGGTAACTAAGCCACCCAGGGCTTTACTTACTTGAGGGATAAGGTATGAGTGAGCAAATAAGAATGCCAAAGGCATGTACGCTTTGCAGGGATGAAACGAGATTAGTGATGATATCTGCAAAGCACTGTAAGAAGCCACCCAAAAACCCCTCTTTTGGCAAGAACATTCATAATCAGAAATGTGAGTAAGTTTTACTCCAGGTATCCTCTCTTCTTAAAATCTTCTCTTTAGACACAATTGAGACTTTGCCGTGGGAATGACAATTGGGATTTTAATAACTACATATTACCAGCTCAAAGACACACATGACCTCACATTTTACCCTCCCTGAAATCTCGATGTGTCTTATAATTCTTATTTTCACATTGCGGAACTAGGGATGTACCTTACGATTTCTGACATCTTAGATTTAATGATAATGTGGCATTTCTTTTTTTTACATATACCAATAAGTCTATACAGACTTCATAAAATTGGCTGCAGAAGGGATCGTGATGACTTAAGGAATTGGAGCACTGAAATTTTGCAAAAGGTTGGTGCAGGATAGCAGCGCCCCAACTCAGGAAGACAGACCTGCACCAAGCGTGGCTTGGTCAGTGCTCCAATAGGGGGACATACAGGATTCTATGAGACCACCCTGCTCAGATGTGGGGTTGGGGAGGGTGGTCAGGAAGACTTGTAGGAGAAGCTGATGTCTTAGCTGAGACTGAGAGAAAGGGCTGGTGTTATCTAGAACAATTCTACTCAAAGTGTCTGCAGTCTATTTGTCCCCAGTCTGTTTAAGGTATGTACAGAAAATGAGAGTCAGAGTTCCAAAATTTTGGAAACATTCTATATACACACAACAAATGAGTAATTGTTATGTCTCTGTTATATTTAATGACACAAAGTTGGGAAAGCACTTTATATATCTGTTTCCCCAGTTTCATTTTCCCCTGGTAGTTAATTTTATTGTGTTTCACAAAAGTGATGCTCAGGAATAGATTGGAAATGTTGTAAAAACAAAACTGATGCTTCACCTCAGATCTTTTAGAAAACACTGAGCTAGAGGCAGTGACGGTTCAAGAGAGATCAGCTGTATTTGCGAGGTCCTGGGTCTGGGGGAGATGGAAGGACAGGGAGAGAGCAAGGAAGAGGTGAAGGTGTGCGAAGCGGGGAAGAAGGAGAGGGAAATTCTCAGTGACAGACATTTTTATACAGTCTCCCAAGGAGAGAGAATAGTCTCCAAAACGTTTCAAATAGATTATCTCTGACAGTGGTTTTTCAAGAGATTTTTGCCTCCTGCATTCGCTGCCGTGAATCCCTCAGCTCACTGAGGCAGAGACACTTTCAGTCCTTGCCTCCCGACACCTAGAGCTCACAGCAGCTCTAGCTACTGCACTTCCCAAGCCTGGGTCTTAGTGCTTTTTTACAGTCTCTGAGTTCTCTCATCCCTTTTGGATAAATCATCTTCGGTTCAAGTTAGTAGAGTTGGTTTCTTCACTTGCAACGTGACAACGTTGTCTGTTAAACATGCTTGCAGTGTCTTTGTGAACAGAAAGCCTCCAGAGTTGGCTGAGCCGCTGTGGACTGGTGAAAGCATGGCTTCCAGAGTCAGAATGCAAGCCTCAAATCCAGCCACTCAGCAGCTGTGTGGCTTAGGCAGATTTCACATGCTGTATGTGTCTGTCTCCTCATAAGGAGAGAGTGAAAAAATCATCTGTCAGGTGGAGCTCCTGTGAAGATTACAGGAGATAACCTACCTGAAATGTGCTATACACGTCTGGTGTTGCCCAAGCACCTGCTATTCTGGTTGTTTTGTGGGCAGAGCCCTGGACCAGAACATAAGGCAGCTCTGGCATAGCCATGGGGGTTCACTGGACTCCAGGGCTCCTGCAGTGATGCAATTCACGAGCTCACTCTGTCTCTACTTCCCTTCAGATTTGCTTGCTTTATGGACCCTTACTTCTGGCTATGCTTCAGATTCACATCCTGAAAGAAAAGAGCTCTGATTGGTTTAGCTAGTTTCCATAATTTCACCTTAATTGGGTAAACTGTTCACTGCAGGCTATAGGTTGACAGATCCTGGCAGGGGGGGGGGGGCTCTCCTAATCCAATCAGCTCTCGCTTGCATCCCACAAGTCTCCACCTTGGGTTCCCTCCCGCTTCACCTAACAGAACTTGACCGGAAGCTAGAACAGTTCCAGGACACAGAAGTTGTGTGTTCCCATTGCAGTGCTATCAGCCCCCAGGAAATCACCCACTTTCTCTTGGTTCCTTGGATACTGTGCAGAACTGCCAGAGAGAACCAACTAATGGTGCTGTAGAAAGTCAGATTCCAAGAGTGTCTTCCACAAACCCTCACAGAACGCACCGACAACAGGGCTGCTTCTCTACCTTCTCTTGCTGGCACAGCTGTGGGCACACTGTGTCACAGCAGAAACTTTTCCAAAAGCTCACACGGAGAATGAGCTTTCATGTAGAAAATAGCGTGCTTAAAGGGAGTTTTTATTTTCACCATTGGCTTAATTTGGTCCGCTTAATATTGGGTGGTTGGTTGGGTTGGGTGGTTTATAAGAGTGTGGAGAAGATGAGTTCAGGAACTCTGAGTGACTGCATCTGGAATTGTGCCTGTGGCAGCAAATGTTGACATCTGCAATTTATCAGACCCTAAGTGAAGCAGGCTCAGAGCAGCACCTGCCTGGTGGAATTCTTTCCACTTTGTGACATCTGGAACTGGGTTGTGCTGACACACATACATTTCATCTGTCTGGAGAGCTCTCCCACTGCAAGGAACGCTTACAAGGAATAAAGACCAGGAAGCCATATAAATATGGGCTCCAGCTTCTGTTAGCCAGGAGCAGGAGAGGGAGTGAGCAAAATAGCGCACGCCAGACAAGGCCCCTTAGAACGGACACATCAGGAGATGAAACTACTGCCTGGGGAATGCACTGAAAGCTTAGTCCCTCACTGAGAACATGACCTCCACACAATGGCTGCATGATGATGTCTCTACGGATGGACAATTTAGGTGTTGAAAATGACAGATCCCTTGGCTCAAGGATAATCTTTTGTTTGATTTAGTTTCTGTGTGGAAGTGAGGAGCTATGGAGATGGAGAGGGAAATGTGTGTGCTTCCCAGACAGCATCTGGAGAAGGGGGATGGGAAGATTGAACTGGGAAAACGTTTGGGGAAGGTGCGCAGTGGTTTGCTGGAGCTACAAGGGTGAGGGCCATGTTAAAGTCAGGGGGCACCCAGGTGACAGCATATGCCACCTCCCCATTGCCTAGAAGGAAAAAAGCCAGAACAGAAACGGTGCATACAATCAGCTCTGTAAATTACAAAAATGTATATTCAGTCTTATTTTTTTCAATGACAATGTAAAGATTATAAAGGATAGGAAGTAATATCAGACAAACCATGTACTCTTTCAATTTCCCGAATCTCTTAGGCATACTATGCCCACACTTGCAACTGTTGTTCTTCTGGAACCCTCTAGGATAGACCAGTCACACCCATCTCTGCCATGATCAAGCTATGTTTTCCCAGGCATCTTTCTCTCTTTTTTATATGTTCTGTTTTTCTCCCAGAAATGCTTTATCCTCCCCTTTCTACCTGGCAAACTCCTACTCATCCCCTGAAGCCTCAGCTCCAGTGCCCTATAGTTTGTTTCTCTGGGACATCTCTTCTGGTGGTCTGTTTCATATCTCCACAACAAAATCTCTCTTTCATTGTTTGCATGTGGCCGATACTGTTAGCATTCTCCTATGATCCATTCTCCCTTTCACCCCATACAAATAGAATGGCATTTAAACACCTGGCCACCCAACCAGACCAACTTTCCCAGCCCCACCCCTACCCCAGCTTGCTGCTGTGTGTGCCCCTGTGGAGCATGTGAGCTCATATGGTTTGTGCTATTTCTGGGCCCTACTGCAATGTTTCTCTGTGCACTGTCCCTTTTCTGGGAGCTGGAGCACAGGTGTACCAGGAGCCAGCTTTGATCTTTGTGTCGGTGAGCTCTCGGTAGGTAACAAACCACCCCTAATGCAAGCTGAAAGCCATGATCATTTGTTCTCTCAGATTGTTGGCTAGGTGGCTCTACTTCCATTGTTGTTCTGGAAGGCCTGGCTTTCTGCTGGGGCTGAGCTCTGATATGTTCTCCAAGTAAGTGTCTGTCATGTGGTTCAGGCTGAGGGGCAGCAGCTACTTAGAGAGGCTCTAACTGGGGCAGGGGGAGCACAGGAGGGAAGCCCAACATACCACCCCACATCAAGTTTCTACCTGAGCTGTACTGGCCAACATTTTGCCCTGGGCCACTGCATAGTCCAAATTCAAGGGGAAGAGCAGAATACACTTCTCATAGAGGATTGGAGGAGGAAATCGCTATTTCTGAGCAATAACTGAATCTACCTCAAGCACGCAGACAATGTCAAGGCCTGAGGGAAGGGGGGCAGTACAAAAGGCACTTGGATTCCTTGCTGATTGTGAAAAGTAGGTGTCCTGCTTACCTACTCTCCCTTTTGTGCAAGAAAAATTAAGACTTAAATTCTTCTTTAAGTCATGGAAATGTTCAGTGTTTGTTAAAGCCAGACTTTTACCCTGACTAATGTAACATCTCTCCACTAGAATATTTATTTATTCTTTCTCTAGCTTATGTCTTTCCCTCTTAGAAACTTCCTGAAATAAACAATTATGTCTTGATTTTTGAATCCCTAGCCCCTGCCACAGGGTCTATCACAGAGTGAGTGTTCAGTGAACATTTCTTAGACGGCGAGACGATTTTCCTATATTTTTGCTAGTTTCTCCTGGAAGATAAATGTTTAAAGAGTATCGCTGGAGCAGAGTTTTGGAAAGAACAAAGGCACATGATAGGTGCTAGAAACTCTCCCCAAACTGTGCTGGTGATGTGCAGAAATGCCATTCCTCCCAAGGAAAATGGCTAGAGAAGGACATTCATCCACATAGTCATTACAAAATTATTTATGTGGCACCTACCATTTGCCGGGCCCAACCTAGGCAAAGAGGACAGACTAGTGAACAAAAGAGACCAAAACCCTGTCCTCGAGAGCTCATAGTCTGTGAAAGAAAGAAGGAGATGGTAAACAAGTAAATAAGTGAAGGATAAAGCAGAGTGGAGGGAGGGCCCTGGGAGCTGGGAGGAATGGCACTATCTGTGAAGGTGACATCTGAACAAAGTCCCATGTTAGCTATGGAGCAATAGCTATCTGAGAGGGAAATTCTGAGTAGAGCCATGTCAAGTGTAAGCACTGTCTTAGTTCCTTTTCTGTCGTTGCTGAGACAAAATACCCAACGCCCAAAATTAAGGAAGGAAAGGTTTATTTAGTTTACAGTTTGTGGAGGTTTCAGTCCACACTTGGTTGGCTCCGAGGCAGAAGAGAGCAAAGAAGAGCAAAGGGGGGAATGGCAGCAAGCAGCCTCTTTCCCTCCCTTACTTTGTAAACAGGCTACCCCCACCCAGAGGGAGTGTAGCTCTCACATAATCTCCATGCCCTCCTCTTCCACAGGTTCAGGATGTATACAAAGTAAGCACCCTGGTTTCCTGTTGAGTCACTTAGCCAAACCTCTAAACTCCCCAAGTTGACACAATGCATCAGCCATAACAAGCACCCTAGGGTGGTTCAAAGAACAGCAGGGGTGCCAGTGTGGCCAGAGCAGGGCACACAGCTAGAGAAGAGAAGAAAATGCCCTTGGATGTTGGACTTGCCAGAGAAGGCAGCAAAACCCAGACGCGGTCTGACCACCTGGAGGTCCTTAGAGCCTGGTCAGCCAACCAGTGTTCAAGGCACAGGTTCCCTGGCTGTCTGTGGTTATGAAATCCATACTGTGGAAGTGGGGCATGGTGTCCTTGTGAATGATGGATGCACTGCTTAGCAATCAGGTGCTCAAAGCTCAAGCTCCTTTGTATCCTCGGGTTCATCTGTTCACATTCCAAGAGTAACTCGAGGAGACCAACGTCAGTACTCATTCAACATCAAGTTCAACCCCATTCTCCAGGCCTGATTCTCAGGAGCTGCGTGATAGCTTCCTCCCATTATGAAGAGGCGGGTGGCACTGCATAGAGGACACTGGACTTGTCAGGAGTACTGCGCCCTGCCTCTCTGAGTCTGTATCAGCCACATGTGTCTCCAATTAGTATGAAGCCCATGTGCCTCTCTGCCCTACCCTTGTTCCCACCCCATTCCTTTTCCTTTTCAAAGAAAAGCCATAGCTGTATTCCAGTTGCTGCTTTTTTGGTGTCGAGATAGATTGTAGATCAGGACAGAAAAAGTTTTAAACAGAATGAGAAAATATCAAGAGCTTCTGAACATACTGTCTTCAAACCGCCTCTTGAGACCCATTGACTAACTAGAGAGGAAGGAAATTAGGGTTTGGAAGAGGGGGTTGAATGCAGCTTCGCCTGCCTTTTTAATATGTTCTAGATGAGATCTTTGAATACTAAAAGTCAATACTCTAAGGTAATTGCCTTTCAAGCCGATCCTATAAAAACATCATTAGACCTGGTGTGTTCCAGATGTGGTAAATACCAGAGCCGAGGAAGAATGTGAGGAAGGGTGTACTCCCTTTTCTGGATTCTGACCTGGTAGCCACTGTTATGGATTCTTTAGCATTTATTTAAGTGGTTCTCCAGGCTCAGCACTGAATCCTGGGTCTCTATTTCTCTAAGGGAAACAGTCTTCTCTTTCTCTTGTGGTGTATCAACCTAGTAAATTATATTTTTCCTTGCTCTGTTAAGCAGTTGAAATTCATATTTTTATTCATTTTGTACAATAGACACTAAGTAATTCTGAATGCTAGGCACCTAATCAGATTTAAGAATACCTTCACGTCGGCCAAAGGTTTATGCTTCTGTGCTACAATGAATTTCCCCATGACCTATTCTAAATAAGAAAGTCAAGTCTTTCTTCTCTACCTTATCTCAGGGCTTGGGGCAAAGCAGCAAGGTTTTCAAACATCCTTCCTCACATAAGGTCTTAGCATAACCTCCATCTTTTATACTGGAAGTAAAGATCAGCAGAATGGACCCAGTTACACAGGGTCACAATGAAGGTTTAATTTAGAGACCAGGTGGCTCATGCCATGAGTCCTTCCAAGCTCCTATAAAACAATACCACAGGCTAAGTAGCTTATAAACAATAGAAATTTCTCCAGTTCTGGAGGCTGGAAAGTCCAGTATCAAGGTGTTGGCAGGTGTACTGTTGGTGAGATTCCTGTTGCTAAGACAAAATACCTGAGAAAAACTGCTTAAAGGGGGGAAGGCTCGTGGCTCACAGCTCCAGAGAGTGCAGTTCATGGTCAGCTGGTTCTGTTGCTTTCATACCTGTGCTGAGGCAGAACCATAGAAACATCATGACCAAAGGCCATGGCAGAGGAAATGTGCTGTCTTGGTTACTTTTTTTCTTGCTGCTGGGACAAAATACCTGACGCCCAAAATTAAGGAAGGAAAGGGTTATTTTGCTTACAGTTCATGGAGGTTTCAGTCCGTACTTGGCAGATTATAAGGCAGAGTGGCACATGGCAGAGAGTTACAGCTCATGGCGGCAGAACACAGCTCAGCAACCAGCATACACAAGGGAGGAATGGGGGAGGAATGGCCTCAAGCACCCTTTTCCTCTCCCTTACATATGCAAACTATCCACTCCAGGGCGGGTGTAGCTCTCACACCCACTATCAATCAACTCTAAAAGCCTGCCCCATGGCCGCATGAGGCTTTGGGGTGACACACAGACAAACCATAACAGGTGCTTTCCTTATGGTGGATAGGAAAGAAAGAGAGGTGGGGGAAAGGGGAGGTAGAGTGGGAGGGGGAGGTAGAGGGGGAGGGGGACGTAGAGGGGGAGGGGGAAGAAGGAGAAACAGAGAAAGAGAGAGACTGAAGGCGAAGAAGGAGAAGGAGGAGAAGAGCAAAGAAGGGACCAGGAACAAACTATACACTTCCAGGGCACACCCTCAGTTACCTACTTCCTTCAATTAAGCCCCACATCTGAAAGTTTCTATCACCTCTCAGTAATGACACTAAATCATGAACCCAGCAATGGATGAGGTTAGAGCCCTCATCATCCAGCCACCTTCCTGAAGTCCCTGCCTTGAATATGGGGAACTGAGCTTCCAACACATGAGCTTCAGGGGAATATTTCAGATCAGAACAGAAACACCAGGGTTGTTTCTTCCCAAGCTCCCTCCTTGGCTTGTGGATGGCTCACGGTACCCACACACAGTGCTTTCCATGTACAGGTATTCCTGGTTTCTTTCTCACATGTCTGAATCTCCTCTTTTAAGAACACCTGTTTGGTTACATTGAGGTCCAGGCTAATGGCCTCATTTTACCTTAGGCACCTCTTTAAATGCCCTGTCTCTAAATACAGTCATCTTCTGATATACTATGAATTAAGGCTTCAGTGTATGAATCTTGCAGGCATAAAATTCAGCCTGTAACATTCAATGAAATATTTTGGTTGTACTAGGCTAAAATGCAGTATATAATTAAACCTTAAATTAAAAAGGAGTATGTAGTGCTCACTTCGGCAGCACATATTAAAAAAAAAGTATAGAGACATTTTTAATGCGCTCTGACCCCTTCACAGTTGGGACAGGAGCTACCCTTATTTTCTTCAACCAGCCCTGGTGGGGACAAGGGCTGCAGCAGCAATTCTAGGACCTGGCTTCTCTGGGCAGTTATGAGGAGCACATGGGGAAGGGAGGCCAGGGAGAAAGTTCTGGTGGTGCCCCTTCTGGTGGACTTTCAAAAACAAAAATGATCCCCGTTAATTCTATTGACTTTAGTGCCTGTTATATAATCCCAATCCTCTTGCCCCAAATCTCTGCAAGTCTTGGTTGAACAAAGTCTGCCAGCCCCATATGACTTCTATGAGCAGGTTTTTTTTAAAAGACATCAGGGAAAGGTCCTCGGTGGCATGAACCTAACAGGACAGAGCAGCCACGGAAGCGGGGTGTGGGACACCCCCAGGCTGTCGGGAGGAGGAACGTGGAAGCACTAGTGACCATGGAAGCCCTGGGAGTTGGCCCGGATCTTTGGGACGAGGGCGTCTGAGTTCTCACAGGATGTGTGAGAGGGGGCCTGAATTAATTTTATTTAAATCTCGAAGGACGGGGTGACGTCAGCTGACATCTGGGCTGAGCTTGTTCTCAAGGAGTTTCGAAGAAGACGCAGAAGGCACGCTGATCAAATTTGTGGCGCACAGGAAGCCAGAGGGAACAGCCAGTGCATAATTAGAACCCACAAAAGTCTCAACAAGCTAGAATGCCAGGCTGCATTTAATCAGAGGAAATTTAATAAGGAGGAAGGGGGTGCCTTGTACTTGAGGTCCAATAAGTAAATAAGATAAAATAAACTGCCAAATGTGAAGAAAAGCATCGGGGATTGACTCAGAAATGGACACCTCAAAAGCTGATCAGACTGAAGGTGCTCTTGCGGGAAAAGGGGGTGCAAAGGTGGCAGCAGCAACCAGTTTTTAGCCTCCTGCCACTGTTTATTCAGAGGGATGTGACCCACAGCGTGGTCAGACAGTGGGTGGCCAAACTGCATGATGCAGAAATGGTGCAAGTAGCTGGAGAACAGAAGTATCTGGGCAGTATCTGGGCAATTCTACCCAAGTACCTAAAATTCTGCCACGTGGAGAAGGATCAGGCTTTTCACCGGTGGCTCTGAGTGAAATCAAGGTAGCGGTGGATGCTTCAGGGAGAAGCTGCAGTATTAGATAATGAAAAAACCAGATGTATCCATTTGTAGTGGTTTAATTATAAATAAGGGAAAATTTAATTGATAATGACTTAATAAAAATGTTCTAATTCTTAAAAAGACGCTCAGAAGTAGTGTACTGTTAAGAGCTCAGGCTTCTTCCAACCTTTCTCTCTACTCTCTGCAGAGTGTGGGTCTCATCTTCCTGCCTATTGTCCCATGGTCACAAGACGGCTGCTGAAGCTACGGCAACACAACACTGCACTCAAAGTGAGCAAGGAAGGTGTAGAGAGAGGGACAGCAAACCTAGCAAAAAGGCCTTTTCCGTATTGGTGCTGTCACCCTGTAGGAAAGGAAGCAGTTTCACAGATGTCTCTGTGTATTTCATTGGCCACATTTGGTCCTATAGCCAATTGTAACAAGAGAGACAGAAACAGGAATAGCTGGCTCTTCCAGCCTATGTAATGGGAGGCTTGCAAGGGATAAGTGAGTGACCTCTTAGTAGCCCCCAGCAGTGTCTGCCCAAACAAAATTACCTGTCATTCCATCACCAATATATTGTTCTAGTCTTTTTAATGCTAATATACATGTGTTTACATATGAACACATACGCCCACATATAAGTTTTCACAGATGTGTGATTATGCATTGTAAATACTTTGATTCTTGCTCTTCTTAACATTTTGAGTACCTTTCCATATCCTTTTCAAGTTCTTTGAAATATAATTTTCTTTTTCTTTTTTTTCTTTGGTACCTGGAATTGAACTCAGGACCTTGCACTTGCCAGGCAGGTGCTTGTGCCACTGAGCTATATCCCCCGCCTGAAATATAATTTTCAGCAGCTGCACACTGTCCCATGTGATATCCCACATTCTGCCACCTCATACTCTTGGATACGTAGGCTATTTGCAGGTTAGTAGGGCAGCTTATGGGTCATTCCAGAGATAAAGAGAGTTTGTCAGGGGAGGTAAGGAGTTGTTTGTCCCTGGAAGGATTCCATCCCATCGATGCAATGGAACAGGTAGTTACAAGCATCAGGTAGCTTATGGATTAGACATTTGAGGTGCTGCTCCTCCTCGAGACACTGATGATAGGATACAAAAGAGCCGGATGTGCAGTTGAATAGGGTACTGCACCCCAGTAATCCCTGCACTCTTGGAAATTAAGGCAGGGGGATTGTAGATTTGAGCCCAGCCCAAGTAACTTTGCAACTTAGTGAGACCCTATCTCAAAAAAAAAAAAAAAAAAGAAAAGAAAAGAAAAGAAAAGAAAAAGATTGCAGAGGTAGCTCGTTGTAAAGGCCTTGGGTTCAATCCCCAGGACCACTGAGAAGAAACAAAATGAATTTTTAAAAAAACCCAAGACCAACCAAGAAAAGAGGGAGAACAGTGGTTGAGGAGGACCACTGCACTCTGCCTCCATCTCTGATTCACCTTCTCTGCTCCCACTGCCTGAGCTCACAGGCAGGGGACACATCTCCTGCTCCACAAGTCACCCCCAAGGTCAGTCCTTTGCACTGTCTGTCACACCTTCTCTCTCACAACTGTCAACAGAGAAAGCCTGAGTTGCTCTTGCTGTAACTTAAAATGGCCTTAATGAAGACAGCCATGCCTGTGGCTCTATCAGCGGGGCCAGACTCCTAGTGTGAAGGGCACTAGGGTGGGATGGAGCGGCTGTAGACAGAGAGAACACAAGATACCAGGGGCCAGTGACAGCACAGTGGCAGTGCCTCTCATGCTCTCTGGAAGTCTATTTGTGGTTTCAGAGAGCCTCCAGGATAGGAGGGGATGGGCATCTTCAGGGGACACTTCTAAGGTCCCTTCAGTCAGCTGGGGTGGAATGAGTAGTCAGAGTCAGCATTTCCCTAGGTCACTGTGCTGGGAGCCACAGATTGAGGAGTGGTGGCAGACACTGCCTTATCAGCCAAGGTGTGATGTCAACCTTTCACCAGACAGAGGTGTTCCAAGGATGCACGTAACCTAAGGCTGCCTGAATCTTATTAGTGGGGTCAAACTTGAGAATCTACATTTTCTCTCCACGCAACTGGTAGATATTTATTGTCTTGAACAGGGTCAGGTCACTAAGACTACAGTTCAAGAACTAGAATTTAAAACAAAGTGGACACAAGCAACCTACATGACAACCACCAATGAAAAATAATAATTATTAATAACATTGCTAGGTTTTTCTTAGTTATGTGGCACTTAATTCATTCATTTAGTACCTTGCTCTTTTTGTGATTATAGGGAATAAATGAATATTTAACGTCAAATCAGTTCAGGGTACTTTATAGATATATTGCTAATACTAAGCACTAAACAACCCAGAAAGAAAAGTTGCAATAATTTCATCTCTGTTCTAAAAATGGAACTTTAATTGCCTGGTGGTTTTATTGAACTGGAAAAGTCACAGTTTGCTAGGGTCAGCAGCCCTGGGGGTCACTTTCTTGCCTATGAGGGTACTGCATCTACCAGAAACACTAATCACATCTGCACCGACAGATCTGGGGGCGGATCAGAGGCCAGAGCAGGACATCTGGAGAGTCCATTTGTATGCCAGTTCCCCAACACCACCCACAAAAACCAAATTTCTTAATTTTTCCAGGGCTTACTTTCTCCTTATATGAGATCTCATGTGAGGTCTGTGGAGCTGACCACAAAAAGGAATCTATTTTTTGCTGTTTTTGTTTGCTGTTGTTTGTTTGTTTTTGAGACAGGGTCTCACTATGTAGTAGGGGTTGTCCTTGAACTTATGGCAATCTTCCTGACTCAGCCTTCCCAAATGCACCACCAGAAGGAATCTTGGGCCGGGTGTAGTGGCACATGCCTGTAATCCCAGCACTCGGGAGGATGAGGCAGGAGGATCTCTGTGAGTTCAAGACCAACTGGGGCTACAAAGTGAGCTCAAGGCCAGCCTGAATGGCACAGCAAGACCGTCTCAAAAAGAAAAGAAAACAAAAACCAGAAGAAATCTTGAAAAGTCCTTACTACTATTGGCTGCCCTCTTTCCCCAGATTAATATTAAAAAAAAAAAAAACCTGTTATAATACTTTAGCTTTGATTAGGGATGAGTCTCATTCTACTCATCATGAGTCTCTTGAGATTCTACTGATTCCAAGGTTTAGAGCACAACGAAGTGTGGCTGGTCTTGGTGAAGCACAAATCGAGATGTTACATGCTGTGCTTCTGTCCTCTGTTTCAGCTCTCATAGACGCAGAGCACGGTACGAAGCCTTCTGCCAGTGTGTGGACCTGCACAGGCCACGCCCCTGGGCTGCACGTATTTTTGAAGGGAGAGAAACTAGCTGATGGATGATCAACATAGATATTAAGAGAGAAAGGAAAGGAGATGTCGAGGTCACATGCACTCTGTGAGCAGCTGTCACAGGCACATCTGGGATATGTGGTCTAGCCCACAGTTATCTGCTTTCCCTGAGAATCACCTCTTCTCACAGATATTGTTCCCAGCACCGTGATTACACATAACACCCTCTTACCTCAAAAACAGCTCACTGGACCACAGCAGATTCCCGACCAAGATGAGCCAGTCTCTCTCCCGAGAACCCAGAATCATGATTCAGAGCACTTGTAAACTCAATCAGTTTTTGGCAGCTCTAAATGTGGAGGATGAAGCAAAGAGGAAGAAGAGAGAGCAGAAGAGAGAAACAGCCACCAGATCCCGCGGGTGCCTCAGAAGTCGTCTGTTCTGGTTGCCAGTGCTTTGCCCTTCCTGGTTCCAGGCTATCTTCCCAAAATGTCCTTGTAGCCCATGGGCAATTTCCCCTTTCTTCTTAGCCTGGCTCATGTGCATGGCTGCTGCTTACGTTCAATAGGCTTAATGAGGACGTGAGCGATAACATGCCCTACTCATGTAAAAGTAGATATGGATAATCCAAAACAGCCCACCATCCAAAATAGCGAATCATCCAGCCATCCAGAAATGGCTCTGGCAGACACTGTAACGTGAGTACATTTAAACTGCTGGAATTTATAACACCTCAACTCAAAGTACAAACCCACAAAAACATTAACCTGATTTGCAGAGACCGGCAAAGCATGTTCATTGTCTTCATTCTGCCTTAGGTTCTGTTCTCCGGTCCTTCCAGACAGTATTGTCACTTCTCTCTCACTCCATATCACCTTCCTAGAATGCCCTCAGCCACCTCCAGAGACATCAACCTTAGCTTGACACATCTTTCTGAGGAGGTAAATTTTCACAAGGCCCTTCTTGATAGTCACAAGCAAAAGAGACAGCAGCCTGAGAAAACAGTCAGTAGAAGAGTCAAGAGGACCCCTGAGTGTTCACAGGAAGAGTTTACCATTGCAGCTCAGATGAGGCTCCAAGTCAACAGTGCCTGAAAGAAAAGTAAGAGAGGGAACTTGAGTGGCTTCCAGGCGCGTGAGGGCTTCCAGGCCAGTGAGGGCATTCAGCCAATGAGGGTGGCTCAGAAACCCTACAGGGAGAGCCACGAGAAAGGCACCTGTCTGAGGAAACCAGGAGTACAGGCTGTTGTCGAGACAAGAAGAAAGAGGGCTGTGGCAGTGTCCGGTGAGGAGAAGGAGCAACCTGGACAGGTGCAGGAACACGAGCAGGAGTAACAAAGGCCGGGAGGGCTCGTATTCCTCGAAAGAGAAGCCAGCAATTGCATAGAAAAGAGATTTCTTTTATAAACTCGAGCTTTTCTCATGGCAAAATAATCTTTTCTTCCTCTTGGCAGTTCTTCGGGAGTGAAATTAGGTTAGAAACAGACACAAACACTGCCACAGGCAGTGCACATATACACACTCACATACCGCACATTCGGCTGTGTGCTCCCAGGGTCCTTTCTTCACTTTCCCACACCCTCAGCCTCAATTCATAGACGTACTAAATACCAAGATAAGCTAGGGTCACATCAGGTACCTGGTAATGTGCACCTGAGTTTACAAGGACTTTATCCTGTAGATTACAGCTCCTTCAATCACAAACAAGGCTTAGAAGGGCCTTAGGGAGCTGCCTTCTAACACACCTTCTTCAGTTTCCGGATAAAACCAAGGTTCCCAGGGTGGTTAGCGCCAGCCCAAAGGTGAGCCCTCCTAGCCTGGGCCAGATTTGTCTCATCTCCCATCTAACAGAGCAGGCCAGCTTGGCCAGGCTCCCAGCCCAGTGTGCCAGGTTTTGCCAACAGGCCTCACAAATGCCCAGCAGAGAGACTGCCAAGTTCAGGCCTTGCACTGGCTCATGATCCACAGGCAGCTTTCTCCCATGACTTTCTGGCTGGCCTTGCAGCCACCTCTCTTTGTGGGATGACTGTAGCAGCTTGGCTGCTGGTGCATTCAGCCACAGGTCCTGCTTTGTTTGGTTGATAAGCACGGTCAAGTTGCAAATCCTACTGCTAAGACATGAGGCATTCGGATTCTCTGTGAAACCTGCACTGCCCCAGCATTGTCTCTGTCACCCAGGGATAGGATGGTCCATGCCTGAGTCTGGACAGCAAAAGCCACAGGAGAGGAGGAAGCACAGTACCAGGGAGTCCCTCACCAGCCCTCTCGTTCCAGAATCACCCTCCTACATTTCCCTGCCAGTTGGCTGCTTTCAGTTATTCTTTTGTGCCACAATTATTACAGTTCTCCATGTCCTGAAAGGCCTCCTTCCTGGGAAACACTTGAGGCATCTGGTAGAGGCACTGACGTAGCTTGAAAGATGTAGGTCAATGTTTGTAGAAGTGAGGTTCACATCAGTAACACTGGGTATCGGTTAAAGATGAAGGCTGAGGGCCCCACCCCAGCCTTTCTGAATTAGAATCTCTTGCAGTAGGGGCTGGAGTCTGGGTTTTTGAACATGCTCTCTGGCCCTGTGAATATGGTATATGCTAAAGTTGTAAGACCCAGCGCAGGTCTGATTTGAGCACATCTTGCAGCATGGTGTAACGCTGCTGTATGGTCCTTCTGGTTGACTCTTCTGAGATTTCGTGAAGAAAGGTTCAAGATCTTTGGAAATGGCAACTTAATGACTGCGTATTGTTTCTTGGAGACAGGGGTCTATTTCTTTTCTCTGGTCTGAGCTTAAGCTCTGAAAACAGACAAGATACTTGCTAAGACTAAGAGCATATGGACTATCTTCTCCTGCCCCTGCTTTCATAGAATTTTTCCTCCCCTCTACCTCCCATATCCCATGGGAGATATTCCAAAGTTTAGTGATCAGTTAAGGGGCATGAAGCTGGGATGCTACTTTTTGTGTATCGGGAGTCTCTGGTGCTATTGACAACCATTGTGCTTGTTTAGAAAACAAGAGAGCATGAAGATAACTCATTTCAATTTAACTTTCAGAAGGAGGACTATAGCAGTGCAGACTGTACCACTCCCTAAAAAACAAACAAAAAACAACAACAAAAACTCTGCCCAAAGTACCAAGATAACCAAGTAAACTTTTATTGTTGTGGCCAAGATGACTCTTTCTCCACTGATGGAGGGGTAAAACTTGATTTTATGTCTTCAGGGTGGTTCCTGCAAAAAGCTGACAGCCCACGTATTTTGTGTCTGTTTTTGAAGAATCCAGTACACTCCCATCCAGCTCTGTGTGCCTTCTGATCTGGAGGAAGGCAGATATCCATCCTCTTTCACAAATGATCCTTCTGAGGTCAGAAGAGTATGTGGTTTATTCAAGGTAAAGCACTTCAGCTATAACAGAATTCTAAAAATTGATTTATATCACTTGATCCTTGGGTCAAGAGAACTAAGCCACTCTCCTTTTGCAGGAAGTCATCTTTTTGGGCACCCAGAATAGCTTCATCTTGTTGGCATTCAGTCTGCAAATAAGGTTGACTCACAGGTAGTTACCCCAGCTCTGTAATTCTTTCCACCACTTTCCTGTGAGCTGCCATTGAAGTTCTCATTTGTTTTTATTATTCATGAGAGTAGAGGGCGGCTAATGAATTAGTTAACTTTAGAATGGTAAGGACTTAACATTATTTCCCTGAGAAGTACATGGATTATTGAAGAGAAGCTTAGAAGACGATTGCTTTACTCCTCCCAATGGCTACCTAATATTAAAATTATAGATATCAGCTGCAGAGGCAACTTCCTGGGATCCATTTAAAAATATACTTACCTTACTCAAGCAGAATGCCAAAACCTGTCCATAAGGTGGACTTCATTGGAATGAGGAAAACTGTCAAACAAAAAAATTAAAAACATAAATTAAGTAATCAAACTCTGTCTTAAATTACCCCCCTGAGAAGGTGGTTTTGGAGATCTAGAACCACAGTGTTAAACAAGTAAAAATTTTCCAGGCTAGAAACTTCCATTATGGACCCAGATGAAGGAATGAAAACTGGATTCATTCTCTCATGCATAATAACTAAAAATAACCAGACAAAATAGCAGAAATGACATTTCTGAAAACATTGAACTTCAGCTAATGAAGGAGAGTGATCCCTGAAAGATGGAGTAACAGATGAAGTGAGACCTATGATCACCCCAGCTTACTGCACGGAGAGAGTTTCCAGGCCACAGCAAGGGAAGAGGAACTTGAATCCAGCTATTTCCCTGAGTGGAAGAAACTGGGGAAAGCTAAGGGAGTTAGGGACCACAAGGGGAAAAGCCGAAAGAAAGACTTGGGAGAGGGAGAAGGGGAGAGGGGGAGAAGGGGAAATAGGAGGAAGCAGGGGGAGAGCTGGAAATGAGAATCCCCTACACATTTAGTTTATTGTCATTTAGTGTATATATGAGAGGAAATTTCCAGTGAAAGAACCACCTGATAGGATCAGAGGAATAAGGAATAGAGGGAGCTCACACAGGTCTGGGAATAGTGGAATACCTTGTAATTTGCAGAATATTAGGTAGACTACTCAGAGGGATCCTAACTTGGTAGTGGATAAGATTAGGCCTAGATTAAACACTGCTCTAGTCCCACCTAATGAAGTTTACTGAGGGAAAAACAAATATGCTAAATAGCTTTACTAAAGAAACTGAACCTGTAGTTAAAAACCTTCCCACAAAGAAAACAGACTCAAATGCCTTTACTTGCAAATTTTACCAAACATTTAAGAATAAATAATATTAGTTTACATAAAATCTCTCAGAAAATTGAAGAAGAGAGAATATTTTACAATATTCTGTGGAGATACCAGAACCCAGACAAAGATTAAGATGCAAGATTTTTGTTGGGCAGTGGTGGTGCTGAGGATTGAACCCAGGCCTTTCACACTGAGCTGCAGCCCCAGCCCTTCAAAAAGTTTAAAAATATTTTTTATTTAGAGATTATAGGCATGTACCACTGTACTCAACATGATGCTAAAATTCTTAACAAAATTTTAGCAAATTGAATCCAACAGTGTATAATGAGGGTAACATATTATGATTAAATAAGATTGATCTCAGGGATATGAACAAGCCTGGTTCATTATCCAAAAATAAGTCAATATAACTCTCCCTATCAGTAGACTAAAATGAAAAACCACATGGCAATCTCAGCAGATGCAGAAAGGCATTAACAGAATGCAACATCTATTTTTGATAAATCCTGTCAGACACTAGGAATTGAAGTGAAAAAAACATCTGAAAAATGAAACAAGACAGCTGGGCGTGGTGGCACATGTCCGTAATTCCAGCACTTGGGAGGCTGAGGCAGGAGGATCATTGTGAGTTTGAGACCAGCCTGGGCTACAAAGTGAGCTCAAGGCCAGCCTGAACTGCATAGTGAGACCCTGTCTCAAAAAGACAAAAAATTAAATTAATTAATTAAAAATGAAACAGGACAAACAAACGAAAACCTACATCTTATATCACACTTAGTAGTAAAAGATCAAATGTTTTTCTTCAGAGAACAAGAAAAAAGGTAAAAGTTCCCACTGCTACCATTTCTATTTAACATTGTGGTGGCAGTCCTAACCAGTGCAATAAAACAAGTTAGAAGAATTTTATATCATCCATATTGTAAAGGAAGAAATAAGACTTTATCCATAGATGATATGATCATCTATGTAGAAGTCTTGAGAATTTACCAAAGAGCTAGTCGAACTAGAAAGCAAGTTTAGCAAGACTGTGGGATACAAGATCAATATAGAAAAATCGATTATATTTCTATATGCTGGCAAGAAATAATTAGAAATTAAAATTTTAAAAGCAATGCCATTTATAATAGCATCAAAAATATGCCAAACAGGGGCAAATCTGACAAACGTGCAAGACCTATACATTCAAAAATACAGAATGATGTTGACAATAATTATAAAAGACCTAAATAAATGGGAATATACCATGTTCTTGCATCAGAAGTCATAAAATTATTAATATGTCTGTTCTCCCCAAACTGATCTGTAGATTCAATGCTACACCCTCTATTAGACACCAGTAGACTTCTTTCCTCCTTCACTTCCCTCTCCCTCCTCCATCCCTATCCCCTCTTCTCTCTCTCTGGTAGAAAATGACAAGCTGAATATAAAAACTCATGTGAGCCTAGTCAAAATAAATTTTTAAAAAGAACATTGAAGGATTTATATTACCTGACTTCAAGACATATGATAAAGTTGTATTAATCAAGACTAATTGAGTGTGATATTAGTGTGAAGATATAAAAATAAATTAGCACAACAACAGAGTCCAAAAATAGATCCAAACACATATAGCTAATTGATTTTTTTTTTTTTTTGTCGTCTTTTTAAGACAGGGTCTCATTGTACAGTTCAAGCTGGACTTGAGCTCACTTTGTAACCCAGGCTGGTCTTGAACTCACAAAAATCCTCCTGCCTCAGCCTCCTGAGTGCTGGGATTAGAGATGTGTGCCACCATGCCCGGTTTAATTGATTTTGTTAAAGACAATTCCATGGAGAAAGCATAATATTTCCTTCTTTTCTTTCTTTTTATATGGAAGGAGAGACAAGGTCTCACTGTGTAGCCCAGGATGGCCTCCCAAACTCAGGATCCTACTACTTTAGCCTACTGAGTGCTAGGATGATAGATGTGTGCTACCACACCCAGCTTCAAGGATAATATGTTCAACAAATGGGACTAGAAAAATTAGATATCCAGTGGGGCAAGAAAAATAAACCCTGATCAATATCTTGCACCAAAAAGCAGATTAACTGAAAAATGGGCAAAAACTTAAATGTGGAACCTAAAATTATAAAACTTCCAGGAGAAAACATGAGTGAAAATCTTTGTGACTTGGGTTAGGCATAGCTTTTATTTTTTAATATAACACCAGAAGCATAATGCATAAGAGAAAAAATTAATAAATTAGACTTTAGCAAAATTAAGAATGTCTTCAAAAATTCTCAAGAAAACGTAGACGAGTTAAAGACTGACAGAAGTATTTGTACATTGCATATCTTATATTCAGAATGTATTAAACATTGTCTTGATGATAAAAAAACAAACAACTCAATTTAAAAAATGGCTAAAAGATTTGAACAGACATTTCACCCCAGAAGATGGCAAAAAAAGCAGTAAAAACTCTTCAACAATATATAGTTAACAGCAATTTATTGTACACTTGAAAGTGCATCAAGAGACATCTCATGCTATATTTTTTAACCACAGTAGTAAAAAGAAAAGCACATGAAAAGATGAACAATGTAATTGGTATTAAAGAAATGAAAATTAAAACCACATAAGATACCACTGCACAACCTAGAACATCTAAAATTAATACTGAACATACTACATGATGGCCAACTGTTGATAGGGCTTTAGAGACACTAGACCTCTTGTATTGTACACTGCTGGTGGGAATGTCAAACGGCACAACCCTTCCAGAAAGCACTTTGATAGTTTTCATAAAAAGTTAATCATACATCCTGACACTTTGATCCTTTTGGATCTACTCCTGGATATTTACACAAGAAGAATAGAGTGTGTGTCTATAAAAAAACCATGTACATAAGTGCTCATAAGAGTTTTAGTTGTAGTAATCAAAGCTACAACCAATGTTGTCAAATGTCCGTCAACTTGTGAATAAGTAAACAAACTATGGTCCACTGCATATCCATGCCAGTGAATGCTAGCTGGTAAAGAAAAGGAATGAACTATAGATACATCCAACAACATGAATTAATTTCAAATAATTATGCTGAGTGAAAGATACCAGGGAAAAAAGGATTTGATGCATGATTCAATTTATTTAAAAAAATTCTAGGAAAAGATAACTAAGCAATAGTGACAGAAGGCAAATCAGAAGTTGTCTGGAGTATGGAGAAAATGGGGATGGGGACAAAGGGAGAGACTGTCAGGGAGCATGAGAAAACTTTTGAAGGAGGTAAATGTATTTGTTATCTTTGCATGGTAATGACAGGTACATCAAATTATACTTCAAGTGTATGCAGTTTATTAATATAATATGCCTCCATAAAGCTAAAAAAAAGAATGAACAGTGTAGGGCTGCCATCTTTCTCTCAGCCTTTGGCAGGCATCACCAGTTGATCACACAGCCATCCAGCAGTCATTACTAATCAGAGTTAGATCTTGAGATAAAACCTATTTTTCATCTCTGACCAAGTCAAACACCCAGTTTCATAAAAGCAAGGTCCAAGTGCAGAGCAAGTTAGTAATTAATACTCCTGGTTGCTAATTCACTATGCTTTCTACTACAAAAGTTCAAGAAAATTGGAGTAGAGGGAAACTGAAGCTGAGTCTAATAAAGAAAGGCTGACTGGGGCTGGGGATTTAGCTCAACGGCAAAAGCGCCTGCCTGGCAAGTGCAAGGTCGTGAGTTCGGTTTCTGGTACCGGAGAAAAACCAAAAAAAAAAAATAAAGAAAGGCTGACCAAAAAATATGAGAGAAAAAAATCAAAGATTTGAGTGGAATGTCAGATGGTGAATTTCTGAAGAATGTCAATAATATATTACAGTGCACATGTATTTTTTGTAAGACCAATAACAATTTTTATGTGAAGAAAATAATTATCTGCAAGAAAATTAGTGAAATTCTTATTTTTATATTTTTAGTGCTGTAATGAAGATGTTAAAATGACTCAAGCTATTTTTGACCTAACATGTAAGTGATTTTTATGACCAGAAAATTGCCCTATTTGCAAATAAGTCTAAGAAGTAAAATGATGTAAGAGTACATGAAATGTAAGCCAATAAAATCATATGAAGACATGCCAAAACAATATTAATCTTGATGAGACAATACATCATTAATTTATAGCACAAATAAATATTTCCAATGGTTTATTTCATAGCTATCTGTGGACAATGTGTTCATTTATAAAAATCACATATGCTTATTAAAATAAATCAGAAAAAATAAATAAAGACAGAGTGCCTGGGGTATAGCTAAATGGTAGAGTGTGTGGTTAACATCCACGAGGTCCTGGATCCAATCTCTAGCACCAAAAATGAAATAAGTAAAATAAAGGCAGAATACCAGCCTATTGCGACAATCCACAGATTTGTTGTGCTTCTCTGCCTTACGTGAGTTCCTCAAAAGCAGGAGCTAGATCTTACTCGTCCTTGCACTGTTGGGGCTGGCAGGATCCCTGGCACCTACTGTCCTTCCTTCTTGTTCCCAGTCTCTTCTCATGTGAGATAATAAACATCCTGTGCTCTTTGAGTCGGTACAGGTGAAGTTTTCTTACTTGTAGCCAAGAGCATTAGAACTGACTCCACTGCATGGAGTGTTTGTTTTCTAAGTAAAACAAAGATGGCAATGGTTTTGGGACAGTGAAGAAAGTAATGCACTCACAAACCTTTGCCCAGTGCCTGTCTTAGGAAGTGTCAAGTAAGTGTGAGCTCACTTCCTCTTCTCTTCCCCCACTCTTAGGGAATTTTCAACTTCAATATTGAGACAAAATTTAACACTTATGAAGCTTACAGAGCTCTCCTTTATGTCACCTGCTAAACTTGATGGTACCGATTTGGGGAGAATTAATTACTACATTAACCATGATTTTCTCTCTAATTTTTGTTATTGTTAAACTCCTCAAAGGATTTATTCCAGGAAATGATTAAATAGGATCTGTGAATGAAATCCTAAATTTGCACCAGGCAAGCAACAAAGAAAATGGCTGACTCTTCCTCCCAAAACACAAGCTGTTATGTTGCTAGCCCAGCAGCTGCGGCCCATTTTCTCTCCATCATGACTTTTTAAAACTTTTTATTTGGAAAATGTCAAACTTACAGAAAAGTTGCAATGATAAAGAATAGTAATACTAAAAACACCTGTACTCTCGTCATCCAGATTCCCCTATTGTTCACATTTTGCCCAATTGCTCTCTCTCTCTTTCATATATACCTTTATGTACATATGATGTTGTTTTTCTGAATCATGTGAAACTTGCATTCATCAGACCTATTGTGATAAACTTTCATGTTAAATTTCATTTTAGAATTTAAACCCTTTTAAAAATAGACACCTATGTATGATTTGTACATGGTGCAAAACCTAAAGTATAAAAAAGAGATAGAGTCAAAGTAGACCTTTTCCTGCTCCTACACCATAGACACCTGATTTCTCTGCTTGCGAGTTTAATATCCTAAAATCCAAAAAGGTAGCTATCTTGAGATTTTCTGAATTCATTTTCTTTCTCAGTCATATGAAAACTTCCATAGATCCAAAACAATGAGGAAATTATAGTCATTTACCCAACAGAGAATCCCAAATGCTGAAACCCTGATGCTGAAACTCTGAGGATCCACTGTTCTTTCTGGTGCTGCAAATGCTTGAGGCTTTTGGTTTCACTTAGCCTTTTATTTATTCATTCATGTCTTCACTTGTCCACCAATCACTTCTGGCAGGGGTCCCCAACTCCCTGGCCGCAGACCACTACCATGGCCTTTTAACAACCTGGCCATACAGCATGAGGTGAGCAGTGGGTAAGCTCCGCCTCCTGCCGCATTAAATTTTTACAGGAAAGTGAACCCTACTGCGAATGGCACATGTGAGGGATCTAGGGTGTATGCTTCTTTGAACCATCCCTAAACTACTCCTCCAAACCCCTATTCTGAGAAAAATTGCTTTCCCTGAAGCCCAGAGCCTAATGCCAAAAAAAAAAAAAAAAAAGAAAGAAAAAAATGGTTGGGGACTGTTGATTTATGGAGTCCTAGGACCTGGCCTTGTGGACATCTTGCTTATGTATATGCTCCATCCTATACACTCGTCTTACTGATTGACCCTGACACTCTTTCCCACGGAGGGATAGAGTCTAAGTTTCTTCCCGTGGGATCTGGGTGGACTTGTGACCCACAGCAGAAGAGACACAATATGAATTCTAAAGCCAAGACGTAAAAGACAAAATAGCTTCTTCCCTTTGGTTCTCCAGAAATGCCTACTTTTTGAACTCAGGTATCATTTTTCTAGGAAGCCCAAATTGCCCTGGGAAGCCCAAGTGGCAAGGAACTAATAATTTTGTACCAAATTGCCAGCCACAAGAATGAGCCATATTGGAGAGAGAAACTCCAGTCCCGTTAGAGCCACCCAAGCTGACACTGCATGGAAGTGACATGTGCTGTCCCTGCCAAGTCATGTAGATTTGTGTATCAATTACATAATTATTGTTTTAGGCCCCGTGGTTTGGGGTCTTTTTTTCCCATACAGCAGTGTTACACACAAAGGAATGCAAAAATGAGTGATCTGTGAGAACAGCTGTATCAGTCAGTGTTTTACTAGAGAAACATATAACATAAGATATCTAAATGTATAAGAATTTACAAGGTCGGCTTACAATGGTCAGCCGCAGAATTGGATGAGGAAGAGTGCAGAGGGTATCTGCATGCTGGAAACTGAAGGGTTCAGTCCAAGCTCTGGAGCTCACAGTAATGTCCATGCAAGTCCATATCAGGAGGCCGATGGTCTGTGATGGAAGGATGAAGAGTCCTCAATGGAAGCTGAAGAGTTTGTACTGACATCCAAGCGGAAGGCAAAGCCCTGGAGTTCACCCAAAGAACAAAAGCAGATCTGCCCTTCCTCATATCCCCTCTATACCTTCCAGGTGACAAGCCACCCTAGGTTGGGTCTTCTACATCCTAGGCTGTAGAATTGCTGAGCCGATCTAATTAAGCTTCTCTTAACTAAACTTCTCAAACTGACACAATCACTGAACCATTACAGTAGGGTGCCTGCCTTCAAAGTGTTTCCAGTGTCATGCAGGAGCCACTAGAAGTCAAAGGAAGATTAAATACAGTGTGATGAATGCCTTCTCCATAAATAGCACTTCTATATAAAATTTTAAGAGCTGGATTAAAGAGATGGAAATTAACTGAATTTGATGGGGCCTCAGAAGGATTTGAAGAAAACAAAATTGAGTGAGGTCATCAAGGATGAGTAAGAGTTATGAGACAGAGGAAAAAGGACAGCCCAAGATCATTTTCATCACTTCACCACAGTGCGACGTGGTGGAATGTGAGAAAGACGGGAAGAAGGGCAGAGCCAGGGGCAGGGTACCGTTAGAGAGAAGGAAGAACCCAAGTGAAACGTTCTAGTGAGAGCAAGATCGGGGAGCAGGGAGGAAGCATCACAGGGAAGGCTGGTGGACAGTCAAGCAAGGTCACCATCCTCAGAGCTGCTGGCCCCGGCAAGGATGCGCAGATGGCCAGGACCAAGAGCTGGGCCTGATTCCCTGGGGGCTGAGTCCTTTGAACCCCAAGAGTGGGGATAATCTCTTCAGGTCTCTGAACCCATCACCTTAGGTCATTCCAATGCCAAGTCTGAGAACCACTGTTTGTGTGGAACCAGACTGAACTTCTCTTGATCTTGATTTGTTTTCGTAAAGTAAGGAACAATAAAATTTGTGCATTCTGGAGACAACACTGTAGAAATCTCACACAAAACTGTAGGGTTACTTTTGAATACCACATCTGACCCGAACTGCACACTAAATGTTTTTCCCCCTTAGGTAAGAAAGTGGTATATTGTTTTTCCCTTCATCATAAGGAAGAAACCTTACTTTGGCCAGTAACATGCCCTGCTTGACGTGAGAAGCTGAAGTTACTGCTGAGATTTGGCAGTTCCAGAGAAGGAGGGTGGTCCAAAACTCCAGTCGGATATTGTGAAATTTACGCCAAACCCACACTGGCTGGGCAGTGCTGAAAGCATGGGACTTTTGTTTGTGGTAAACACTAGCAAAAAAAAAAAAAAGAAAGAAAGAAAGAAAAGAAAAAAACAAAGAAAAAAGAAAAGAAAGAAATGAAAAGAAAAACAGAGAAAGAAAGAAAGAAACCAGCATCTTCTGGAATCTTTTAGAAAGCCAGTTGTATAAGAAATGAGACCGATTGATTTCATTGGCAGGTGCAGAAACACAGCCAAGAGAGGAATCTTCTAGAAATGAAAATTGGGGCCTGGATTAGCTTCTTGCAAGCAGACAAGTAGAAGCAGGGTGGAGGCATGGGTTTGCTTTTCAAATGTTAATGAGTGTTCTTAATCAGATAAATGCGGCTTTCACAGAGTTCTGCTCCCACACACTCTGGTTTGAGGCTGAGCTAGACTGGCGTGCACTTGATTAAACTCAGTCAGGATCTTATCCAAGGGCAGTCCTGGCTTTTTGTATTTGTTTTTTAGATCACTAGGAGGACTGTAAGTAAAATAAATCTAGGAAATATAAATTTCCCAAGTCCCAACAAAACCATAGAGATACGCGTCTATCTTGCCCAAAGGATTCAACGTTTACCTGAAAGTGTGTACTGTATTTATCAGCTCACACAAGAAAAGGTGGGAATGAGAACGAAAGCAAGAGGGAAGTAGGGAAGGGAAATGGGCTATCTGGGAGACAGAACCTGGGGCATCGCTTGTAGGAGCTCCTTCCCCTGGTCCAGGAGACCTTGCACTTCAAGTCCTGAAGGAAGAAAAATTGAGCATGAAGGGAAGACAAGAAAGGCTGCCCTCTCTGCTTCTTCCCAGGGCCTCAGATCTCTGGCAGCAGCTGCGGGCTGCCTCCTCCTCTCCTCCCCCTACTGCGGCCACTGCTTCGCACAGGACCTCCCACCAGGTGGAAGGACCAAGTAAGCTGCCCCTGTGCCAGGCACTCCGGGAACTTGTGACTTACAAGGAGACAGCACCGCTAGGCGTGAGAGCCACACCCCAAAGAGACAGGCTCTACAGCACAAATGTAAGTTTTTTCTTTCCTGTGAGCTATAGGGAGTGCTTGCAAGGGTCTGTCTATTAAACTTTACATCGGGGGCTCTCAGAGCTTAGACTCCAAAAAACAAAACAAAACAACGGCTGTGGAGAACTACTACAGTCCATTGTCTAAAAGAGCTATCTACACAAACCCCAATTTGGGCAAAGATGTATCTCTATCAAACATGACTCCTAAACTTTCATTCTGCATGATATAATGGTCCTGTATTCATTTTTGCAAACCCAAATTCACGTTAATGTTGAGGAAAAAAGTCTAGCCACCAGTAGAATTGGTTGTCAAAGGCAAGACTGAATCCACCCATTGGATAGTAGACACGCCAATAAAGTTGGTGCCTTAAGGCTCAGGGTGGGGGTCACCAAAGGAGGGGGAACAACGGGACTCAGTCATTACTCACCACCTAAGCCCACCACCGTTACAACCACAGCCAAACGATAAACACCAAGGAGGGGAGAACATTGCATTTTACCTGCCCCTGTGAACTCAAGCACAGAGCCACATTGGAGACTTATTTTTCTCTACCATTATATAAATGTATTATGAAGGTCTGCTCCCTGACCTGTCTGTCCCCTTTCAGTTCTTACATTTGCCTTCAAATTTCTAAATAATATGCTTGCGCTACACTTGACTTATCCAGTTGGCACATCATTCGTTGGCTTCCTGTTCAGTTTGAAGACTCTCCACTTTCCTCCTTATTTTGCCTCCCCCATCTCAATATACATAAGTTGTATTTTCTCTTTCTGTGTGTGTGGTGGAAGGTTACTAAGGATACAACCCAGGCACTCACACATGCTATGCCGGCACTCTATTGCTGAGCTACATCCCCAGACCTTTTTATTTTGAGACAAAATCTCCCTGATTTGCTCAGGCTGGCCTCAGACTTGTGATTCTCCTGCCTCAGCCTCTTGAGTAGCTAGAATTGATTACAGGCTGGTAACACCACACCCAGCAAATTATAATTTTTGGTTAAATCGACAGTCTATGATCTCAATATTAGATGTTGTTCAGTGGTGAGGACAGAATTGCACTATAATTTTATTTCCTTGGTCTCCTGGCTTCCAAGGTTGATACTGATTCTTGTGCTGTTCCTTTGAAAAGATCTGCTTTATCCTTCTAGGGAGATGTTTAGGGTATTCTCTGTGTTCATGCTTTTGGAATTTCAAAGTAGTATAAGTCGGTGTGGATGTTTTCAAATTCACAGGAAATTTTTCTGGTATTATTTTTTTGCCAGTTGCTTTTACTTTCATTTACTTTAGTCTCTAAAATTTCAGTCAGGTGAATGTTGGCCTTCCTGGACCTATACTGTCATTCTCTTATCATTTCTTCCCTATTGGCCATCTCTTTTTGTCCATTTTTTTCTGGGACATTTTCCCATTTTATCTGCCAACCCCTATTCTTTTTTTTTTTTTAAACTCTTCTATTTTTAACTTCTAAGAGCTCTTCTTTCTTGTTCTTTGATGGTTCCTGAATTAGAGCATCCTGTTTTTGATTAATGGATACATCACCACCTCTTATCTCCCTAAGAATATGAAATATGTTGTTTGTGGTTTTTGAAGTTTTATTCCATTCCCCTGCATTGTCTGTTTCCTCTTAAATCTTTTTCCCCCCACTTAAATGACCTAGGTCTCTTTTATGCAGAAGGCTTTTCTTCAGAATCAGGTGATCCTGGATGCCCATTTATAATGAAGACTGCGATCCAAAAATGTGATTTGTGGGTTGCTCTGCAGCATGTGGACAGGATTGTCAACTGGTAAATTTTGGGGACAGAAAGGGGGCTGCACAGGGAGGGTGGTAAGTGGCTTTTTCTTAGGGTCTTTTCTCTGGGTCTACTTAGTGCCCTGGGGCAGAATAGAGGAAGCTCGGAGGGTGGAATCACCTTTACGCAACCATTGTCAGTACTGACTTTCGCTTTCCCCTTAGTGCTAGCCCAAATCCCACTTCTATCCTCTGTGCATAATGTGGTTCTGTCCAGAGCATTCTGGTCCAACATCTTTAGAGGAAAATTTCCTGTTTTGTGCTTGCAGTTTGCAGAAGAAGGCAAGGAGTAACTGTTTGGCTGCAAGACTAGGGGAGGACGCTTCGGATCTGCTCCCAGACCTCCAAGCTATCCCGTGTTCAGCTTGTCCATTCTTTCCTGCCTGCTGGTGTCAGGGAGCCTCAACCTTCCTGGAGTTCTGCTTCAGATGGGCTGAGGGAGAGGGTGAAGACGGGCACAGCTCTCGTCTCCTGGAATGCCCTCTGCAGACTGAGCCAGCCTCCACTGCTCCATCTGCTTCCCATCTGCCCAAAGTGTGCAGCCACTTCAAAATCTGTCGCACTCCTCTTCCAGTGCATCTGTCTGCGTGTATTTATATCCTTTTATTCCCCTTCTGGAATTTCTACTTAAGAGTTTTAGAAGACCAAGTCTTAAATTTGCCATGTTAACCGAAAGCCATTTGCCACTATTTAGATTTCACATTTGCTCTTCAGAAATCTACTTGTCTGGAGCCTGTGGAATCCACTGGGATTCTATGGGATTATCAAGGTGGAAGGTTCTAACCTGGAGTCTGCCAGGGACAGGATGAGTGGCCATGGGCTAATGAATTCACCTCCCTGGAGCTCATTTCCTTTTTTGTTTTGTTTTGTTTTGTTTTTGTGGTGCTAGGGATCGAACCCAGGGCCTTGTGCATGACTCTACCACTGAGCCACATCCTCAGCCCTCATTCCCTCATGAAAGAATTCTAGGAAAGGGGAAAGACTTCTGCAGATTAAAATGTTTTTGGTAAATTGTTAAATTGTCATTAACCGATAATTAAATTGCTTGTTGCTTTACAGATAATGTGATAATGCTCATAATAACAACTTAGAGGGGTAGGTACAAAGTGCCCCGTTTTCAGATGGGTAGGGTACTTGCCTGGTGCTCTGTGATCTAATTCTCCCCTTGGTAGGTTTTATTTTCCATGTGAAATCCAGATTCTTTACCAAATTCTTAAATTTAAAAACTTAAAGCTGGTATTTGGAAGACAGAGGAGTCAAAAGAGTTCTACCTGGTTATTTTTAAAAATAGGGAAAGAAGGAAAACTAAGGTTTCTAACTGTAAACAGGAGCTATTCTTGATCCCTTTGTGCTAGCTTACCTTTACTTTAGATGATCTTTCTTTATTAGATCAGTGGTGGTAAACCTATGGCATGCATGTCATTGTGTTTTTTTTTTTTTTTTTTTTCAGACAAAAGATGTTAATGCATGAGTTGTTTTCTTAAAAAAAACTAAAACCTCAGGTTTCAAGTTTAATTGCAATGTTGGTTTTGGCCACAGTTTGGGCAGTTGGTCTCTGTAAGGTTTGCCATCACTGACCTAGATGATCAACATAGATTTTAGTTTCCAATTTAAAATGATCTCATACTCTCTGATGATAAGTCAACATATTCCTCATTTAAAAAAGTGAAGTCTGCTGGGCATGGTGGTGTAATCCTAGCCCTCGGGAAACTGAGGCAGGAGGATTGCCAGGAGTTCAAGGTCTGCCTGGGCTACACAATGAGTTTAAGGCCATCCTGAACTACATAGCAAAACCTTGCCTTCAAGAAAGAAGGAAGAAAGAGAGAGAGAGAGA